>NC_041381.1:381693091-381747099 GCF_002162155.2 Triticum dicoccoides | reverse complement strand
GGGGGACACAACACCGTGACTACGGACGGCCACCGCCGAGCCCGCTCGCGCGACGCCTCAACCGTGGTGATCGGCGCCGATCTTCTCGTGTCAGTCTTCCCTTTATTCAATTTCTATTTATGATTTTCAGGAATTATTACACATATTATTTAAAAGGAAAAAATGCACACAATTTTTCTACATACATGGCACTTTAATCAGCATACAAATAATAAGATTTTGTAAAAAGTACCCAAAAAGTGTAAATTGAGGGGAAAATAGGGAAATTAGAAGGCAAATGGAAATCTAAAAATTCAAAGAAAATTATATAATTCTATAAAAAGGGGGAAATTTTCAAAGAAAATCTGAAAATTTGAAAGAACACAACATAACATGAAGGCACATTTTGGATTAGAAAAACTCAGATACTCGTATTCTCTAACTTTATCCATCTTCTTTTTCTTCCAAAATTCCTTTTCCTTTTTTTTTCACGTGTATAAAACCAAGAACGTGTCTTCAGCAAAACTTCTCTCAACAATGGGACATGTACTAAATTTCCTAGGATATAAAATTTAAGCAAATTAATATATTATGTATTGAAGTCGAGGGATCAAATCTAGACCCACGTACATAGGTGAGATACCAAGAACAGACTTTCGACTAGACTGAGGTCAACAATGTCGTGTAGTCGACACTCTCCACCATAGGAGCAGGTAGCAGGTAAGAACTAAAGAAGTTCGTTGTTTTTCCTCTCTTGTGCTTTAAAAAAAGGTTAGTATTGAGCTTTGTACCGATTCATGTTCTTTAAAGTTATAAGTTTTAAATGGAAGGTTCTTCGACTAGTGGCAGATTCTTTTTCTCTTTGATTTGATTTGAAAGTTCCTATAATTTAGTTCAAAGTCAATTGGATTCAGTTGACAGATTATAGATTCTAGTTCAAAGTACTATATTATTTGTTGAAAGCTAGATGACAAAGAATTGGTGTGGGTTATTTTGCTAACTTGAGAGTCTGGTTGATCGATTGTGTACATACACCGATGGCGTGTTTTGTAGCCTACATCACTATCTCGTCACCGGCGAGTCTGGCTGAGTTGGGTCTGGCTAGGTGAATACGCAGAAAAAACCGCGTTGTGCAGATTGTTTGGTATTCTGCATTCTCCTCAGCTAGGCTGAGAAGAGCACACACAATTATTTGGTTACACACAGTTTCTCCTCAGATGCAACATGCTGATGTTTTGGTAGTAAGCACAGATGATTAATCTGACCTCTTATCCACGTGGTGAACTTACTTCACGCTAAAACAAGGTGTTGAAGGAAGAAGAGAAAGCCGGTTGGGGTAGAAGAAGGTGTGGCAGCCCTCGGATGCTCATCCAACGGTCACGAAACTGATTGGAGGAGAATTGTTTTTCACCCGACCGACATCTAGGTGTGACACGTTTGTATAGCTCGCGGGTGATGAGGCCGAGAGGAACGATGCCGGCGGCAGCAGCACGCATGACATGGCGTCCATGTGGCAAGGTTGATGATGATCACTGAGCACAGAAAAAAGCCACTCGAATTTCATCTAAACCATGACATGAACACCTTAGTATGATACAATAGGGAGATACAGATATAATCGTTTATTGTGGGCGAAGCAGAAAATGTCGAACAAGTAGGTCGTGCGAAACGGCAAGATGAAGCTAGTGGTCAAAGAGAATTTCAAACGGCGGACCAGGTGCGAAGATTTTGCCCAAATTCACCTGTTTTCATAACATGTCTACATGCATACATTTGTGTGGTATAATAGGAGATGTAGGTCTGCTCGTCTACGATCATTGAAACAGAAAACGTGCAACACAAAAATCGTGTGAAATAACAGCTGAAGCTAGTAGTCAAAGAAAATTTCAGACGATCGACCAGGTGCGAAGATTTTGCCGAAATTCATCTAAAAAACCTCCACACATTAGCGATATACGGTCCATGAAATTAGGAACTGATCATCTGAATGGAATCACAACATTTATGTGCATCCTTTTTGTGAAACTTATCATGTGAAGGTGACTAAGAAAGTGAGTGGAACAGAACATGTGCAAACTCACCTATCAAAGCACCAGAGCCACCCCATGCGCTTGACTTGCATCACTTGTGCCTGGCTCTAGAAAAATAGTCAATTTGCACGTTCCCCTAGAGCCAGGTCCAGATGTGTTTTAAGCATCGTGTCATACAGGTCCAAGAGTGTTTGCACACAATCAAATAGCCCAAAAGCGATTTTTTTTTTGTGTCCAACATGTCTGGTTGAAGTTTGGTTGTACCTTTATTCTTGATACAATATAAATTTAAAAAATAGCACTACTTCCATTCTAAAAATAAATGACTTGCTATCTGCTAATACCATACTACTGAGCATGCGTAAAAAGCAATACGCTCCCCGCAAAAAAAAGTAAAAAGCAATACGCCATGAAAAAGAGAGCGTGGTAACGATGGAATAGACCTGCGCATGGGCAGCCTGACCTGATGGCCCGAGCCTGAAAGCCCAACATCTGGACTGGGCATGGGCTTAGTTTCTCCGAACCCTGGCCCATAAGATCGGAAAAACCCGAATGGGGTAAAATAATTATATTAATTTTAAATTGGTATAATAATGCGAAATCACTAATTAAGGAGTACTCTTTGCGGAGACCACTCCAACTTCTCGAGGTTGTAACAAGTGGCGCGCTGCATGTGCGCCACTTGTCGCAACCTGGGAGTTTTCCCTTTTTTCATAGATCCGTTTATTCAAAATATTTTATCTCTTAAACCATGCGTCCAAATCTCGAACCATTTTCGCCATCGGATTCCTTGCGTCGAGATCTTTAAAACTAGATCCCATGTTGATAGGTTTTAACGAACTTTTTTTTCACGAAAAAACGGGACGAAAAAAACCGACGAAAAAACCGAAACAGAAACACGAGTTTTTTTTCCTTTCCGAAAAAGTCACGTCCGTGCCTCTGACGAAAGCACAACCGTGCCTCTGGCGGAAGCAAAACCGTGCCTCTCGCGAAAGAAAAAAAACAGAAAACATGTTTTTTTTCCTTTTCCGAAAGAGGCACGCCCATGCCTCTCGCGAAAGCACAACCGTGCCTCTGGCAGAAGCAAAACCGTGCCTTTCACGAAAGAAAATAAAATAGAAAACGCGTTTTTTCCTTTCCGAAAGAGGCACGCCCATGCCTCTGATGAAAGAACAACCGTGCCTCTGACGGAAGCAAAACCGTGCCGCTCGCGAAAGGAAAAAAAACAGAAAACACGTTTTTTTCCTTTTTCGAAAGAGGCACGCCCGTGCCTCTCGGAAAGAAAAAACAACAGAAAACGCGTTTTCCCCTTTTCGAAAGAGGCACGCCCGTGCCTCTCGCGAAAGCACAACCGTGCCTCTCGCGGAAGCAAAACCGTGCCTCTCGCGAAAAAAAACAGAAAACGCGTTTTTTCCCTTTCCGTAAGAGGCACGCCCGTGCCTCTCACGAAAGCACAACCGTGCCTCTGGCGGAAGCAAAACCGTGCCTCTCGCGAAAGAAAAAACAACAGAAAACGCGTTTTTTCCCTTTTCGAAAGAGGCACGCCCGTGCCTCTCGCGAAAGCACAACCGTGCCTCTCGCGGAAGCAAAACCGTGCCTCTCGCAAAAGAAAAAAAACAGAAAATGCGTTTTTTCCTTTCCGAAAGAGGCACGCCCGTGCCCTCGCGAAAGCACAACCGTGCCTCTGGCGGAAGCAAAACCGTGCCTCTCGCGAAAGAAAAAAAAACAGAAAATGCGTTTTTTCCCTTTCCGAAAGAGGCACGCCCGTGCCTCTCACGAAAGCACAACCGTACCTCTGGTGGAAGCAAAACCGTGCCTCTCGCAAAAAAAATGCATTTTTTTGCGCAAAAAAATTATTTTTTTCGAAAAAAAAATTTGGTCGAAAAGCTAGGGAAGACCGGTAGAAAACCGAAACGTTAAAAAAACCAAAAAAAACCTTTTAAAAAGCCAAAAACGCGTGCGTAAAAATAAAAAAAAATAAAATCCGGAGGGAGCGTCCAGAGCGTGACATGTGGCGAATGGCTGTGAGCGCGCCAAGTGGCGCTGATCGTTGCGAGGCTTCCGAAGGAGCGCTCGTTAATTAGTTGCTCCCATAATAATGTATTTAAAGACACTAACAATTACTTTAAATGAAAAGTGCATTCTTGACATGTTTCGGGCCAGGACGAGCCCAGCCTTGGGATTTTTGCATCGGGCTTTGTCATGCCTGGCGCAAACCCAGCTCGGCTCGGGGTATGATCAGGGACAAGGGAGAGCTACCTCATTTTTCTCAAAAAAAAAGAAAGAAAGAAGGAAAGCTACCTCATGCATGCACTGGATATGATCAACGCGCATGGTCGCACAATCAAGGAACAGCATCACATGTCCCAGATTTGGAGATTCTTTTATTGCCAGAATCAGTTTTAGAGATTTGGGCTACACACAAAACAATGCCCGAAAAAAATGTGTGGAAAATCATATATTTGTCTCCGTTGTGTAGCTTACAAGTTAACGTATTTACCAATAGAGCTCTTTTTTTTTTTGTGAAATACCAATAGAGTTCTACTATATAGATATGTAAGGACACATTTACATGTATGTGTGCGGGTTTCATACTTAGAAAAATACCGGTCTTTGCAGGCGAGCGAAAGACCAAACTGGTGGAAACCGTGAGAACTCTATGATGCAAGCAAGGAAAGGTTGCACAAAAGACTTGCAAGTGACGCTACGACGAGGACCACCCACCTGCCAAACGGACAGGAAAGTCCAGGCAAGCAAGCAAGAACAGATGCAGAAATCCAAGTCCAAGTTTTAAAAAATATAAATGGACACGAGATATTAAAACCACACATAATTGTAGTCGGTCGATATCCTGCTGTGCCCAAAAATTCACTCAGGGGAATTAGTTGTCTCCAGGTTCACCCGATTACTCTGCTCATTTATTGCTACATATCTTCGTAGATATGGAGTAGTATGGAAGATTGACAGGAGCGTGCGCCGTGTAATAGCCTTTGCAATAATTTCGATATGCCTGCATATACGACGTATATTCGCTCCAGCCTCACATATTACTCTACTCATTTGATGCTACGCATTGTTGATCTTATTTTCTTTCCGGAAGATATCGTTGGAGATATGAAATATTTGCATTTTTTGTGTGAAAGATACTGTTAGAGCTATGAAAGATTTGGAGGAGCGTACACCATATAATAGCCCTTAAAAATAATTTTTAAATACACATATATGCATAATCGTATTTCCATGCAATGGACTATTCTTGTAAGGAGAAAAACGGTATTTTTTAAATGGTCACATGGCTCTTCCGCGTGGGGATGTGTTTATTTGGGTGGCCACAACACATCAGGCTGCAATTGATTTAAGCCGACCCCAATGGACCTCTAGTCAATAAAGAAAATGTCCGGTTAATTAGCGAAATGCGGGTGAAAACCTTTACAACACGCACGTAAAAATAAGGCATTGGGCAACCTGACAACCCATACAAAAATGCACACACCTTTAGGGAAAAATGCGCCTTTGAGGTTGCCATTCGATGCGATCGTCGTCACTCCTCTGCGAGCCAACAAATCCAACTCCATCATCAACGGTCACTGACGTAGCCCTCGGCGCAAACAAGCGTTTAGACTTATGTCAGTCTATGCCAGATAGTCGACCACACTCACCGATGACCAGGCAACTCTAACTCTGTCGACGAGCATTGTCAGAGAGAAAGTGTTGGGCTCACTAGTAGAAAAATGGCCTAATGTTCAGCTCATTAGTCCCGGTTTATAAATGAACCGACACTAATGTGACAATTAGTGTCGGTTCCAACGGCTAGGCCGCGGCGCTCATTAGTCTCGGTTCGTGTCGAACCTTTAGTACCGGTTCGTGCCACGAACCGGGACTAAAGAGGTGGTGGCAGACTGGTGTCAGGCTAGGTCCCCACCAACACCTTTAGTCCCGGTTCATGGCACGAACCGGGACTAGAGATGCACCTTTAGTCCCGGTTCGTATAACCAACTGGGACTAAAGATCATCCTATATAAACCCTTCATCAAGCCCGAGCTCTTTGTTCTGCCCCTTCCTCTCCTCTCTGTTTTCTTCCTCTCCTCTCGAGCTCATCCTCCATTTTTGCCAAAATTTATCAAGATTTGAAGGCACCCCATCCATCCAAATGATCATAAAGGTTAGCAACTTTGTCCTTTCATCTCTCATTGCTAGATTAGTTGTTGCAATGCTCTGTAAGTATAGTGATTTGTAGGTTTTAGTTTGGGAGGAATTATATGTGGTAGTTTATTTGATTTATATTCAATCTGAGCTCAAAATAACTCTTAGTTTGCATATGTAGGTGTGGTTTACTTAGTGCCTTCCCGTCTCCGTCCTAACCACCATCGATCGCCCGCATCATCCCGTCGCCGGCACCACCTTGTGGTGAGCCTCTTGTTCTTATCTTTTTATATAAAAAAAATCATGTTTGTGTGATTTAGATATATAGTTACTTGTATAATTTTCTTACCCATACGTTGTTTGTTATACATAATGCCATGGTTTTGATATCCGTCCCCGTCAGCCCTCGTCTGGTTTATGATTCGGATGTGGTATATTCTCTTTTATAACTATTTGTTGCATTTCGTGTTTATGACAAATTATGCCCATCAAGTTGACATAGATATTTTTATCTAGGAGGTATGTGAACCGGAAATTCAAACCGACCCTATTGTCGAAAGGTTAAATTTAGTTGAAAAAGAAAACAAGTATTTGAAAGAAAAATTGAAAAGAATTAAGGAGGAGAAGATGGAATCGGAGTTGCATGTTGCCGATGTCGTCGATGATCACAAGATCAAGATGGAGAAATGCGCTTGAAGATTAGAAAGATTAGAAAATATGCCATTGATAGTGAGGCTTGGTATCATTATGTTGTTGGATCAATTGTTACCTTAGTTGCGATCTTGATCGCATTTGTTGTTGCATTTAAATGCTTTAGTTAAAGAGTTTATATGTTGTTTTATGAGAATGTGTGTGTGAACTTTATGTATGAACTTGTATTAATTTGGTCTTTCCGGTTTTGTGTAATGAAGATGAGCCGGCACTGGATGTACGATGACCGATGCTCTCCCCAGTTCGTTATGGAGTGCATAGTTTTCTGCTTGCGGCTGAGGCAAACAAGCGGGCGGATGGTTTTATGTGTTGTCCATGTGCTGGCTGTAAGAATGATCGGAATTACTCTAACTCAAGAACCATTCATGTCCACCTGTTTGAGTTCGGTTTCATGCCCCACTATAATGTTTGGACCAAGCACAGAGAAAGAGGGGTTATGATGGAAGACAAAGAAGAAGAAGAAGAAGAAGAAGAGGACGATGACAGCTATCCTGGCCATGGGTTCCCTGAATATGATGGTACAACAATGGGGGAAGAAGCTGAGCCGGCAATGCGGGAAGAAGCTGAAGAAGAGGCATCAAATGAGCCCACTGATGATCTAGGTCGGACCATTGCCGATGCAAAGAGAAACTACGCAAGTGAAAAGGAGAGGCTGAAATTGCAACGCATGTTAGAGGATCACAAGAAATTGTTGTACCCAAATTGCGAAGATGACAAGAAAAAGCTGGGCACCACACTGGAATTGTTGCAATGGAAGGCAGAGAACGATGTATCTGACAAGGGATTTGGAAACTTGCTGATAATGTTAAAGAAGATGCTTCCAAAGGACAACGAATTGCCCGAGAGTACGTACGAAGCAAAGAAGGCCGTCTGCCCTCTAGGATTAGAGGTGCAGAAGATACATGCATGGCCTAATGACTGCATCCTCTACCGCGGTCAGTACGAGGATTTGACCGCATGCCCGGTATGCGGTGCATTGCACTATAAAATCAACCGCGATGACCCTGGTGATGTCGAGGGCGAGCGCCTCAGGAAGAAGATTCCTGCCAAGGTGATTTGGTATGCTCCTATAATACCATGGGTGAAACATTTGTTCCAGAACAAAGAGCATGCCAAGTTGATGCGATGGCACAAAGAGGATCATAAGAAAGACGGGAAGTTGAGAGTGCCCGCTGACGGGTCACAGTGGAGAAAAATTGAGAGGAAGTGGAGGGACTTTGCAGATGACGCAAGGAATGTATGGTTTGGTCTAAGCGCAGATGGCATTAATCCATTTGGGGAGCAGAGCAGCAATCATAACACCTGGCCTGTGACTCTATGTATGTATAACCTTCCTCCTTGGTTGTGCATGAATCGAAAGTTCATTATGATGCCAGTGCTCATCCAAGGCCCTAAGCAACCCGACAATGACATTGATGTGTACCTAAGGCCATTAGTTGAAGAACTCTTACAGCTGTGGAGTTGAAAAGGTGTACGTGCGTGGGATGAGCTCGATCAGGAAGAATTTGACCTACATGCGTTGATGTTTGTGACCATCAATGATTGGCCTGCTCTCAGTAACCTTTCAACACAGACAAACAAGGGATATCGCGCATGCACGCACTGTTTGGATGATACCAACAATATATATTTGGATAATTGTAAGAAGAATGTGTACCTGGGACATTGTCAATTTCTTCCGAGCAGGCATCTCGTAAGAAAGAAAGGCAAGCATTTCAAAAGTGAGACAGATCATCGAACGAAGCCTCGCCACCGTACTGGTGATGATGTACTTGATATGGTCAAGGATTTGAAGGTAATCTTTGGAAAGGGTCCTGGCAGACAATCTATTCCGAATGACACTAACGGACGTGCACCCATGCGGAAGAAGAAATCTATATTTTGGGATCTACCCTATTGGAAAGACCTAGATGTCCGCTCTGCAATCGACATGATGCACGTGACAAAGAATCTTTGCGTGACCCTGCTTGGCTTCTTGGGTGTATATGGGAAGACAAAAGATACACCAGAGGCACGGGAGGACCAGCAACATATGCACGGAAAAGACGGCATACATCAGGGTCATGCCAGCTATGCTCTTACCAAAGAAGAGAAGGAAATCTTCTTTGAATGCCTGCTCAGTATGAAGGTCCTGTCTGGCTTCTCGTCGAATATAAAGGGAATAATAAATATGGCAGAGAAAAAGTTCCAGAACCTAAAGTCTCATGACTGCTACGTGATTATGACACAACTACTTCCGGTTGCATTGAGGGGGCTTCTACCGTAAAACGTTCGATTAGCCATTGTGAAGCTATGTGGGTTCCTCAATGCAATCTCTCAGAAGGTAATCGATCCAGAAATCATACCAAGGTTAGAGAATGATTTGGTGCAATGTCTTGTTAGTTTCGAGTTGGTGTTCCCACCATCCTTCTTCAACATCATGGCGCATGTCCTAGTTCACCTATTCGAAGAGATTGTCGTTCTCGGTCCTGTATTTCTACACAATATGTTCCCCTTTGAAAGTTTCATGGGAGTCTTAAAGAAATATGTTCATAACCGTGCTAGTCCAGAAGGAAGCATCTCTAAGGGCCATGAAAATGAGGAGGTCATTGAGTTTTGTATTGACTTTATTCCTGACCTTAAGCCGATTGGTGTTCCTGAATCACAACACAAGGGCAGACTGAGTGGAAATGGCATGCTAGTAGCGAAACAAATAATATGTATGGACGGGCATTCTCTCACCCAAGCACACTACACAGTTCTACAAAATTCTGCCTTGGTGGCTCCGTAGATGAAGGAACATAAGAATATTCTACGCTCCAAACACCCGGAGCGGTCTAACGACTGGATTACACGTGAACAAACGGGGACTTTTGCCGGTTGGTTGCAGACACATGCCATGCATGACGGTGCTGTTGAAGATGACCTATACTTGCTGTCCCAGTTACCATCTTCAAATATAATGACTTTTAAAGGGTACGAGTAAATGGGAATACATTTTACACGATCGCCCAAGATAAGAAGAGCACCAAACAAAACAATGGTGTCCGCTTTGATGTAGCAACCAAGAGGGGAAATGGCACATATTATGGTTACATAGAGGAGATATGGGAGCTTGACTATGGATGTGGTTTGAAGGTCCCTTTGTTTCGGTGCAAATGGGTCAATGTGATACGAGGCGGGGTAACGAAAGACCCGCAATAGGGAATGACAACAGTGGATCTCAAAAATCTTGCATACACAGATGAACCATTCGTTCTAGCTAATGATGTGGTGCATGTTTTCTATGTGAAGGACGTGTCTACCAAGCCGAGAAAAAGAAAATATAAGGAAGCAAATACATCATACGATGAGCCAAAGCGCCACATAGTTCTTTCAGGGAAAAGAAACATCATGGGAGTGATGACAAGACAGACATGTCAGAATATTATGAAAAGTTTCATGAAATTGCTCCCTTCACAGTGAATATTGACCCAGGCAACTAGTTAAATGATGAAGAATGTCCATGGTTACGGCACAAAGGGACACATGCTAAGAAAAAGTTTCACACCGAAAGATCCCACTCTAGGATGTGACCGGCTTTACTGTCATCACTTTCTTCTCTAGTGAGTTTCCGGACTTATATATCTGGTAAGTCCCACTTTGGATAAACCGTAGGGAATCTTTGTAATAGTTAGGGTGCTTATGTGTTTTGGCATTTGAAATGTGTACTTTTGTGCTTCGCACAAACGTCATCAATTTTCAACCCTTTCTGGCTTCATTTGGTATTTTTCAGCTCATTTACTGATTTTTTGAGCTAAATGACCCTGAAATTGAAAAGCACTACAAAATGAACTATGGCACCCAGAGCAACCGGTTTACCTTGCATGGCCAACCCAGAGATCATGTCTTCTGCCAATACACAACATCTTGGTATAGAAAACAACCGCTTTATTGATACTAGCGGAAGCATAGTATTACATCAAGTAGTGAGGCCAAGCGGCACACTCGGTGTGGCTGAACAATATGTACATTATTTAGTGAACATAAAGGGGCCTCGATCATGACAACTACGCGACAGTGGAACGATGATGAAGCGGGACTCCATAGCACAGGGACACCGATGTGGACACGACCTAAACACAACAACACTCTGATCCAGTTAGACTTTCCTGAAATCTGGCATAACACGCCAGGTCAGTACATTGAATGTACTTGAAATCTCACAACAAGCATAAACATAATGACAAACAATATCATGACATTTAATCAAGTTAAGTGCAAATGACAACATGCTTCTCATGCCATGCAACCAAACTTGTGCACCGAGTCCCCCGGACTCTCTTACCAATGGGTTGCCTACCAAGCTGTGATCATTCACGGACCACAAACGGAACCACACTTGGTTCAACGGGTTACCTTGTAACCAAATGGTGATCATTCACAGATCACAAACGGAACCACAATGGTCAGTCTCACTTACATCATCATGATTTCACCAAGGCCATGCAAATAACTTAGTGTGCAAGATTTACTTTATAAAAGTTGATCCATGGTGTGACTTACTTACGAACTAGGCCCTTATCCATGGGCGCGGCTATCAACAGATTTTAATACACTCTGCAGAGGTAGCGCACTGTACCCACACCACAGAACCCATGGCCTCGCACTCCCATTCGGGTGGACCAACGGCATTCCAATGGAACTCTCCCGTTGCCATGACACTCTTTCGGCCACTTCGACTAACTCCCCACTGGGCTATGTCATGGGTGGCCCCGTGCCTACCAAAGGCATCACGACCACCGTCGTGGCAAAACGGCCATCGTCGTGTCAAAACAAAAACGGTCCTAAATGGGGACAAGGTACCATCTCAACAACAATGGGCACACAAGGTTATGGCTGCCTACCGGGCCAGGGTAACACATGCTCATAACCTTCCCTCATTGGAGGCACCGACAAGAGGCATGACAACGGACAGACTAACGGCGTTCCCATAAAAACCAAATGTGGTTGCACTGGTCAGCCCGACTCAGTGGCACCATGACCCGATCAACTTTATGTTCAAGTTCAATTAACATCAGGTTTAACTTGAAATAAAATGCTCGAGTCGCCATGTGCCATGCTCATGCAACCATATAACATGCATCTCATATCACTTAGAAATGACAGATCAACCTCATCAAAAGTTCTACTTGCACAAATCATCACTAGACTTTTACTAGTTCTTTCTTACTGGTCATTTGCACTCATCATTTTTAGTTTATCATTTACTATATGAAACTCATCATGAACATACAAAAAATAATATCGATGCTAGTCATACCATAGTTATAACAAAATCACATAGTCAAACTACTCATGCTAGATCTCACTAGTTCAAGTGCTCACTTATGTAAACTAAGCATCTTGCTCATGACAAAATAACTAACACAACTATTATTCATTTAGTAACTATATGCAAGAAATGACATATATTCAAGTTGAAAATAAAATCATGGGTATTGCAAAGGCACCATGAAAATGTTTGTGTGGCTTGCCTTAGTTCAGAGGAGCTTCACACTCCCCTTGGATATCTTCAAGACAAGCTTCTCCTTCTGAAAATAATTAAAATGACAAAAAGAAAACATCAAGAACACTTCTGAAAATCACGAGAAAATCTAGGAAGCAGATAAAAATCTCATCTTGGGTGTGCTGCTAGAGCTTTCCAGTAAGAACAACTCATTTGGACTTGTGGTTTAGGAGTTACAGCCAGTCCAAGTTCTGGTCAAAATTTGAAATAAAAGAAAACCAGGGGGTGGCGTCGATGCGCACTTCTGAAATGCGCCACCACTCATAACGCTTCGCACGTGGCTGAGAGGCTGACAACAGGCCCCACTGGTTAGGTCAGAGGGAGGGGGAGAGTGAAAGAGAGGCGGGCGGTGCGCGGTGCCGCATTCTCCGGCAAGGAGTGCCCGGCGGCTAGATCTGAAGGGATAGGAAGATAGAGGAGGTCGAGGCGCACCTGCCCGTACCCGTAGCGTGGCTAGGGGTGTCCAGACGGGGTCGGAACGGAGCTCTCTAGCGGCGGCAGAAAGTAGAGGTCGCCAGAGTTGAAGACGGCGGCATCGTGGTGCTTCACCAGGGGCTCCAACGTGGTCGCACGGTACCAGTGAGCCACCAGCAAGCCGCCAGAGGAGTGGGTGGAGCTCGGGAGGCAGTGGAGTGAGGTGGTGGGGCTGTGGGGAATCGCCGGCGAGCTCGGGTCGTGGCGGCGGCCAGAGGCCTGCCCGGCCAGGCTACGACTGTTCTACGAGCTCGTGGAGGTTGTGGGAGTGTGCGGTGATGCTCAAGGAGTCGGGAGGGGGCCGCATTTATAGGCGAGCGAGAGGAGGGGATCGGGCTCCGCCGTGAAACTTCTGGACACGACGCCCGGCGATGAACGGTGTCAGCGAGAGGGGGAGAAGGTGACGCAGCTCACACAGGCACTGTGGGAAGGTGGAGACGAGCACAGGAGCCAGGAATGCGACGAGCACAATGGCACGTGCGCATTGTTTGCTAGGCTGCGCTGCCCGTGCTCACTGCGGCGAGCTTCGGCATCGGCAAGCGCCAGAGAGGAGTTAAGGGGGTGGAGACGAGGATGGTGGCAAGGTTTGGCAAGGTGCAGTGGTCGGGGAAGCGAGCACACGCTCAACAGAGGCTTGGGCACCTCGCAGAGCGCGTCAGCTGCATGCCAACACCCTGGACGAACGCGGTCACCGTGTGAACTATGACATCAGGCCGTGCTAAGCGCAAACTTCATGTCTGGCATGTTGTCCTTAGTGGTTTGAGTGGTTCCAACGATTTGAGTTGAACCCAGGAGCTGTGAGTGCGTGGTTTACTTCCTGGTAAGTTTCTGGATAGTAACTTGTGAGGTTAACTGAGAGTTATTCAGTAAGAGTTAAGGGCTGGGCTTTGGGGTTTACCATTCTCTTAGGAAGGTAATGAAGCTCACAAAAGATCAGCCTCATGGGATCAAGGAAAAACATACTTGCCGTGTAAAGTGGCTATTCTGTCCAGAACAGAAATGATTTTCTGTAGCAAAAATATTCCAAAAAGTTCTGCAATATTTTTGCTCAGGGAGGTTCCCTAGGGTTCAAAGAATATTTATTAATTTTCTCAGGATTTTAGGAGCAATAAAAATGAGGGTTGGTTTGGAGCATACTTCTCTGAAGTGATTTTCAGAGAAGAAAATGAATATTTTTCTTTTATGAAAAATATACGTTGGGTCATTTTTGGAATTTTTCAGAGAAAGAAAGTTGAGTTAGGGGTGGATGGGTCACTTGGGTGAAAATCAAGGGTAGGCCCAAGGGCTCAAGTCCATTTGAATTGATTTAAAACTCCAAATCCAAAGCAAAGGCAAAAGAAAAGACCGGAAAAATAGAGAAGGCTAATCCAGGCTGTCACAAACCTCCCCCACTTAGGATGAATCTTGTCCTCGAGATTCGGTTGCTTGGGAAAACAATTTTGGATAGGTTGTCCTTAAAAATTCCTCTCTTTCCCAGGTTGCTTCTTCCTCGGTGTGATGCTCCCACTGAACCTTATAAAACTTGATCGCCTTACTGCGTGTGACCCTTTCTGCCTCATCCAATATTCTGAATGGTCTCTCCTCATAGGTTAAATCCTTGGCAAGCTCAATTTTTGAAATACCAGTATTCTTCTCGGGTGGTGAAATACACCTTCTTAGTTGCAAGACGTGGAACATGTTGTGTACTTCTGACAATTCTGGTGGCAATTCCAACTGATAAGCAATTGTGCCAACTCTGGTCATGACTGGAAATAGACCAATATATCTTGGTGCCAATTTGCCTCGGGTCTGAAATCTCTTGATTCCCTTCATGGGTGTGACTCGGAGATACATGTGTTCTCCGGGCTGAAAACTGACTTGCCGGTGTTTGGCATCATAATAGCTCTTCTGTCGTTACTTAGCCAATTGCACTCTATCTTAGATTTCCTTGACTTGTTTCTCTACCTCCAATATTCAATTAGTTCCGAAGATACGACTGTCTCCGGTTTGGGACCAGTTTAATGGAGTGTGACACTTACGACCATACAAAGCTTCATACAGTGACATCTTCAGACTGGTTTGGAAACTATTGTTGTAGGAGAATTCTGCATATGGCAAACAATCTTCCCACTTGGGTCCATGGGCTAAAGCACATGCTCGAAGCTTGTCTTCAAGGATTTGATTTACCTGCTCAGTCTGATCGTCTGTCTATGGGTGATAGGCCGTGTTGTATTTGAGGGCGGTCCCCAAAGCTTGATGGAGTCGGGACCAGAAGGCGGATGTAAAGAGTGAACCTCGGTCTTAAGTGATTGTTCTTGGCACTCCATGCAGACGGACAATCCGGGACACATATAATTGTGCAAGTTGATCAGCTCGATATGTGGTGCGGATTGGAATAAAATGAGCCACTTTAGTCAACGTGTCCACTATGATCCATACTGCATCATTGCCTCGGTGAGTCCTGGGTAGATCGGTGACAAAGTCCATGTAGACAGCATCGCATTTCCAATGCGAGACAGGTAGAGGTTGGAGAAGTCTTGCAGGTTTCTGGTGTTCTGCCTTTACTTTGTTGCATATGTCACAACAAGCGAAAAAATATGCGATGTCCTTTTTCATTCCATCCCACCAAAATATATGTCGAAGGTCTTCGTACATTTTGGTACCTCTGGGGTGTATTGAATATGAGGATTCGTGTGCTTCTGCCAAAATCTTCCTTCTCAAGTCTGCTTGCTCGGGTACACATATCCGTCCTAGAAACCTGAGTGTACCTTGCTCGTGCTCAGAGAAATCCTGAGTCTTGCCTTCTTGTAGATGTCTGAGATGACCTTGAAGAATTTTGTCGCCATCCTGGGCCATGCAAATCTCATCCTCGAGAGTAGGGGTTACTTCCAAAATGCCGGCGTTTACAATTACCAAGTTAAGCTGAGCAATCTCTTGTTGGAGTTCAGGAGGCAAGGACTCCATCATGGCATTTAAACTATCCGGCTTGCGATTGAGGGCATTAGCAACCACGTTAGCTTTGCTCGGATGGTAATTTATTCCCAGATCATAGTCCTAGACCAACTCGAGCCATCTTCACTGTTGCAGGTTTAAGTCTGGCTGAGTAAATATATATTTGAGACTCTTGTGGTCGGTAAATATCTGACATCTTTTTCCAATGAGGTAATGCCTCCAACTTTTTAGAGAGTGCACAACGGCGGCAAACTCCAAATCATGCATAGGATAATTCCCTTCATGGGGCCGTAGCTAGTGGGATGCATAGGCTACAACCTTTGCCATCTTGCATGGGGTGGCAACCAGGAGCAGCACTCTTTGTCCTACTAAATCCCCACGGGAAGCCTGGCAGCCAAGGAATACGGACTCGAGCGCCCAACAGTTGGTGTCAAAACCGGCGGATCTCGGGTAGGGGGTCCCGAACTGTGCGTCTAAGGCTAATGGTAACAGGAGGCGGGGGACACAATGTTTACCCAGGTTCGGGCCCTCTCGATGGAGGTAATACCCTACTTCCTACTTGATTGATCTTGATGATATGAGTATTACAAGAGTTGATCTTCCACGAGATCGTAGAGGCTAAACCCTGAAGCTAGCCTATGATTATGATTGTTCTTGTCCTACATACTAAACCCTACGGTTTATATAGACACCGTAGGGGGCTAGGGTTACACAGAGTCGGTTACAGAGAAGGAAATCTACATATCCGAATTGTGAAGCTTGCCTTCCACGCAAAGGAGAGTCCCACCCGGACACGGGACGAAGTCTTCAATCTTGTATCTTCATAGTCCAACAGTCCGGCACAAGTACATAGTCCGGCTGTCCGAGGACCCCTTAATCCAGGACTCCCTCAGTAGCCCCTGAACCAGGCTTCAATGCCGATGAGTCCGGCGCGCAGATTGTCTTTGGCATTGCAAGGCGGGTTCCTTCTCCGAATACTCCATAGAGGATTTTGAACACAAGGATCGTGTCCGGCTCTGCAAAACAAATTCCACATACCACCGTAGAGAGCACAATATTCCACAAATCTAATCTGCTGACAACTTTTCACAGCGTGACATCACGCCATGGCCCGGTCATTATTCGAACCGTTTTTCTCAACCTGCTATTGCACATATTGCGAGACGGTTTCATTGAGACGTCTTGTCGAAGCAGAGATCCTGTCCCCTTATCATGGGATTCTCATCAATACGGGTATGTGTAACCCAATTGCGCCATTTACACGGCGCTTGGGGAATAAGCGAGTTTACCGGGCAAGTGGGGAGGCGCAGGATCCCTGCTGCCTTTATAAGGAGATAAGGACTCCCCTTTTTCACCCATGCCTTCTCCTTCCTCTGCTCATCCATTCCCTCTCACTTGAGCTCCAGCGCCCAAGCGTTCGTCTTCTCCGCCCAAAAAGGCCCTTTGAAAATGTCCGGATCCGGAGCAGGAGGCAAGTGGATGGCCTCTACCACCCAGGAGAAGGATATCAAAAAGCTTCGGGAGGCCGGGTATCTGGCCAAGAAAATCAGCCATCGTCTCCCGACGGCGGGATAGATCGTCCCAACCCCAGAACCCCACGAGAGGGTTGTATTCCTCCCTCACTTTGTCGGTGGGTTAGGGTTTCCCCTTCACCCATTCGTTCGCGGCGTCATGTACTACTATGGGACCGATTTTCATGATCTATCCCCAAATTCCTTCCTCAACATCTCGATATTCATCGTCGTGTGCGAGGCCTTTCTACGCATCTCGCCACACTTCGGCTTATGGCTGAAGATTTTTAATGTGAAGCCCAAGGTGGTGAGCGGCGAGCACGCTGAGTGCAGAGGTGCCATGGTGAGCAAGATGCCCAACATCACATGGCCATCAGGTACTTTCAATGATTTCTTCAAAGGGTGGCAGCAGCAGTGGTCCTACGTCACTGAGCCGCATGGCGTGAAATGGGCCGCAGCTCCAGAATTCTGATCCGGAGCTCCCCTGCGGCTTACGTCCTGGCCCAAGAAGGGCTTGAACTGGTCTTCACCTGACGAGTTATCGGTGCTCCAGACGCG
This sequence comes from Triticum dicoccoides, assembly GCF_002162155.2. Taxonomy (NCBI): domain Eukaryota; kingdom Viridiplantae; phylum Streptophyta; class Magnoliopsida; order Poales; family Poaceae; genus Triticum; species Triticum dicoccoides. The sequence goes on along the minus strand of NC_041381.1, from coordinate 381,729,235 downwards.
CGTCAAGGATATGGAAGACAAGAATATTAAACTTGTCAACATAGTCCAGGTGATGTTAGTTCATCGGATTCTTCCTTGCCAACACATGGCCTGCAATTTGTGGGAATTCGACCTGGCCAAGCACCAGATCCTGCTGGAGTTCTTTGGCTCGTCGCACAAGGACATCTGGAAGGTGCTCTTTAAGTCTGGAAAATCATGGCCGGACTTAGCCGAGGACCGCGGGTACCAACTGTCCCGTGCTGCAAGTTCGGTAAGTCATTGTATGTTAGCAAGTCACACGTTTTATTTGCATAACCCGAGGGAAATGCTTAATGTGTTTTCCACAACTCTCCTAGGGTTGGACGAAGAAGGTGGGGCAGATCTACTATCCGGCCCCACTGCCAGAAGAACCGGCCGCCCCACTTCTAACGAAGATGCTGGTCCCGGCGCCTTACAAGGCGCCGAAGAAGAAGGCCGGGAAGGAGGCCAAAGAGACCAGGGGCAGCCTTCGTCGCCGCGGCACTTTGGACACAATATCCGAAGACTCCGATGCCCGCTCTTCCTCCGGAGAGGGCGAGGAAGAGGAGGAAAACCAATCCCCAGCAAGGGTAAGAAAGAAAAGGACGGCCTCCACATCCTTGGAGGCTGAGTCGCCTAAGAAAGGAAAAACTCCTCTTCCGGAGGAGTCCACTGCCGCTTCCGACAGCTGCCCGGAGTGGGATCCCAGGGCCCAGCCCCTGGTGAACTCATGAGTACATAAAAGCCGAACACGCTTGCGCATCCAGGCTCACTATGGCATGATGTTTTAATTATCGAGCCATACTTTTTGCAGTCCGGCGAGGTCCCGCACCGAGCAATCCTCATCGGAGGATTTACTGGGCTCAGATGCTATGGACAGCGGGACACCCTCAAAGGCCCCTTCCCCAAAACACGTGAACGACACCGAGGCATCGTCCTAGAGGGACCCAGGACAAGGGGGGGGGGAGATCGTGAAGGCGGCGCCAGGAGGTCAAACTCTAGGGGCAGGACACATGGGAGAAAAGGCCCCCATGGACATCGACGGCAGGGGTTATCTCGAATTCGGCCCCCAGCCAGATACAGTTCCGGAGACCGACATGGCTCCGAAATCAGGCAGGCAGCCTCCCTCGACTTGAGGGGGTGCACCTATTCCACCGGCAACCTCTGCCCAACCAGAGGTGACGGATACTTTGTCTGCGGCGCTGAAGAGCGCCTCCATCATTTGAGAACATCGTGCCCTTATGGGTGCGGTGATTGAGAAGATTCAGTCTGCTGAGAGTGGGCTGAATGAAGCCTGCATCAGCCTTATAACGGGCTTTGAGGTATGTTTTGTGAGGTTTCAAAGAGTGTCATAGTATATGTAGTAGCCCCTGATACACTGTTCGGTGAAAGAAAGAACCGGACAGAGGATCAAATATATGTTCGCAGGAGACTCACTTTATGGTATCTCTCCCTCTCTTTTTATAAGCAGGCGTCTATAGCGACTGCCGCCTCTCATACTGCGGAAGTCTCCAGACTGAAGCAGAGTCTGGAGCGGGCCGAAGAAGAACTCGGTCGAGTGAAGAAGCAGTTGGAGGATAACCAAGGTATGCAAAAACCTTGTACGCATTCAGTGTGAATGAAGAAGTTAGTATGATAAAAATATTTTTATGGTGTGCTCTAGGGGCGATGACCGAAGTCGAGGCTCTTAAGAAGGTTGTGGCTGAGGCTAAGAAAAAGGCAGCCAAAGAGCAGGCCCTTCATGAGAAGCACAAGGCCAGGGTTATTGAAGCTGGGCAACAGCTCCAAGAGGCTGTGAAGAAATGCGAGGCCTTGGAGCAGAGTTTAATAGAGAAAGAATCTGAACTCACCCAGGCTCATCAAGCTGCATGCGATGCCCGGGGGGAAGCCCAAGGTGCCCTGCAGGAAATCCAGGAGGCGAGGAAGATCGCGGTGGGTAAGGCTTTTTCTATGCAAAGCGGGTATTTGAAGGGAGAATATCACGTTTTACTAATTTGAGTTCTGATTCCTCCAGGGGTATTTGCGGAGCTGCCATGCAACATATCTGATGCCGCACAATTCTATCGAGTCGAGGAAAGAAGTACTACAGAGAAGCTCTTCTGGTCGCAGTATCTGGCGCCGGTGTATCCAGTGCCTTTTGCCGATCAGCTGAAACAACTGATCGAACTGCATAAGGCGGCCGAATTAGCCATGAAGGATTTGATTATCCGGCTATGGCCCGCCAAGCCGATTCCAAGCAGCTACTTCGGGCTCGTGAAGAGGCTTGTGAGTGACTGCCCTTGACTTGAAGTCATCAAGCGGTCGGTCTGTATGGAGGGTGCGCGAATGGCCTTCGCCCGCGCGAAGGTGCACTGGGCGAAGATGGATGCTGAAAAGCTAATGACCAAAGGACTGCCGGAGGGGAAGGAGAACCGCAAGCCTAAGTTATACTATGATAGTGTCCTGAAAGGATCCCTCCTTGTGGCAGAGCAATGCACCAAGGGCATTATATTCCCATGAATACAATCATGTTGTCCTATGTAATGCTGAACAAGGTCATTTCTATTATTTATTGCCTGTTATTTGAAAGTTTTTCCTCTTGTGCGGCCGTTTTATATATTAATCCCGAGAGTTGGCCAGTCATCGGCTTCTGCCCCCACGTAGGAAGTACGGGGGTGTTCGAGATGAACCTGAGCACTCTTTACCCCAGTTTTTGGGTCCTTGAAGGAGGTGTTCAGCGCAACGAACCAGGCAATCGGACTATAAGGCTTTATCACTCTCACTTAGCCATAGGAGTTTGACAAAAGGAAGGTAGGCGCAGCCCCTGGTGTTCGGAAGACCGCACTAGGGGCTCTATCGACACCTGATCGGAAGAAAAGCCGATCCATCACACGCTGCATTAGTTATCGCATAATGCGGGAGAAATCCTTAAAGATTTTTCAACCTCTCGAACAGCTGACCAGCTCTCACCATATCATGACAGTAATTTTTCAGCTTTCTCTACTGAGGTGCTCATCCAGATGAACCAGGGCACAATCGTAGTAGTTCTCCTGGTGCCACCTTAGCCGATAGAGCGGAATATAAGGTAGCAAAACATGGGAGCCGGGCAAACCCAACTATTGAGCCAAGACATGATTCAGAGCCGATGCATATAATGCTATAAGTTCAGGGTGCCGAACGACCATGAGGGTGTTCGGACTTTACTGCCGTATTATGGGTACAACGAGGCCCCTGGCATATTAAGGCATATCGTAGTGTACGGATGCCATTTGACAAATGATATCAATAAAAAGGAGCAGCAAGTAAGCGTCATATAAAGCCACATATTGCAATTTGAATAACACGTCGATGCGTATGAGTACAAAATAGTGTGATAAAAGGAAATATGACTTTAGAACCCGCTGTGACCGGGGGAGGGAAGCCGTGTGCGGATCTGGGTAATAATTGGATGATCATCAAGGGGAATATCTAAGGATTCCCTTACGCGTTTGAGCTGTTTCCCTTCTTGGTGTATTCGTCCCTTCAAGGGTCTGGTCGCCATGCACCACTGATGGCCTACACAAAAAGTGGACTTGCAAAGGAAGTGCAAAAAGATTTTTGTGTGCCCTGGAGTGGTAAAGCCGCATTATGTGGCCTATCCTAGCTTTGCCTCCGTCTATTGCCGGAGGGTTTAATTGAGCACTTGACGAGCCAGGCTATCCTGCCGCGGAGTAGTTTGGACTCCCTTGACGGCGTCCGGGAGCTTGGCCGTCGACTCGAGGTTCGAATGAAAGATGCTATCGGCATTCTGGGAACGGGGGTCTCCAGACTTGCCTGCCTGCGGCCTGTGGCGTGGCTCAAGCAGTGGCCCAGTACGACCCGTCTTCATCAACCCAAGCTCAAGACCCTCGCAAGGGGCCAAGCCTCACGGGGCGGACGACGCAAGGCTTCCTCAGGGACGGCCTCACCAGGCAGGCTTGCGAGGAGGCGGAGAGATCAAGGCAAGGAGTACCTCGCGAGGTGCTCGTGACGCAAGCCATGACGATCGAGACCAGGCGGGCGCCAGCCGGTGCAGTGTCCTCGTTTCCTCTTTGGTTCAAAGGGAGTAAATGTAGACGCGGAGTACCGAGGCATCAAGGAAAGGTTACCATATCGGTGCAATAAGACCAAGACCAGCAGGACGGCAGGACGGAGGTCACCATGGAGCCCAAGACGACATCATCGCCAGTGCCTTTGGCAGTCGAAGACCAACTTTAGTCAGGATAACTTGTACTAGCTATCCCCCTTCAAAATGGCCGTTGGTGGCTCCCTTCCCGCTCAATATTTGGGAAGAGGATCAGGGCCTCTATATATAGAGAGAGCCACCACAGTATAAGGAATCTAGATCTCACCTAGAGACGATGGAGAAGGAGTCATTCGTCTCCAAGCACACCGCGCCAAGAACACTCCTCGCGAGGCTGTTCTTCCTCTGTACTATTCATCATCAGCCCCAGAGGCAATCCACCACCACGCACTAGAGTAGGGTATTACACCACAACGGTGGCCTGAACTAGTATAAACCTTGTGTCCCTCGTGTTGTTCATCGTGTAGCTTAGATTCACGGCGAGGTTTTGGGGCGTGGATCGGTAGGGAGAAGGTCTGCGTGCGCACCCCAGAGTTCGAACCTTAAGGATTTTGCCGGAACCCGATATCCGACATTTGGCGCGCCAGGTAGGGGTGCGCTGGAGCTCTCTCTTCCATCGATCTGCTCTCCATCAGCACCATGCTTCGCCCTCATGGCGGACAACGCGCCGCCCGCTCCAGCGGTCGATGTCAGCGCTGGGGCCAGGGGGCTCCGAGCCTTGTCCCCCGCCTTGCGACAGGTGCAGTGGTCACACAAGTTAAAGCCAGAGATGCCGCCGCTCTACAACGGCGTGACGGATCCGCTGGTTTCCCTACTGGCGTATGAGGAGGCCGTCCTCAAAGCCGGGGGCGATGACAAGGTTATGGCCAACCGACTTCCCATGGCCCTAACCGGCATCCCGCGTATGTGGCTGCTCCACCTGCCAACGGCTTCTGTGGCCTCCTGGGAGGAGTTGCGTGACCTCTTCCTCGCCCACTACGCTGCGCCGGCGCCCCCGGTCATCACAACTCTCCTGGGCGGCTCGCAGGCGCCACCGTTGGGCCGCCACGTCAAGCCGTTTGTCCGCCAGATTCGCGCCACTCTCACGCGGCACTGAGCTCCCTCGGGCCGGACGGCACCTGAGGCCGACTTGACCTTCAGCTCCGACGATCACCCCGTCAACACTACCTGCTCAGGTGCGCTCCCAATGCTTTGCACGCCCACCATATGCCAGGTGGCCGTCACCAGGACCCTCATCGACGGCGGTGCCGGCCTCAATGTGCTCTCAGTGGAGGCCTTCAGCCTCCTCCATGTGCCGCCGGAACGGCTCCAACCCAGCAAGCCCTTCTCAGGCGTCGAAGGCAGTTCCTCCAGCTCCCTGGGGCAGATCTGCCTTCCGGTGACCTTTGGCACCCACGACAACTTCCGCACGGAGCTGGTCAACTTCGACATTGCTCACATCGGTCTCTCGTACAACGCCATCCTTGGCTACCCCGCCTTGGCCCAATTCATGGCAGCGACCCATCCGGCCTACAACCTCATGAAGATGCTCGGGAGCAGCGGCGTCCTCACCATGGCTAGAGATACCAAAGACGCTCTGTAGGCGCTCAAGCCCGCTCTCAAGACGACTGCAGCAGCACAGCCCACCCGCACTGACACCCCCCAGGCCAAGGGGGATGCGCCGACTAAGAAGAAGCAGTTGTTCACCCAAGACAAGGCAGAAACCAAGCAGGTACCAGTTGATGAGGATGGGTCCTCCGGTGCCACCTTCACCATAGGTGCCAATCTCGACCCCGACCAGGAGGAGGCACTGGTGAAGTTCCTGCGCGCGAACAAGGAGGTGCTCCTATGCGAACCCAAACAGCTAGCGGGGTTCCCAAGACAGGTGATCGAGCATCACCTGAATGTGTGCCCTAATGTACGCCCCGTGAAGCAGAAAGCAAGGCGACAGTCCACGGAGAAGCAAGCCTTCATCATCCAAGAAACCCGCAAGCTAGAAGCTGCAGGTGTCATTCGCGAGGTTCGCTACCCCGAATGGCTGGCAAATCCTGTGGTTGTGCCAAAGAAGGGAGGAAAGGAGCGCATGTGCGTCGATTTCACCAATCTCAATAAGGCCTGCCCTCAAGATCCATTCCCGCTCCCTCTCATCGACCAAATTGTCGACTCCACCACTGAGTGCGACCTGCTGTGCTTACTGGATGCCTTTTCGGGCTATCATCAAATCAAGATGGCGATAGAAGACGTGGATAAGACTGCCTTCCTGGCCCTGTGTGGGGTGTACTGCTACACTTGCATGCCATTCGGGTTGTGCAACGTGGGCTCAACTTTCCAGCGACTGATGCACATCGCCCTAGGCCGGCAGCTCGGGAGAAACGCCGAGGCCTACATCGATGACATTGTGGGGAAGTCTCGAGAGGCGAAGACCCTAATACAAGACCTAGAAGAAACCTTCGCGAGCCTTTGTGAAGTGGACCTGCGGCTCAACCCGGAGAAGTGCGTGTTTTCCGTTGCCTCCGGCAAGCTTCTGGGCTTCCTCGTGTCCCACAGGGGGATCGAGGCCAACCCAGAGAAGGTCAAGGCAATCAAAGACATGAGTCTGCTGCCAACCCTCCGGGAAATGCAGAAGCTCGCCGGATGCGTAACTGCGTTAGGGCGCTTCATCTCCAAGCTGGGGGAACGCGCCCTGCCCTTCTTTAAGCTGATAAAGGAGAAGGGCCCGTTCAAATGGACACAAGAGGCCGACGAAGTGTTTCAAGATCTCAAGAAGTACTAGACCAGCCCTCCGGTGATGGTGGCGCCATGCCCTCAGGAGCCCCTGGTGCTCTACCTCACCGACACGCCCTACTCTGCCAGCGCAACTTGAAGTGGCGGTTTGGGAAGAGCGCCAGGCCAAGGCTGCATCGCGGCCGAACGGGGCCCCAGCCGCAGCAGCACCAGACCAAGAAAGCCTCGCGAAGACCACAGACTCGGCAGATAGGGACCCGCCTCAACAGGAAGACACCCCCGGGGCTGAAGGGGCTTCACCAAGCAGCCAGGAGCTGGGGGCTTTGGCATCTCAGGAGGCGCTCAACTCTCCGGAGGGCGCGGGCTCCGTCGAGGCACCCACCCTCGTCGAGCATCCTGTGTATTTCGTCAGCACGATGTTGCGGGATGCAAGGGCACGATACCCCATGCCTCAGAAGCTCTTCTCGCACTATTGGTGGCCTCCCGCAAGTTGCGGCATTACTTTCAAGGTCACCCCATCAAGGTTGTCTCGGCCTACCCATTGGAAAATGTGCTCCAGAGCCCCAATTTCGTTGGACGGGTCGCCGAGTGGAACATTGAAATGCAAGCGTTTTAGTTGGAATTCAGCACGACCAGAGTCATCAAGGGGGCCACACTTGCAGATTTTGTGGCAGAATGGACAGAAGCGCCAGGGCTTGAAGCCGGTGACGACCGGTCACTCTCCCTAGGAAGCGAGGCATCAGACGGTTGTGTCATATACTTCGATGGGGCATTCTCGCGATATGGTGTGGGGGCCGGCGCGGTGCTTATATCCCCCACTCAGGACAAGCTCTATTATGTTGTACAGCTCTATTTCCAGCATGGCGAGAAGGTCTCCAACAACATAGCAGAATACGAAGGCCTCATAGCAGGCTTAAAGGCTGCCTTAGCACTAGGGGTGAAGCACCTCGTCATCAAGGGCGACTCATAGCTCCTCGTCAACTTCTCCAAGAAAGTGTATGGAGGTGTATCTTGCACATGGAGGCGTATCTTGCACATGGAGGCGTATCTTGCAGACGTACGCAGGATGGAAAAGCAGTTTTGGGGGCTGGAGTTGCAGGATGTGCCCCGTGGCACCAACCAAGAGGCTGATGACATCGCCAGAAGGGCGTCCAGGCGGTTGCCTCAGGAGCCTGGCGTTTTCAAGGAACGGGTCTTCAAGCCCTCGGTAGAACCATCACTATCAAGCACAGCGCAACCTCGGGAAGAGCTCCCTCAACCCCCTGCCTCAGGAGCCCCGGCCTGTGGCCCGACCTCAGGAGCATGCTTGCTCCTGGCGCTGGAGCCCTAGGAGGGATGCTAGACTGCAGAGTTCAAGGATTACCTGATGCAAGGGAATTTACCAGAGAAAGAAGAGGATGCGGAACGCGTGGCCTGGCAGGCCACGACCTATTGCATCCAAGACGGATAGCTCTATCGGAAGCAGCCAAATGATGTTTCCCTGTGTTGCATCTCTAGGGAACAGGGGAAGGAGTTGTTGGCAGACATTCACGGTGGAGATTGTGGGCACCACTCATCATCACGAACCCTCGTTGGCAAGGCGTTCCGTAGCGGGTTTTACTAGCCTACAGCACTCAACGACGCAATCGAGCTGGTGAAGGCTTGTGAAGCCTGTCAATTCCAAGCAGATCCATCACCTAGCTCAGAGCCTGCAGACCATCCCACTCTTGTGGCCGTTTGCGTTCTGGGGGCTGGATATCTTGGGCCCGTTCCCTTGGGCGCCTGGGGGCTATCGCTACCTCTACGTTGCCATCGACAAGTTCACCAAATGGGCGAAGGTGGAGGCCGTCCGTCTCAGATTCTGGGTTCCGGCAGACCCTTAAGGTTCAAACTCCGGGGTGTGCGCGGAGATCACTCCACTACCGGCTCACGTCGCGTTGCCTCGCAAAGGATCTAGGCTACACGAAGAACAACACAAGGGACGCAAGGTTTATACTGGTTCAAGCCACCATTGTGGTGTAATACCCTACTCCAGTGTGTGGTGTGCGGATTGCCTCTTGGGTTGATGATGAACAATACAAAGGAAGAACAACCTCGTGAGGGGAGGAGTTCTTATGTTGGTGCAGGTGGTTCTGGCTAAGGTTCCATCATACTATCCCCCTAATGGCTAGTCCTATTTATAGAGCGAGGCCCTGGTCCTCTTCCCAAATATTGAGCGGAAGGACGCTAACAATTGGCTATTTTGAAGGGGAACATCTAGTACACTTATCCTGACTAAAGTTGGTCCTCGCCCGCCAAAGACTCTGAGGATAACGCCTTCCTGGGCTCCACAATGACCTCCGTCCTGCCGTTGTGCTGGTCTTGGTCTTGTTGCACCGAAACGGTAACCTTTGCCTGATGCCTTGGCCTGTGCTTGCCCCCTTTGCACCAAAGGGGAAACAAGGACAGTGCCCAGGCCGGCGCCCGCCTGGCTTCGGTCGTCATGGCTTGCGTCACGGGCACCTCATAAGGTACCCTGCCTTGATCTGTCCGCCTCCTCGCGAGCCAGCCTGACGAGGCTGCGCCTGAGGAAGCTTCCTGTCGTCCACCCCGCGAGGCTTGGCCCCTCGCGAGGGTCTTGAGCTTGTGTTGACGAAGATGGGCCGTACTAGGCCACTCCTTGAGCCATGCTGCAGGCCGCACGGAGGCAAGTCTGGGTACCCCCTTTCCCAGAACGCCGACAGTAGCCCCTGGGCCCAAGGCGCGCCCGGACATGGCTTAGCAGAGAAGCGAAGGGGCAAGTGCGAAGCGCCGCGGGCCCCAACAGCCCGCGGCCTCGGGTGCCGCGTGGCAGTTGATTGGATGTGGGCGTCCCCGCTTCCCCATGATGCCTCGGCAACTGCCTGACTTGACAAGTCCCTGCATGCAAAACGGGTCATGATTACCTGTGATCGTGGAGGACGACGGTTGGCCTCCTCTAGCTATATGTACGGAACGGCGCAAGCCCTTCAAGTCCATCCCTTCCTGCTACTCTCTTTCTTCTTCCTCCTCAGCTACTCGCCATCCCCATGGCTCCGTCGAAGAGGTTCTCGGTCATGGAGAAGGGAAAGGCTCGTCAGGAAGGGCCTGACTCTCCTCCAACCAAGCGTGGTTGGGGTCGCCCTCGCAAGCATCCCGCGCCCCCTATGGTGGCTTCCCGTGGTCGCGGGTGCGGTCCTCTGCGCGGCGATGAGCGCCCGGCTGCCGATGGGAGGTATGTTGTGGCTGTGCGACCCCCCAGGCCACGCTTCCGCTCGGCGGAGGTGCTGTCGGAGTTCGTCGTGTGGTCGTTAGACCCGACCAGCACCTGGCTCCAGCTCCCCCCCGCTTCTTTGTAGGTGAACTTCCGGCCGGTGCTCCGGGCGGCCTTTGGCTTCAGGCGGATGGTTGCTGCAGCAGGGCCTCCTGGGCCTCGCTGGAGGTCTCCGTCACCGGGGAGGTGGCCCTGACCTGCGGCTGGCAAACGTTTGCCCCCGCGCATGGCCTGAGCTGGTGGTGCACCCTGCACTTCAAGTTCGACGGTGATGCCACCCTCTATGTGAGGGTGTTCGGAGAAGACGGCCGCCGTGCTGGGTGCTGCCCCGAAGACGATGACCGCGGCCGTGAGCCCAGCCCCAGCATTGATCAGGATGAAGGCGGCGACTGGCGCGCGGGCAGCGGTGCCCGGGGCCCGCCAAGCTTCAATGACTCTCCTTCAGACGGCAGCTCCTCCAGCGGTGGCCTCGACCAGCCCCCGCGCCGTTGCGCCCGCCTGGGGGAAGGCAGTGGGGCGGTCCGCCGCCGTGCCCCGGTGAAGCGGGAGATGGGATCCAGCTGAGCCCCGGAGGCAGTACGAGCCCTCGCCGCGAGTTAGTGCTGAGCAAGCCGCACCTACTTTGTTTTTCTTCCTTCCCTGCGCAAAAAGAAGGTAGTCTGGGGCCCCGCGGGGGCGTGCTGAACTGTTCCTGTTAATTATCGTGCCATTTCCGCTATTTCTGTGCTATGCCTTCGTGCCGCGCGCTCATGTGCGGAAATTACTTAGCTCGGTGAGGCTTGTCGTGGTCTTCACCTCCCGAGGCCGGGGCCTCGCAGTGCATTTCATGTCCTGCAAGGGTTAGTCGGTAGGGGTAGTTTCCAACCTCGGTAGCGGGGGTAACCAACCCAGGTCCCGTGCTCGCGTCACGATGCCCGTGGGGCACTGACTGGGAGGAGTGCTCCCGCAGCGGACTTGGATAGGAAAGCTTCAAACGACCGGGGCAGAAAACACTCGCGAGGGTGCCCGCGTACCTCCCTCACGAGACTTGTGCAAGAGAAAACGAGGCAGGTGAGTGAAAAAGACAAAGGGTCACAAACTAGAGACGACAACAGCTCCAATAAAACTTCAAATAGGAACGAATAAGCCAACTGCAGAAAGCAAATGAAAAAGCCGCGTCCGACACCTAATCTAGTCTTCGACGTCTTCTCACTAGCGCGGAGCTAAGTGATGCCATTGGGCGTGGGCGGGACCCCCGAGGCCCAAGGGCGGCACTCCGGAGACTCCGGGGCGTGTACAACCCCACTCATTATTATGTGAGAGTGTCACGGGCGGCGAGCTTCACAGGAATTAGCCTTCTTCACACGCACCGGGCCTTTTCCAAAATGCGGCAGCTTCACATGCATTGGCCTTCTTCACAGGCACCGGGCCTTTTCCAAAATGCGGCAGCTTCATAGGCATTGGCCTTCTTCACAGGCACCGGGCCTTTTCCAAAATGCGGCAGCTTCATAGGCATTGGCCTTCTTCACAGGCACCGGGCCTTTTCCAAAATGCGGTAGCTTCACAGGCATTGGCCTTCTTCACAGGCACCGAGCCTTTTCCAAAATGCGACAGCTTCACAGGCACCGGGCCTTCTTCAGGGGTAGAACCTTCAGAGATGTTGAATGTTCCATGCGTTCTGGACGGGTACCCCCTCCTGGGTCTCCAAGCGCGCGGATCCGGGCCTGGAAGCATGAACAACCTTGAATGGGCCCTCCCACATGGGAGAGAGCTTGTGCAGCACCTCCCTGGAGAGAACCCGTCTGAGCATGAGGTCCCCTACCTCAAGAGTTCTAGGGCGGATGTTGCGGCAGTGGTACCGCCGCAACGCCTGTTGGTACCTTGCTGCTCGCAGCGCGGCTTCTCGATGGTGTTCCTCCCCAGCACGAGATCCTTCCCCCGCATGGCGTCCTGCTGTGCCCCGTCGAACGCCAGGACCCATGTGGAACGACGACTGACCTCGTGAGGGAGGACGACCTCAGCTCCGTAGATGAGGAAGAACGGGGTCTCGCCGGTTGGCTTGGCCACGTTCGTGCAGATAGACCACAACATGGATTGGAGCTCGTCGTACCAGCCCCTGCCGCAGGCCTCCAGCTTCTTCTTGAAGGTCCTGGTTTTGAGGCCCCTCAGGACCTCAGCGTTGGCTCGCTCGGCCTGGCCGTTGCTCCGGGGGTGTGCCACTGAGGCGTAGTATATCTGCGTTCCAAGGTTAGCACAGTATGTTTTGAAGAGATTGCTGGTGAACTGCGAACCGTTGTCGGTGATAATGCGGTTAGGCACCCCAAATCGGCTCACGAGGCTCTTGATGAACTTGACTACTGAGCCCGCACAGCTTCCACCTCAGCCCACTTGGTGAACTTGTCCACAGTGACGTAGAGGTAGCGATAGCCCCCTGGTGCCCGAGGGAACGGGCCTAGAATGTCCAGCCCCCAAACTGCGAATAGCCACGAGAGGAGTATGGTCTGCAGTGCCCCCGCCGGCTGGTGGATCTGCTTGGCGTGGAATTAGCAGGCCACACAAGCCTTCACCAGCTCAACGGCATCGCTGAGTGTTGTGGGCCAGTAGAACCCGCTGCGGAATGCCTTGCCAACAAGGGTTCGTGAGGATGAATGGTGCCCACAGTCTCCATCGTGTATGTCCGCCAACAGCTCCTTCCCTTGCTCTCTGGGAATGCAACGTAGGGACACGTCATTTGGTTGCCTCCGGTAGAGCTCCCCATCCTTGATGCAGTAGGCCGTGGCCTACCGCGCCACATGCTCCGCGTCTTCTTCCTTCTCCATCAAGGTCCCTTGCGCCAAGTAGTTCTTGAGCTCTGCCATCCCAAATCCTTCCTGAGGCTCCAACGCCAGGAGCAGGCGTGCCCCTGAGGCCGGGCCGTAGGCCGGGGCTCCCGAGTCGGGCGGCTGAGGGTGCTTCTCCCTAGGTTGCGCTATGCTCGATAGCAACGGTACCGCCGAGGGTTTGAAGAGTCGTTCCTCGAAGACGCCAGGTTCCTGAGGCAGCCGCCTGGATGCCCTCTTGGCGATGTCGTCAGCCTCTTGATTGGTGCCGCGAGGCACGTGCTGCAACTCCAACCCCCAAAATCATTTCTCCATCTTGCGGACCTCCACGAGGTACACTTCCATGTGCTCGTCCTTCGACTCATATACCTTGTTGGAGAAGTTGACGAGGAGTTGCGAGTCGCCCTTGATGGTGATTCGTTTTACCCCCAAGGCGACGGCTGCCTTCAAGCCCGCTATCAGCCCCTCGTACTCTGCTATGTTGTTGGAGACCTTCTCCCCATGGTGGAAGTAGAGTTGCACAACATAGTAAAGCTTGTCCTGAGTGGGGGATATGAGCACTGCGCCAGCCCCTGTGCCCTGTCGTGAGAACACTCCGTCGAAGTACATTACCCAACCGTCCGGCGCTTCGCTCCCCGGGGAGAGTGACCGGTCCTCGCCCATTTTGAGCCCTGGTGCCTCTGTCCATTCCACCATGAAATCTGCAAGCGCAGATCCCTTAAAGACCCTGGTAGTGCTGAATTCTAGCTGGAATGCTTGTAGTTCGATGTTCCATTCGGTGACCCTTCCTGCTGAATTGGGGCTCCTGAGTACCCTTTCCAGGGGGTAGGCTGAGACGACCTTGATGGGATGGCCTTGAAAGTAGTGCCACAGCTTGCGCGAGGCCACTAAGAGTGCGAGGAGGAGTTTTTGGGGCATTGGGTACTATGCCCTCGTGTCTTGCAGCACCGTACTGACGAAGTACATCGGGTGCTCGACGAGGTTGAGGGTGCTGGTGCGGCCCGTGTCCTTTGGAGGTTGAGGTGCCTCCTGAGGCGGTGTGGCCCTCAGTCCCTGGTCACCTGAGGGGGGCCTCCTCCGCTCCGAGCGCGTTCCCCTGATGAGGCTAATCCTTTCCTGTCGTGGTCGTGGTCTTTGCGAGGCCTTCCAGGCCTTGCTCTGTCTTGGCCGGAAATGCGGCTGCGGCCGAGGCCTGGTGCTCCTTTCTAACTTCCACCAGGGCTGCGCTAGCGGAGTAAGGGGTGGCTGCAAGGTAGAGCACCAGGGTCCCCCGAGGGCGCGGAGCCACCATTACCGGGGGGGTTGGTAAGGTACTTCTTGAGGTCTTGGAATGCTTTGTCGGCCTCTTCAGTCCATTCGAAGGGGCCTTTCTTCTTCATCAGCTTGAAGAAGGGCAGCGCTCACTCTCCCATCTTGGAGATGAAACGTCCTAAAGCGGTTACACGCCCGGTGAGCTTCTGCATTTCCCTGAGGGTCTTCGGAGGACTCATGTCTTCGACTGCCTTGACCTTCTCTGGGTTAGCCTCAATGCCCTTGTGGGATACGAGGAAGCCCAGGAGGTTGCCCGAGGGGACTCCAAACACACACTTCTCCGGGTTGAGCCGCAGGTCCACTTCGCTGAGGCTCGCCAAGGTTTCTTCCAAGTCCTGTATCAGGGTTTTCGCCTCCCGAGACTTCACCACAATGTCATCAACGTAAGCTTCAGCGTTCCTCCCGAGCTGTCGTCCTAGAGCGATGTGCATCAATCGCTGGAAGGTTGCGCCTGCATTGTGCAACCCAAACGGCATGCAGTTATAGCAGTACACCCCACACAGGGTCAGGAAGGCCGTTTTCTCCGCGTCCTCCACCGCCATCTTGATCTGATGATAGCCCTAGAAGGCATCCAGGAAGCACAGCAGGTCACACTCAGTGGTAGAGTCGACAATCTGGTCGATGCGAGGGAGCGAGAATGGGTCCTGTGGGCAGGCTTTGTTTAGGTTGGTGAAGTCGACACACATGCATTCCTTTCCTCCCTTTTTTGGCACGACAACAGGGTTGGCCAACCAATCAGGGTAGAGGACCTCGCGAATGACCCCTGCAGCTTCTAACTTGCGGGTCTCTTGGATGATGAACGCCTGCTTTTCAGTGGACTGCCGCCTTGCCTTCTGCTTCACATGGCGCACGTTGGGGCACACATTGAGATGATGCTCAATTACATCCCTCGGGACTCCCGCCAGCTGATTAGGCTCCCATGCAAACACCTTCCTGTTTGCGCGCAGGAACCTAACCAGGGCCTCCTCCTGTTCAGGCTCAAGGTTGGTGCCTATGGTGAAGGTAGCACCGACGGGCTCGTCCTCGTCGACCGGTACCTGCTTAGTCTCCGCCTTGTCTTGGCTGAATAGCTGCTTCTTTTTGGCTGGCGCAACCCCCTTGGGCTTGAGGGCGACTGAGCTGGCGGGCTGCGCCACTGTGGCTGTCTTGAAAGCAAGCTTGAGCGCTTGCAATGCATCCCCGGTGTCTCCAGACACGGTAAGGATGTCGTTGCTCCCGGGCATCTTCATGAGGTTGT
The DNA here is from genome assembly GCF_002162155.2 of Triticum dicoccoides. Lineage (NCBI taxonomy): Eukaryota > Viridiplantae > Streptophyta > Magnoliopsida > Poales > Poaceae > Triticum > Triticum dicoccoides. The sequence continues at coordinate 381,713,858 of NC_041381.1, read as the reverse complement.
ACGCCGGGTGAGTCGCGGCCATGAACCGGGCCTGGGCTGGGTAGCCAAGGATGGCGTTGTACGGGAGACCGATGGGGGCGATATCGAAGTCGATCAGCTCCTTGTGGAAGTTATCGAAGGTGCCGAAGGTCACCGGGAGGCGGATCTGTCCCAGGGAGCCGGTGGAACCGCCTCCGACGCCCGAGAAGGGCCTGCTGGGCTGAAGCCGCTCTGGCGGCACATGGAGGAGGCTGAAGGCTTCCACCAAGAGCACGCTGAGGCCAGCACCACCGTCGATGATGGTCCGGGTGACGGCCACCTGGAAGATGGTGGGGGTGCACAACATCGGGAGCGCGCCCGAGCAGGCTGGGTTGGAGGGGTGATCATCCGAGCTGAAGGTCAGATCGGCCTTGGGCGACACCTGGCCCGGAGGGTTTCTTGGCGCTTGGAGGCGGCGCCAATCTGGCGGGTGAACGGCTTGACATGGCGGCTCGAGGTTGGTTCCTGTGAGCCGCCTAGGGGAGCCGCGATGACCGGGGGCACTGGCGCAGCGTAACGGGCAAGGAAAAGGTCGCGCAGTTCCCCCCAGGAGGTCACAGAAGCCGTCGGTAGGTGGAGCAGCCACATGCGAGCAACACTGGTGAGGGCCATGGGAAACCAGTTGGCCATCACCCTGTCGTCACCCCCCGCCTTGAGGACGGCTTCCTCGTACGACAGCAGGAAAGCCAGTGGGTCTGTTGCACCGTTGTAGCACGGCGGCATCTCTAGCTTGAACTTGTGTGGCCACTGCACCTGCCGCAAGGCGGGGGCCAAGGCTCGGAGCCCCGTGGCCCCAGCACTGGCATCGGCCGCCGGGGCGTGCGACGCGTTGTCCGCCATGCGGGCGAAACGCGATGTCGGCGGAGAATGGGCCAACGGAAGGGAGAGCTTTGGCGCACCCCTACCTGGCGCGCCAAATGTCGGATTCTGGGTTCCGGTAGACCCTTAAGGTTTGAACTCTGGGGTGCGCGCGGAGATCACTCCACTACCGGCTCACGTCTCGTCGCCTCGCAAAGGATCTAGGCTACACGAAGAACAACACAAGGGACGCAAGGTTTATACTAGTTCAAGCCACCATTGTGGTGTAATACCCTACTCCAGTGTGTGGTGTGTGGATTGCCTCTTGGGCTGATGATGAACAATACAAAGGAAGAACAACCTCGCGAGGGGAGGAGTTCTTATGTTGGTGCGGGTGGTTCTGGCTAAGGTTCCATCATCGTATCCCCCTAATGGCTAGTGCTATTTATAGAGTGAGGCCCTAGTCCTCTTCCCAAATATTGGGCAGGAAGGGTGCCAACAATTAGCCATTTTGAAGGGGAACATCTAGTACACTTATCCTGACTAAATTTGGTCCTCGCCTGCCAAAGACTCTGAGGATGACGCCTTCCTGGGCTCCACAATGACCTCCGTCCTGCCGTTCTGTTGGTCTTGGTCTTGTTGCACCAAAACGGTAACCTTTGCCTGATGCCTTGGCCTGTGCTTGCCCCCTTTGCACCGAAGGGGAAACAAGGACACTGCCCAGGCCGGCGTCCGCCTGGCGCCCGCCTGGCTTTGGTCGTCATGGCTTGCGTCATGGGCACCTCGTGAGGTACCCCGCCTTGATCTCTTCGCCTCCTCGCGAGCCAGCCTGACGAAGCTGCGCCTGAGGAAGCTTCCTGTCGTTCGCCCCGCGAGGCTTGGCCCCTCGCGAGGGTCTTGAGCTTGTGTTAACGAAGATGGGCTGTACTGGGCCACTCCTTGAGCCACGCTGCAGGCCGCAGGTAGGCAAGTCTGGGTACACCCGTTCCCAGAACGCCGACAGTCCGCACCATCCCGGCTGGTTCTACAGTCAAGTTCATCAAGGGCCTCGTGAGCCGATTCGGGGTCCCTAATTGCATCATCACCGACAATGGTTCGCAGTTCACCAACAATCTCTTAAAAACATATTGTGCTAACCTTGGAACATAGATATGCTACGCTTCGGTGGCACATCCCCAGAGTAATGGCCAGGCTGAACGAGCCAACGCAGAGGTCCTGAAAGGCCTCAAAACCAGGACCTTCAAGAATAAGCTGGAGGCCTGCGGCAGGGGCTGGTACGATGAGCTCCAGTCCGTGTTGTGGTCCACCCGCACTACCGCCACCAAGTCGACTGGCGAGACCCCATTCTTCCTCGTCTACGGAGCAGAGCCGGTCCTACCTCACGAGGTCAGGCGTCGCTCCGTGCGGGTCCTAGCGTTTGATGAAACGCAACAGGACGACATGCGGGGGATGGATCTCGTGCTGGGGGAGGAACACCAACAGGAGGCCACGCTACGAGCAGCAAGATACCAGCAGGCACTGCGGCGGTACCACTACCGCTACATCCGCCCCAGGACTCTTGAGGTAGGTGACCTCGTGCTCAGGAGGGTGCTCTCCAGGGAAGGGCTAAATAAGCTCTCGCCCATGTGGGAGGTCCCGTTCAAGGTTGTTCATGTTTTCAGACCTGGCGCCACATGCTTGGAGACCTAGGAAGGGGTGCCCATTCCGAACGCCTGGAACATTTAGCACCTCCGGAGGTTCTACCCTTGAAGTAAGGCCCAGTACCTGTAAAGATGGCCCGGTGCCTGTGAAGAAGGGCCCAGTGCCTATAAAGAAGGCCCGGTGCGTGTGAAGCTTGCCGCCCCAAGAAAGGCCCGGTGCCTATGAAGAAGGCCCAATGCCTATGAAGCTCGCCGCCCGTGACACTCTCACATAATAATGAGTTGGGGCTGTACACGCCCCAGAGTCTCTGGAGTGCCGCCCTTGGGCCTCGGGGGCTCCCGCCCACGCCCAGTGGCAACACTTAGCTCCGCGCTGGTGAGAAGACGTCAAACACTAGACTAGGTGCCGGACGAGGCTTTTCATTTGCTTTCTGCAGTTCTCTTGTTCTCCCTTGTTTGAACTTTTATTGGAGTTGCTTCTAGTGTTGTTTGCCGTCCCCTGCCCCTGTTCTCTGTCTCTGGCTTTCGCTCGGCTCATTCTCTTTCTCGCAAGCCTCGCGAGGGGGCTACGCGGGCCCCCTCGTGAGCCTTTTCTTGCCTGATTTCATGAGGATCCCTCACTCAAGTTCACAGCGGGAGCACCCCTCCCGGTCCATGCCCCACGGGCATCGCAATGCAAAGCGCCGGACCTAAGTTGGTCACCCTCACGACAAAGGTTCGAAAACTATTCTCCCGACTGATCTTTGCAGACCTCAAGATACTCGGCGAGGCTTCAGGCAAGTACCTCGCGAGGCGAAAACCGCAACGAATATCCCGAGCTAAGTTGTTCCTACGTGCAAGCACGTAGCCGCAACACCATAACACATCACGGGAAGGATAGCAATAGCATGATAATTAGGGATAATAATCTTGCACGCCCCCACGGGGCACCGTACTTCTCTCTCTCAATGCAGGAAAAGGAGAAAAATAAAATAAAAACGGCGCGCGCCTCGCGACGGCTCGCGAGGAGGGATCCGCACCATCCTCCCGAGTTCAATCGGATTCCGCCTCGCGCTTCACCAAGGCACGGCGGTGGGGCGACCCGCTGCTGCCCTCTAGGCGGGCGCGGTGATGTGGTGGCTGGTCGTGACCACCGCTGGAGGAGCTGTCACTGGAGGAGGAGCCGATGAAACTCGGCGAGCTGCGGACGCCGCTAGGAGTAGGCTGGCCTTCGCCATCGCCGCGGCCGTCGCCAAGGACAAGCACCTCGTCACCGTCATCGCCTTTGGGGCAACACCCAACACGGCGGCCATCTTCTCCGAACACCTTCACATAGAGGGTCGCGTCGCCATCGAACTGGAAGTGGAGGGTGCACCGCCGGCCCAGGCCGCGCGCGCGGGCAAACGTCTGCCAGCCGTGGGCCAGGGCCATGTTCCTGGTGACGGAGATCTCCACCGGAACCCAGGAAGCCCTGCTGCAACAGCCGTCCGCCTGTAGCCAGAGCCCGCTAGGGCCATCGGCAGGCAGTTCGCCGGCAAAGAAGCCGGGGAGCTGGATCCATTTCCCAGCCGGATCTGTCGACCACATGTCAAACTCTGACATCACCTCTGCTGAGTGAAAGCATGGCCGGGGAGGCCGTGCAGCCACGGCGCGTCTTCCCCCGCCAACCGGGCGGCCATCACCGCGTGAAGAACCACCACTGCGACCACGAGGAGCCGCTGCAGGAGTCGCGGGGTGCTTGCGGGGACGACCACGGCCGCGCTTGGGCGGAGGAGAGCCAGGCCCTTCCTGGCGAGCCTTCCCCTTTTCCATGGCCGAGAACCTCTTCTCGGGCGCCATGGGACACGACAAGCAACTAGAGCAAGAAGGAAGAAGAAACTTGCGGGGGGAAGGGAGATATGCAGCAGGGGGGGGGGGGGCTTGCGCCCCCCCGCATTTATAGCCCAGAAGAGGCCAACCGCCGGCCTCCACGATCGCAGGTAATCATGACTCTTTTTGCCTGCAGCAAGGACTTGTCAAATCAGGCAGTTTCCGAAGTAGCATGGGGGAGCGGAGACGCCCAAGTCCAATCAACCACCACGTGGCGACCAAGGCCGCATGTTGTTGGGGCCCGCGGCGCTCCGCACTTGCCCTTTGGCTTCGCTGCTAAGCCAAGTCCGTGCGTGCCTTGGGCCCGGGGGCTACTGTCAGCGTTTTGGAAACGGGGTCCCCAGACTTGCCTGCCCGCGGCCTGCGGCGTGGCTCAAGCAGTGGCCCAGTACGGCGCATCTTCATCAACCCAAGCTCAATACCCTCGCGAGGGGCCAAGCCTCACGGGGCGGACGACGCAAGGCTTCCTCAGGGGCGGCCTCACCAGGCAGGCTCGCGAGGAGGCGGAGAGATCAAGGCAAGGAGTACCTCACGAGGTGCTCGTGACGCAAGCCATGACGATCGGGACCAGGCGGGCGCCATGTGGGCGCCAACCGGTGCAGTGTCCTCGTTTCCTCTTTGGTGCAAAGGGAGCAAGCGCAGGCGCGGAGTACCGAGGCATCAAGCAAAGGTTACCATATCGGTGCAACGAGACCAAGACCAGCAGGACGACAGGACGGAGGTCACCGTGGAGCCCAAGACGGTGTCATCGCCAGTGACTTTGGCAGTTAAAGACCAACTTTAGTCAGGATAACTTGTACTAGATGTCCCCCTTCAAACTGGCCGTTGTTGGCTCCCTTCCCTCTCAATATTTGGGAAGAGGACCAGGGCCTCTATATAGAGAGAGAGCCACCACAGTAGAAGGCATCTAGATCTCACCTAGAGACGACGGAGACGGAGCCATTCCTCTCCAAGCACACCACCCCAAGAACACTCCTCGCGAGGCTGTTCTTCCTCTGTACTGTTCATCATCAGCCCCAGAGGCAATCCACCACCACGCACTAGAGTCGGGTATTACACCACAATGGTGGCCCAAACTAGTATAAACCTTGTTTCCCTCATGTTGTTCACCGTGTAGCTTAGATTCACGCGAGGTTTTGGAACGTGGATCGGTCGGGAGAAAATCCTCATGCGCACCCCAGAGTTCGAACCTTAAGGGTTTTGCCGGAACCCGATATCTGACAGATGCCACTCGTTGCTTCTACTGTTAAGGCGGTGGTGCCTTCTTCGGTGCAGAGGGAGCATTCGGCCTTGCCATTAACTGTTATGATGCTGCACGGACCGGGCATCTTGAGCTTAAGGTAGGCATAATGTGTCACCGCGTTGGATCGGGCAAACGCGGTTCGTCCGAGTAGTGCATGATAGTTACTACGAAAAGGGACGATGTCGAAGATTAACTCTTCGATACGGTAATTATGTGGTGATCCGAAGACTACCTCCAGAGTGATGGAGCCTATACAACGGGCCTCCACACTTGGTATAACACCTTGAAAGGTGGTTTTAGTGGGCTTGATCATTGAAGGACCGATACCCATCTTGCGCACTGTGTCCTGATACAACAGGTTTAGATTGCTGCCTCCATCCATAAGGACTCGTGTGAGGTGGAATCCGTAAATTATTGGGTCAAGGACTAGTGCGGCTGAATTTCCCTGACTGGTAATGGTCGGACGATTCGTACGGTTAAAGGTGATCGGCCATAGGTTATATTTTGGGGCGACTGGTTCCGTTGCGTCGACATCCCTAAAAGTGCACATCCGTTCCAGCTTGGGACCTCTGTGGCGTTTATCATGTTCACCGTTTTGATTTGTGGGGGAAATTTCTTTTTCCCTCCTGTGTTCGATGACCGGGGCTCCTCCTCGTCATCATTGCTTCGAGACCCCTTCTCCTTGTTTTCGGCACCTGACCTGCCGGCTTGTTTGAAGACCCAGCATTCTCTGTTGGTATGATTCGCTGGGTTCCTGGGGTGCCATGAATTTGGCATGGACGGTCGAGTATACGGTCCAGACTGGACGGGCCTGGATTGTTCCTTTTGAATGGCTTTTTCCGCTGACCGGACTTAGAGCCACTGAATCTGGCATTGACGGCCGTGTTTTCGGCGTTATCACCATGATTGCGACGCTTGTGTTTATTGCGTCGGGGCTTGTCGTTGCTATCTCTGGCGTCTGAGGTGCTAGGATTGCTTACTTTGCTGTTGCTACGAGCCAACCAGCTATCCTCGCCCGCACAAAAGCGGGTCATGAGTGGTGTCAGGGCTGCCATGGTCTTCGGCTTCTCTTGGACGAGGTGACGAGCAAGCCACTCGTCACAGATGTTATGCTTAAAGGCCACTAGGGCTTCGGAATCCGGACAATCGACTATTTGGTTCTTTTTAGTTAGGAACCGAGTCCAGAATTTCCTGGCTGACTCTCCGGGCTGTTGGGTTATGTGACTTAAATCATCAGCATCCAGTGGTCGCACATAAGTGCCCTGGAAGTTATCCAAGAATGCGTCTTCCAGGTTCTCCCAACTTCCAATGGAGTTTGCCGGCAAACTATTCAGCAATGCTGAGCCGGTCCCTTGAGTTTTAGTGGGAGGTACTTGATGGCATGTAGATCATCCCCGCGGGCCATGTGAATGTGGAGATGGAAATCTTCTATCCATACCGCGGGGTCTGTAGTCCCATCGTAGGGCTCGATATTCATGAGCTTAAACCCTTCTGGGAATTCATGCTCCACTACTTCGTAAGTGAAGCTTGGGGGGTGTGCGGTGCCTCTATGCCGGGATATATCACGACACAGGTCAGATGAGTCTGGTCTGTTGTATTCGGCCCGGCCGGATTTGTATTAAGTATATTCGGCGTGGCGGTCATCATCACACGTTGGGGCACGCCCCCGTGATCCGTAGATCGATCTTGACTGTCCTGGTTTGTTTTGCAACATGTCTCACAGGTCCTGCGTGTAGCCCCGGGCCTTCGTGTTTTTGTTTGATTGGTGACAGGGTGCGGGCTGGTGTTCGGGCTGATACGCCTCTTTGTCTTGGCGATGAGGTGGCCGGTCAGCCGCATCGTGCGCTGGTAGTGTAGGCTCTGGTACCTTCTCCTCAAATTGAGGTAACAACCTGTGCTTCGGGTAGCTTTTGGTTGGGCGCTCGAGTCCGTATTCCTCGGCTGCCAGGACCTCAGTCCATCTATCAGTTAGTAGATCTTGATCAGCTTGAAGCCGCTGCTGCTTTTTCTTCAGGCTTTTTGCAGTGGCTATAAGCCGACGCTCGAAGCGCTCTTGCTCGACGGGATCCTCTAGTACGATAAATTCTTCGTCGCCGAGGCTCATCTCGTCTTCGGAGAGGGGCATGTAATTGTCATCCTCCAAGTCTCCATCTATTGCCTGTTCATTAGGGCTAGTTTGCCCATCCTCCCGTTCGGCTTGCTCGAATCTTGGCTGGGCGGGATTGTTTTCGTCTTCGGCACCATCCGGAGTGCTATTGTCTCTTGTGCCGGTATCGCCATTTTTGCTCTAGCGGGGCTTAGAGCGGCGCCACCGGCGCTTAGATTGCTTCTCGAGGGGATTATCCTCCGTTGCCTCGTCGCCATTGCTTTCTTTGGGCGTGTACACCATATATATATATATCATATGATGAGGTGGCTGTCCAGCGCCCTGTGGGCGGTGGCTCCTGTTCTTCTCTGGCGTCATCGTCCATACTATTGATGTCTTCGGAGTTGAAATCAAGCATGTCGGTTAAGTCATCGAAAGTGGCTATCAAGTGGGTGGTGGGTGGGAAACGGATTTCTTCGTCGTCCGCTTCCCACTCAAGCCGGACATAGTTCGGCTAGGAGTCTCCTAACAAGGAGAGAGATTTCAATGAATTCAGCACGTCGCCCAAGGGTGAGTGCTGAAAGATATCCGCGGAGGTAAACTCCATGATTGGTACCCAACCAGGTTTGATAGGCATGGATGCACACGGTTCGGAGCTTATGTCCAGAGATGAGTCTGAGGGTCCGATGACACAGACCTCATTGGAGGCGAAGTCTGTGTTCGGCTCTATCACCGATGAGTGTGCGGCCTCCGTGGCAGGGTCTATCCACCCATTCTCGGAGGGCACAATGTACTCCGGATCTAAGGCCGGGGCAGCAGCAGGTGTGATCTCCCGAACACAGTCCGATAGCAGATCTAAGTCATGCTCATCGTGACTGTTCGGCACACCTGTCATGGGCTCGAATCCGTCGCAGATCAAATCTCTGTGGATGTCGGCGGTGTAGTTCAGGCTTCCAAACCTGACCTGATGACCAGGGGCGTAGCTATCGATCTGCTCCACATGGCCAAGCGAGTTGGCCCGCAGTGCGAACCCGCCAACTACGAAAATATGTCCGGGGAGGAAAACCTCACCCTGGATCGCATCGTTGTGGATGATTTAAGGAGCCATCAAGCCTTATGGTGTCGACACAGTGGAGCTCTCAATGAAAGCACCAATGTCGGTGTCAAAACTGGTGGATCTCGGGTAGGGGGTCCCGAACTATGTGACTAAGACTAATGGTAATAGGAGGCGGGGGACACAATGTTTACCTAGGTTCGGGCCCTCTCGATGGAGGTAATACCCTACTTCCTTCCTGATTGATTTTGATGATATGAGTATTACAAGAGTTGATCTACCATGAGATCGTATATGATTATGTTTGTTCTTGTCCTACAGACTAAACCCTCCGGTTTAAATAGACACTGAAGGGGGCTAGGGTTACGCGGAGTCGGTTACAGAGAAGGAAATCTACATATCCGAATTGCCAAGCTTGCCTTCCACGCAAAGGAGAGTCCCACCCGGACACGGGACGAAGTCTTCAATCTTGTATCTTCATAGTCCAACAGTCCGACACAAGTACATAGTCCGGCTGTCCGAGGACCCCTTAATCCAGGACTCCCTCAGTAATGCCTCCAAATTTTTAGAGAGTGCACAGCAGCGACAAACTCCAAATCATGCGTAGGATAATTCCCTTCATGGGGTCGCCGCTGGCGGGATGCATAGGCTACCACCTTGCCATCTTGCATGATTATGCATCCAATACCTTTTGTGGACGCGTCACAATACACGTCAAAGCTGCGGTAAATGTCTGGGAGAGTCAATACCGGTGCTGATGTTAGTTGGTTTTTTTAGCTCGTTAAAGCTCTTTTCACAGTCCTCAATCCATTCGAACTTCTTATCTTTCTTGAGGAGCTCTATCATTGGCTTGTCAATCTTGGAAAATCATTTGATGAACCCGCGGTAATATCTGGCTAATCCAAGAAAACTATGAATTTCGGATACAGTCGTGGGTGCTTCCCAATCAAGCACGTCTTTCATTTTGCTGGGATCCACTACTATGCCTTCCGCTGACAGAACATGTCCCAAAAATACGACTTGTTTGAGCCAAAACTCAAACTTCTTGAATTATGCATATAGCTGATGGTCATGGAGTCTCTGTAAGACTGCTTGGAGGTGTTACTTGTGCTCTTTGTCACTTTTTGGGTATATGAGAATGTCATCAATGAAAACCACCACAAACTTATCCAACAAATCCATGAATACTTCATCATATGCATGAAAAAGGCAGGAGCATTTGTGAGACTGAAAGACATCATAGTATATTCATAGAGACCGTATTGAGTAGTGAACGCGGTCTTAGGAATACCTTCCTTCTTGATCTTGAGCTGATGGTATCCGGTCCTTAAATCAATCTCCGAAAATACTTTTGCCCCACTAAGTTGAATGAAGAAATCATCAATCCTTGGCAGCGGGTATTTGTTCTTGATGGTAACATCATTTAATCGACGGTAGTCTACACACATTTTGAGAATGTCGTCTTTCTTGTCCACAAATATTGCGGGTGATCCCCATGGTAACGAGCTTGGGTGAATATATCCTTTCTGCAGCATCTTATCAAGTTGTTTCTTTAATTCCACGAGTTCGGACGAAGGCATCCAATAATACTTTTTGTATAATGGTGATGTCCCGGGCACAAGATCAATTGCAAACTCAAGCTCTCGGTCTGGCGGCATTCCTGGTAATTCATCGGGGAATACATCGGGAAATTCACTCACCACATGAATTAAATTCAATTCTTTAGCTAACATAGTGAAGACCAATTCTCTTTTGGGTATACTTCTATGGGCATAGAATTTTATGGATTGCCCTTCCTGACTTGTCAAGGTGATTTATCGGGTCGCACAGTTGGTGCATACTTGATATTGGGTCAACCAGTTCATTCCCAAAATAACATCCAACTTGGCAGACTCGATGACTATCAAAGCAGTTGGAAAATGGACTCCCTTGATATAAATTTCCAAATTTTGGTAGACCAAATTGCTTTTGAGCACGGATCCTGGGGATTGAACCATCATACTTTTTCCCAAAAGCGGGCAAGGAAATTTGTTTCGGGCAATGAAACTCCAAGAAACAAAAGAGTGGGAGCCCCAGAGTCAAATAAAATAATTGCGGGTATGTCATTAATAGGGAACATACCAATGACGACTTCGCGGTTTTCCTGGGCTTCGTCTATGGAGAGGTGATGAACTTGCCCTTGGACGGTCTTCTGGGCTGGATATGGTCCCATGTGGTTGACTTGCGGATGTAACGGGGCATTTGACTTCTTGGGACACTGTCTGGCATAATGTCCGGTCTGTCCACAATTAAAGCAGGAGTGTTGCGCTGACACTCTTCGTGCACTGGACTAGTCACGACATTTTTGATTTGGGTAGTGGTTTTGTTCACTTCTGCTGCCAATTTGGTTTGTACTCCACTTGAGTCTGCTGCCAGGTACGGGGCTTCTGCACGGGTTGTCCGTCCTTCTTAGGCTCGAATTTACGCTTGTGGTCATTATTTGTGGGTCGTTTGTCATGCATAAGTTTGTGCTCCCTTTCTGCGATGAGGGCCTTGTTTACCAAAGACTGAAAATATGGAAAGTCGAGCATGCAGAGAGTACTCCTGAGGTGTTGATTTAACCCTCCAAGGAACCTGTCAATCTTATGTTCTTCTGTGGCCACATCATAGAAATAATAACAGGCCAAATTGTTGAATTTGTGCAAATATTCACTTACTGACATATTTCCTTGAGTTAGACCGAGGAATTCGCGTTGCTTGACCTTCATGATACCAGCTGGAATATGGCACTTGCGGAATTGGTCCTTGAAATTGGTCCAAGTGATTTCTTTGCCCGCAAATCACATGGCTTTAACATTATCCCACCATATAGCAGCGGCTCCTTCAAGATAGTGGGTAGCGAATGGAACCTTGTTAGCTTCTTAAGTACGAGCAACTTCAAGCTTCTTCTCAATAGTTCGTAACCAATCATCTGCTTCCAAAGGGTTAACCACTTGACTAAAACTGGGAGGCGTAGTCCTTTGAAAACCTGACAGCTTTGAGTGATGACCATTTTGATTTCCATTCTGCCCAACCATAGCTTGCACACTTTTTAAGAGCTCTATCAGATCATTGTTCCTTATTTCTTCAAACATGCGCATAATTTGTTCAATGGAGGGCGGATTTGGCGGTAGAGGCGGTGCTTGCGGATACGGCTCGGGGGAGTGTCCTTCCTGTCTTGCTGAGCGATGAACAGGGACATCCTCACAAGCCTGCGTGCTGCTGCCTCCCCGCATCATCCTACTGTTTAATTTTCCCAATAAAAGCAACCGCGATGAGCAACATCTGATAATGGCAAGAAAAGCCAGCAACAAACCTGAAAGAGCAAAACAAAAAAAACCGAGAACACAACGAACAAATAAAAAGTTCCAACATAATTATACATAGTATCATACATGAAAGGTAGACATCATGATGGTTGCGACTACTCGCATACATGCAACGATACAACATGGCTCATACAACTTCATCCGTACATCACATGGCCACTGCGGATACTCAGATGATCTAGGACTCTGCCGGTGCTGCTGGATCCTCTCCTGAGTCAGACCCAGATCTTGAACTGTTGACGTAAACAGAGACCTCCTGGTTAAAAGTAACACGACAACGCTGCCTTGAGGGCTCTATCTCAGAGGTAGGCACGGGATGAGAAGGGATCATGGGAGTGGCGGAGGTAGCAAGAAGAGATGCCCACTCAGCAGGAGCACCGTGTGGGTTCACAGTCGAGGTGCCCGAGCTACTTGGGGGAGTAACCGGGGAAATAAGTGAGCTAGAACCGCGCACAATATAAGGAGTAAATCCCATAGAAGGTGGAGTGGGGTAGGATCTAGCGGCAACTAAAGCAGTACGAGCACGAGTCAGCTCTTGAGCCAGCTCGTGAATCGGAAGGTAACTAGCAGAATATATCAGAAAGGTGGCTAGTGTCACGATCAGATGCCAGATCAATGATAGGAAAGCGAACATGACCATCATCGTGCAATGATGGGTAGTAGCGAAAACTTGGTGGTTCTGCATCCGAACCTCGGTATAGCGTAGCTCAACAAGAATCTCGAACGCAGCAAACTGGACGACCTGAGCGGCGGTGGATGCATAACTGCTCCGAGAGGTACGAGTGTAAGAGCCTGATTACGAACTAGTGCATAGAGTAACCACGGCATGATACTCGTACACTGAGTCGGCTAGACGCTACCGATACACCCGATATGTTGGGTCATCACCGTGAGGAAGAAATCGACGCCATACATTCCGAAGAAGATGCGGCGAAGTGTATGGCATCAGCTCCAACTAGAACGGATATGGTACTGGAGCCATCTACACTCACAACCATTAAACGGTTAGAAATAACAATAAATCAATTGCATACAATGCAACATCCAGATGCAAACACTACCAACACTCAATTAGCAAGCTAGCTAATGTCCAACTTAACGTGTCAGGGTCTAGCATGTCGTACAGTCAACCCGACTCTGATACCAAGCGTTTTGGCACCCCGGCTGAGAATAATCGGTTTACCTTGCATTGCCAACCCAGAGATCATGTCTTCTAGAAATACAAAACATCTTGGTACAGAAAACAACCGCTTTATTGATACTAGCGGAAGCATAGTATGATATTACGTCAAGTAGCAAGGACAAGCAGCACACTCGGTGGGGCTGAACAATGTGTACATTATTTAGTGAACATAAAGGGGCCTCGATCACGACAACTATGCAGCAGCGGAACGACGATGAAGCGGGACTCCATAGCATAGGGACACCGATGTGGACACGATCTAGACACGACAGCACTCCGATCTAGTTAGACTTTCCTGAAATCTGGCATAACACGCCAGGTCAGTACATTGAATGTACTTGCAAGCTCACAACAAGCATAACCATAATGACAAACAATATCATGACATTTAATCAAGTTAAATGCAAATGACAACATGCTTCTCATGCCATGCAACCAAACTTTTTCACCGAGTCCCCCGGACTCTCTTAAGAACGGGTTGCCTCGCAACCAAGCGGTGATCATTCATGGATCACAAACGGAACCACACTCGGTTCAACGAGTTACCATGTAACCAAATGGTGATCATTCACATATCACAAACGAAACCACAACAGTCAGTCTCACTGACATCATCATAATTTCACCAGTGCCATGCAAATAACTTAGTGTGCAAGATTTACTTTATAAAAGTTGATCCATGGTGTGACTTACTTATGAACCGAGCCCTTATCTGCGGGCGCGACTATTGATAGATTTAATACACTCTATAGGGGTAGCACAATGTACCCACACCACGGAACCCATGGCCTTGCATTCCCATTCGGGTGGACCAACGGCATTCTGACGGAACTCTCCCATTTCCATGACATTCTTTCGGCCACTCCGACTAACTCCCCGCTGGGCTATGTCATGGGTGGCCCCGTGCCTACCAAAGGCATCACGACCACCGTCATGGAAAAACGGCCACCGTCGCGGCAAAACAAAAACGGTCCCAAACGGGGACAAGGTACCATTTCAACAACAATGGGCACACAAGGTTATGGCTGCCTATCGGGCCAAGCTAACGCACGCCCATAACCTTCCCTTGTCGGAGGCAGCGACAAGAGGCATGACAACGGACCGACTAACGGCCTTCCCATAAAAGGCAAATGTGGTTGCACTGGTCAGCCCGATTCTGTGGCACCATGACCCGATCAAATTTATGTTCAAGTTCAATTAACATCAGGTTAAACTTGAAATAAAATGCTCGAGTTACCATATGCCATGCTCATGCAACCATATAACATGCATCTCATATCACTTAGAAATGACAGATCAACCTCATCAAAAGTTCTACTTGCACAAATCATCACTAGACTTTTGCTGGTTCTTTCTTACTGGTCATTTGCATCATCATTTTTAGTTTATCATTTACTATATGAAACTCATCATGCACATACGAAAAATAAAACTGATGCTAGTCATACCATAGTTATAACAAAATCACATAGTCAAACTACTCGTGCTAGATCTCACTAGTTCAAGTGCTCACTTCTGTAAACTAAGCATCTTGCTCATGACAAAATAACTAACACAAGTATTATTCATTTAATAACTATATGCAAGAAATAACATATATTCAAGTTGAAAACAATCATGGGTATTGCAAAGGCACCATGAAAATGTTTGTGCGGCTTGCCTTAGTTCAGTGGAGCTTCACACTCCCCTTGGATATCTTCAAGACAAGCTTCTCCTTCTGAAAATAATTAAAATGACAAAAAGAAAACATTAAGATCACTTCTAAAAATTATTAGAAAATCTAGGAAGCAAAGAAAAATCTCATCTTGGGTTAGCTGCTAGAGCTATCTAGTAAGAACACAATGCAAAAAGAATCAACTTAGTTGGACTTGTGGTTTAGAAGTTACAGCCAGTCAACGTTCTGGTCAAAATTTGATTTAAATTTGAAATAAAAGAAAACCAGGGGGGTGACATCGATGGCGCACTTCTGAAATGTGTCACCAATCATACTGCTTCACGCGTGGCTGAGAGGCTGACAGCAGGCCCCACTGGTCAGGTGGGAGGGAGGGGGAGAGAGAAAGAAAGGCGGTCGGCACGTTGGCGGCACGTTCTCCGGTGAGGAGTGCCCGACGGCTAGATATGAAGGGATATGAAGATAGAGGAGGTCGAGGCATTCTTGCCCGTACCCATAGCGTGGCTAGGGGTGGCCGGACGGGGTCAGAACGGAGCTCTCTAGTGGCGGCAGAAAGTAGAGGTCGCCGGAGTTGAAGACGTCGGCGTCGTGGGGCTTCACCAGGGGCTCCAACGTGGTCGGACGGCACCAGTGAGCCACCAACAAGCCGCCAGAGGAGTGGGTGGAGCTCGGGAGGCAATGGAGTGAGGTGGAGGGGTTGCGGGGAATCATCGGTGAGCTCGGGTCGGGGCGGCAGCCAAAGGCCTGCCAGGCCGGGCTACGGCTGTTCTACGAGCTCATGGAGGTTGTGGGAGTGTGCGGTGATGCTCAAGGAGTCGGGAGGAGGGGATCGGGCTCCGCCGTGAACTTCCGGACACGATGCTCGGCGACGAACGACGTCAGCGAGAGGGGGAGAAGGCGATGCAGCTCACGCGGGCACTGTGGGAAGGCGGAGACGAGCACATGAGCCAGCAACACGACGAGCACAGTGGCAAGGGCGCACTGTTGGCTTGGCCATGCCATGCCCGTGCTCACTCCAGCGTCGGCGAGTGCCAGGGAGGAGTTAAGGGGTTGGAGACAAGGATGGTGGCGAGGTTTGGCAAGGTGCGGTGGTCGGGGAAGCAAGCACGCGCTCAACAGAGGCTCGGGCACGTCGTAGAGCGCGTCGGCTGCATGCCAACTCCCTTGGACGAACGCGGTCACCGTGTGAACTATGACACCAGGTCGTGCTAAGCACAAACTTCATGTCTGGCGTGTAGTCATTAGTGGTTTGAGTGGTTCCAATGATTTGAGTTGAACCCAGGAGCTGTGAGTGTGTGGTTTACTTCCTGGTAAGTTTCTGGACAGTAACTTGTGAGGTTAACTAAGAGTGATTTAGTAAGAGTTAAGGGCTGTGCTTTGAGGTCTAGCATTCTCTTAGGAAGGTAATGAAGCTTAGAAAAGATCAGCTCATTGGATCATGGAAAAACATACTTGCTGTGTAAAGTTGCTATTCTGTCCAGAACATAAATGATTTTCTGTAGCAAAAATATTCCAAAAAGTTATGCAATATTTTTGCTCAGGGAGGTGCCCTAGGGTTCAAAGAATATTAATTAATTTTCTCAGGATTTTAGGAGCAATAAAAATGAGGGTTGCTTTGGACCATACTTCTTCTGAAGTGATTTTCAGAGAAGAAAATGAATAATTTTCTTTTATGAAAAATATTCCTTGGGTCATTTTTGGAATTTTTCAGAGAAAGAATGTTGAGTTAGGGGTGGATGGGTCACTTGGGTGAAAATCAAGGGTAGGCCCAAGTGCTCAAGTCCATTTGAATTGATTCAAAACTCCAAATCCAAAGCAAAGGCAAAAGAATGTGTCAAAAAGAGAGAATGCAAATCTAGGCTGTCACGAACCTCCCCACTTAGGATGAATCTCGTCCTCGAGATTTGGTTGCTTGGGAAAACAATTCTGGATAGGTTGTCCTTAAAAATTCCTCTCTTTCCCAGGTTGCTTCTTCCTCGGTGTGATGCTCCCACTTAACCTTACAAAACTTGATCGCCTTACTACGTGTGACCCTTTTTTGCCTCATCCAATATTCTGAACGGTCTCTCCTCATAGGTTAAATCCTTGGCAAGCTTAAATTCTGACATATCAGTCCTCTTCTTGGGTGGTGAAATGCACCTTCTCAGCTGTGAGACGTGGAACACATTGTGTACTTCTGACAATTCTAGTGGCAATTCCAACTGATAAGAAACTGTGCCAACTTTGGCTATGACTAGGAATAGACCAATATATCTTGGTGCCAATTTTCCTCGGGTCTGAAATCTCTTGATTCCCTTCATGGGTGTGACTCGGAGATACACGAGTTCTCCGGGCTCAAAACTGACTTGTCGGTGTTTGGCATCATAATAGCTCTTCTGTCGTGACTTAGCCAACTGCAGTCTATCTCGGATTTCCTTGACATGTTTCTCTGTCTCCAATATTAAATCAGTTCCGAAGATACGGCTGTCTCCGGTTTGGGACCAGTCTAATGGAGTGTGGCACTTACGGCCGTACAAAGCTTCATACAGTGACATCTTCAGACTGGTTTGGAAATTGTTGTTGTAGGAGAATACCGCATATGGCACACAATCTTCCCACTTGGGTCCATGGGCTAAAGCACATGCTTGAAGCATGTCTTCAAGGATTTGATTTACCCGCTCAGTCTGACCGTCTATCTGTGGGTGATAGACCGTGTTGTATTTGAGGGCGGTCCCTAAAGCTTGATGGAGTCGGGACAAGAAGGCGGATGTAAAGAGTGAACCTCGGTCTGAAGTGATTGTTCTTGGCACTCCATGTAGACTGACAATCAGGGACAGATATAATTGTGCAAGATAATCAGCTCGATATGTGGTGCGGATTGGAATAAAATGAACCACTTTAGTCAACGTGTCCACTATGATCCATACTACATCATTGCCTCGGTGAGTCATTGGTAGACCGGTGACAAAGTCCATGCAGACATCATCCCATTTCCATTGCGAGACAGGTAGACGTTGGAGAAGTCCGACGGGTTTCTGGTGTTCTGCCTTTACTTTGTTGCATATGTCACAACAAGCGACAAAATATGCGATGTCCTTTTTAATTCCATCCCACCAAAATATCTGTCGAAGATCTTCGTACATTTTGGTACCTCCGGGGTGTATTGAATACGAGGATTTGTGTGCTTCTCCCAAAATCTTCCTTCTCATGTATGCTTTCTCGGGTACACATATTCGTCCTCGAAACCTGTGTACCTTGCGCATCCTCAAAGTCCAGAGTCTTTCCTTCTTGTAGACGTCTGAGATAACCTTGAAGAATTTTTTTGCCAGCCTGGTCCATTCGAATCTCATCCTCGAGAGTAGGAGTTACTTCCAAAATATTTGTAAGGCCGGCGTTTTACCAAGTTAAGATTTGCAATCTCTTCTTGGAGTTCAGGAGGCAAGTACTCCATCATGGCATTTAAACTGGCCGGCTCGCGACTAAGGGCATCAGCAACCACGTTAGCTTTGCCCGGATGGTAATTTATTCCCAAATCATAGTCCTTGACCAACTCAAGCCATCTTCGCTGTCGCAGGTTTAAGTCTGGCTGAGTAAATATAAATTTGAGACTTTTGTGGTCGGTAAATATCTGACATCTTTTTCCAATGAGGTAATGCCTCCAAATTTTTAGAGAGTGCACAACAGCGGCCAGCTCCAAATCATGCGTAGGATAATTCCCTTCGTGGGGTCGTTGTTGGAGTCAAAACTTGCGGATCTCGGATAGGGGGTCCCGAACTGTGCATCTAAGGCTAATGGTAACAGGAGGCGGGGGACACAATGTTTACCCAGGTTCGGGCCCTCTCTATGGAGGTAATACCCTACTTCCTGCTTGATTGATCTTGATGATATGTGTATTACAAGAGTTGATCTACCATGAGATCACAGAGGCTAAACCCTAGAAGCTAGCCTATGATTATGATTGTTGTTCTCCTACGGACTAAACCCTCCGCTTTATATAGACACCAGAGGGGACTAGGGTTACACAGAGTCGGTCACAGAGAAGCAAATCTACATATCCGAATTGCCAGGCTTGCCTTCCATGCAAAGGAGAGTCCCACCCGGACACGGGACAAAGTCTTCAATCTTGTATCTTCATAGTCCAATAGTCCGACTGTCCGAGGACCCCCTAATCCAGGACTCCTTTAGTAGCCCCTGAACCAGGCTTCAATGATGATGAGTCCGGCGTGTAGATTGTCTTCGGCATTGCAAGGCGGGTTGCTTCTCCAAATACTCCATAAAAGATCTTGAACACAAGGATCGTGTCCGGCTCGGCAAAAAAATTTCCACATACCACTGTACAGAGCACAATATTCCACAAATCTAATCTGCTGACAACTTTTCATAGCGTGACATCACGCCACGGCCCGGTCATTATTCGAACCATTTTTCTCAACCTGCTGCTGCACATATTGCGAGGCGGTTTCCATGGCACGTCTTGTCAAGGCAGAGATCGTGTCCCCTTATCACGGGATTCTCATCAATACGGGTGTGGGTAACCCAACCGCGCCATCAACACGACGCTTGGGGAATAAGCGAGTTTACAGGGCAAGTGGGGAGGCGCATGGTTTCTAACGCCTTTATAAAGAGATAAGGATTGCACTTCTTCACCCACGCCTTCTTCCTCCTCTGCTCATCCATTCTTGCTCGCTCGATCTCTAGCACCCAAGCTTTCACCTTCTCCGCAAAGTCATTCCAAATATGTCCGAAGCGGGTGGCAAGTGGATGGCTTCCTCCGTTAAGGAGGAGGACATCACAAGCTTTGGGAGGCCGGATACCTAGCCGCAGACATCGCACACCAGCTCCCTGCCGAATTGCAGATCATCCCTACCCCGAAGCCCCAGGAGAGGGTGGTGTTCCTCTCTCATTTCGTCTGCGGACTGGGATTCCCCCTCCACCCATTTGTCCGCGGGCTCATGTTCTACTACGGGTTGGACTTCCATGATCTGCCCCCCAATTTCATCCTCAACATCTTGGTGTTTATCGTCGTGTGCGAGGCCTTCCTCCGCATTACGCCCCACTTCGGCCTATGGCTGAAGACCTTCAACGTGAAGCCAAAGGTGGTGGTCGGCCAGCAAGCGGAGTGCAGAGGCGCCATGGTGGGCAATATGCCCAACATCACCTGGCCTAAAGGATCCTTTGTGGAAACCGTGAAGGGGTGGCAATCGGGGTGATTCTACATCACCGAGCCGTGCGACACCAACTAGGCGGCGATCCTCGAATTTCGATCTGTCATCCCCATGCGGCTCACCTCTTGGAAAGAGAAGGGCTTAGCTTGGGATTCATCGATGGAGCTGACCGGACTTCAGACCTGCGTCAAAAATATGATAAGAAAGAAAATCAAGCTTGTCAATGTGGTCCAGGTCATGCTCTTCCGTCGGATCCTTCCATGTTAGAGACGGGCTTATAATATGTGGGAGTTCGACCCGGCCGGACACCAGACACTGCGAGAGCTCTTCGACATGACGCACGGAGACATCTAGAAGGTGCTGTTCAAGGCCACCGAGGTACCACCACCCATAGCCGAAGATCGCAGACTTAGCGCCAAGCGCCCCGCCAATCCGGTAAGTTTTTATATTTTGCAAGATGTGCCTTTCCCCAGCATGTTCGCGGGAGGAATCTAAGCCTCCATGCCAATTTAACAGGACTGGGTGGCGATAGCGGAGCGGATTGACTGTCTGGCTCCACTACCCGAAGATCCAACATCGCCTCTCTTAACGAAGATGTTCTTTCCGGCGCCCTATGAGGTGCCAAAGAAGAAGGCCAAGAAGAAGGCCACGGGGACCAGGAAATGTCTCCGGTGCAAGGTTGTAGCGGACTCATCATCCGAAGACACCGAGGCGCGCTCCTCCAATGAAGTCGA
>NC_041381.1:381640921-381692701 GCF_002162155.2 Triticum dicoccoides | reverse complement strand
GTCGAAGAAGGGAAAGACCTTCCTTCCGGACCACTCCACCACAACCACCTACAGCGGCGAGGAGTGGCTGCCCAGGGACAAGCCCCTTGCCAAGTCTTAAGTTTCCGGATACTATAATACTTCCGGTATGCTTTGATTTATTGCTTCTTATCATGCCGAACATGCATATGCAGTCCGGCCAAGTCCCACATCGGGGTATCTTCCTAGGATGGGTCTTTGGGCCAGTCGGCGATGAATAACAATTCACTCCCGACGGCCACCTCCCCCCGGCCCACGGACGACACCGAGGTGTTGTCTCAGAGGATACCAGACCAAGGGGAGACAGTTCTGGAGACTCCCCCAGGCGAAATCCCAGCCGCCGGGCACATGGGGAGGAAGGACCCCATGGACTCCGATAACGGGGGCCACAACAAGTCAGCCCCAGCCGGATACTTCGCCGGAACCCCCAGTTGTTCCGGATTCAGTCAGGCAGCCTCTCACCAAGGGGGGCGAGCTGCCTGTGCCGATGACCTCTGTCCTTCCAGAGGCATCAGACAACTTGCTGGAAGCGCTTCGCGGCGCTTCCATTGACGAAGAGCACCGCACCATCATGAGTGCGGTGATCAACAAGGTCCGATCCGCCAAAAGCGGATTGACCGAAGCCTGCGCCAGCCTCCTAACAGGATTTGAGGTAAGTAATAAAATTATAAGAAAATATCACAGTATAGATAGTAGCCCCTGATGCTCTGGTTGGCGTTCAGAAAGAAAGGCCGAATAGAGGATCAAATAACATCCGCGGGAGTCTAACAGAAAATGTCCATGTGAATAAGCAGGCATCACTGCTGGCCGCTGCCGCTCGTACTGCGGAGGTCTCTGGACTGAAGCAGGACCTGGAGCGGACCGAGGGAGAGCTCGGCCTCGTGAAGAGGCAGCTCGAAAGGAACAAATGTACATAATACCCCGTCCGTATATTCATAAAGAAGAAATTGTTTCAGCTCATAGAAGCGTCATCAACTTTAATAGGGGCCATGACCGAAGTGGTGGCCCTTAAGAAGGCGCTGACCGAGGCCGAAGACAAAGCGGCCAAGGAGCGCACCGAGCACGAGAAGCAAGAGGCCCGGGTCGACGAGGTCCAGCAAGAGCTCCAGGATTTCATCAAAAATACGAGTCCTTGGAGCGTGACTCTAAGACGCGAGAGTCCGAGCTTGCTAAGGCCCTCCTCAGCGCGAGAGATGCCAAAGCCGAAGCCCAAAAGGCCCTCCAGGAGATTGAAGCGACCAAGAAGATAGCGGTGGGTAAGGCATTCCTTATGCAAAACAAGCATGCGAAGGAGACTTTCCTTTTACTGACCCGAATTTGGAGCTCTCCAGGAGCGTTTGTAGATATGCCGTGCAACATATCGGATGCCGCAGAGTTCTACTGAGCCAAAAAAGGGAGCTCGATAGAGAAGTTGGTCTGGTCTCAGTATATTGGGACCGAACATCCGATGCCCTTGAGCGACCAGCTGAAGCAACTTGTCGAACTGCACAAGGCGGCCGAACTGGCCATGAAGGACCTTATAGTCCATCTGTGGCCTGCCGAGCCCTTGCCCAGCAGCTACTTTAGCCTCGTGAAGCGGTTTATAAATGTCTGACCGCGGCTTGAAAGTCATAAAGCGGCCAGTTTGCATTGAAGGTGCGCGCATGGCCTTCGCCCGCATGAAAGTGCACTGGGCGAAGATGGATGCCGAGAAGCTGGTGACGGAGGGGCCGCCGAAGGGTAAGGAGCACCGCCACCCCGAAAAGTATTATGACAGTGTCCTGAAGGGCTCCCGCCTTGTGGCACAACAATGTGCTAAGGATGTAATATTTGAATGAATGTACTCGTTTGATCCTGTAATATGAAAACGAGTTCATTTGCGCTATATAATGCTTGTTGATTTAAAATCTGAGAGTTGGCCAGTCGTCGGCTTCTGCCCCCAGGTAACTAGTACCGGGGTGTTTGGGATAAATCTATGACCATAAAACAGTAAGGCAAAAGCCTTAATCTAGATCTTTTCCATTAAATGTTCGGGATAAATCTAAACACTCTTCATCCAAATTTCCTTTAAGGAGGTGTTTCGCGCAACGAACAAGGCAATCAGACTATACCGCTTTATCACTCTCACTTAGCCATAGAAGTCTATAATTTTAAATTTTGGCGTAGCCCCTGGTATTTGGAAGGCCGAACTTGGGGCGCTATACATGCCTAAATCGGACGAGGCCGATTCCTCGCCCAAAGCAGAAAAAATCTTTAAGGATTTGAGACCTCTCGAACAGCGACCAGCTCTCACCGCATCATGACAGTCAGTTTTCCGCTTTCTCTACTGAGGTGCTCGTCCGGAAGAACTGGGACACAATCGCAGTAGTTCTCCCTGTGCCACCTTAGCCGATGTAGCGGAACGTAAGGCAGCCAAACATGGGAGTCGGGCAATGTCACATCCCTAGTGCTGGTATGCACTAGGCTAGCCCTTCATGTGTGCATCATGTTAAATTTCTTAGAAACTTGAAATGGGGATTGTTCAAACCCTAGCACCAGATCAAATCAACTAGGTTCAACCTAAAAATATTTTCAATGAACCCAGAATGCCCTTTAGAAAAGTTCATTATTTTTGATAAAGGTGCAAACCTCTACAAAAAATGATGAATATATTTCTAGGAAATTTTTGGATTTTTGAATTAACTCATATTGTATTTGAGTTGGGGTTATAAATTCCTATAAATACTTTTATAACTCCAATCATTCTGAAAAATATTGTGGGGCTTTGGGCTAGTCCATATTGCATCCACAACTAATTTCAGGAGCAACAAAAATGGTTTAGTATTGTTACTAAATCAAAACAAAGGAAAATAAATAGAAAACAGAAAGAAAAATAGGGAGAGAGAGAAGGACTACCTGGCGCCTACCCGTGCGGCCTGCTGCTGAAGCCGGCCCAGCCCATCTCCACCTCCCCTGTCGTCTTCCTCCTTTTGCCAGGAGGACGAAGGGCGCGTGCCCGGCGCGCGCGACCACACGCCGGCCACCTCCTGCTTACCTGCTCGCTGCTGGAGGCACCCGAGGACGCCACGCACCCCCCGGGTCCTCTCACTTCTTCCCCCGTGCTCATCCCCTCCCCTGTTCTCTCTCGCACGCAGCCACCGAACGCCATCGCTGCCGCGCTCGTTGCCACCGCGGCCACCGGCCACCCCACGCCTCGCATCCGCGCCAAGAAGCTCCTCCTTTTCCCCCTCTTCCTCCTCGACGAGCCACGCATCGCCGGAAGAAGTGGAGCCTCGCCATCGAGCTCGACCCCGCCGCCTCTGCACCGAGATTGCCGGCGACCGTACGGCATCCTCGACGCCTCCTTGAGCTCGCTAAGACCGTCTTCGACCCCGCTGTGAGCTCACGGACTGATTTCCCCTCCTCCCCTGCTCGCGCTCATGCTCTAGCTCCGTTCCCCACCTCCGCCGAAACTTGCCGCCGCCGCGAATGTCGCCGTCGTTGTTACGGTGGGCCAACGCTGCATATGAGCACCTGGTCGAGTTCCTGCTGCCTCGTAGCCTCTGCCCGTGCTCTTCGTTTGCTCTAAATCGAACTGCAGCCCCGCGCCCGTGCTAGCCCGAATTCCGGCCGCCGCCACGAGCTCGACTCCGGCGAGCTCGCTCCACCCCAGCTCCTACCTCTTGGCCTAACAGACGCGCGCGAGCCCCAGCTACGCATAGTATCAAACCGCGGTCGATTTGGTCGACCGTGGGCGATTTCCGAAGCCCTCCGCCGTCTCTGTTGTTGCCGGCGACGAGCCGTGGACCAGGTCCGGCGGGTTTGACCCCGCTGACCAGGTTTTGACCTTCCCCGTGTGTCACTGACGCGTGGGCCACCCCCTGGCATTTTTAGTTAGTATTAGTTTAACACTAATTAACCAAGGTTAGTTAGCTGATTAGTCGCTGACTAGTGGGCCCCGGCCCCACAAACAGTTTAGTTAGAATTAACTTAAGGCTAATTAACTTGGTTAATTAGTTGTGCCACTGACCAGTGGACCCCGCTGGTCAGGTTTGACCCGGGCCGTGCCCCGTTGACCTGCTGACGTCATTCTGACGTCAGGCTGACGCAGTAAATCATTTTCTAGATTTATTATTCTTAGGAAATTCCAGAAAATGCCCAAAACTTCAAAAATTCATATAAATTCAACCGTAACTCAGAATGAAATAATTTATATATGAAAAATGATCAGAAAAATCCAATCTATCCATCAGTACTATTTCCATGCATGTTAGAACAACTTTTGTTCACTGTTTAGGTCAAATCAATTAAACGGCATCTGAATAATCACATATGTGGTTTGAATTTGAATCTTGTATTCAAACCAACTTCATTTAATCTGTTGCTAGTTGCATTAGCTCAAATCACAGCATATTGCCATGTCATGATCATGCATCATATTGTGCATTGCATTGATTGTGTTCTTCCTTGTTTGCCGGTGTTTGCCCCCTCTCGATAGACGTGGTTCCAACGATGAGTTCGATGACACCAATGAAGAACTATACTATCTTCAGAAGTGCCAGGCAAGCAAAACCCCCTTGTTCATTCCGATACAATCCCACTCTCTCGCTCCTGCTCTCTTTTACTACATTAGGACAACAACGACATATCTGTTATTTGCTGCGGTAGTTGAACCCCTTTATCCTCTGCATGACCTGTCATTGCCACAGTAAATAGATGAAACCCACTAGCATGAGTAGGAGTTGTTTGAGCCCTGATGTGCCTACTCATTCATGCTTGTTTGTCATGCCTGCTATTGCTTAGAGTTGAGTCAGGTCTGATTCATCGAGGATGAATCGGAGGTGTGTGAACATGTCCTACTGTTGAGAGCTAAGTGTGTGAACACGATTTGGTAAAGGTAGCGGTGAGAGGCCATGTAGGATTACATGGTGGGTTGTCTCATTGCAGCCGTCCTCAGGAACTGAGTTCTGTGTTTGTGATCCATGATCAGTTACTACCACACATTGGGCTCCGGGCGCTCCAAGCTCTCTCGACTTATTAATCAACTTGATCTCTGTCCAGGAGTTGTAACTAGTTTCTGGTGTTTGTAGGTAGTGTTAGTAGTCTACCAAGTGGCACCCGGTACAGGTGGGCTTGGGACAGACTAGGCACAGTGGCCCGGTGTACCAAGTGGCACCCGGATGGTGGACTTGGGAACCCTGCACACATCGTTTGGGGCCGTGAGTGACACCCCGGCCGGATCTCCTTGCGGATGGAACCCGAATAGGCGATAAACCTGGATGAGAGACTTGTGTGATTAGTTAGGTCGTGGCCGACATCCTCGCTGGGCTTCCGCTTGAAGGTTGCCGAGTACATGTCGTGTAAACGGCGGTAAGTGGTGAGAGCGTGTGTGAAGAAGTACACCCCTGAAGGGTTAATATGATCTATTCGAATAGCCGTGTCCACGGTAAAGGACTTTTGGGTTGACTGTACAGTTCATAGATAACTTGAAGTGGATACTCTAAAATATGCAAGATAAGCGTGAGTGCTATGGATGGCGTTCTTGTAGGGAGACGGGAGCAGATCCATAGTGGTGTATTGATATGGTGAATATGTGGACTCGTGTGCGCCACCTCAAAAGAGTTACTTGCAGTCATAGTTTAGGATAGCCACCGAGTCAAAGCTGGCTTGCTGTAGTTAAACCCCACCATCCCCTTTGTTGATAATGATGCATATGTAGTTAGTTCTGATGTAAGTCTTGCTGGGTACATTTGTACTCACGTTGCTTAATTTATGTTTTTGCAGAGAGACTTGAGTCTCGCTAGTAGTTCCGCGTGGACTTTGACGTTTAGCTTGTTACCTCAGCTACGATCTTGTGCCCTCGGCAGGATCTAGTAGATAGTCAGGCTTCTCAGCCTTTTTCATTTCTAGATGTCTGTACTCAGACATGTTAAGCTTCCGCATGTGCTTTGACTTGTATGCTCTGATTGTTGGGTCATGAGACCCATGTTTGTAATATCTCGCTCCTCGGAGCCTATTGAATAAATACTTGAGTTGTAGAGTCATGTTGTGATGCCATGTTGTATTTGCACATATCGAGCATATTGTGTGTATGTTATTGAAATGCTTGGTTTGTGTGGGATCTGACTATCTAGTTGTTTATCCTTAGTAGCCTCTCTTACCGGGAAATGTCTCCTAGTGTTTCCACTGAGCCACGGTAGCTTGCTACTGCTCCGGAACACTAGGCTGGCCGGCATGTGTCCTTCTTCGTTCCTGTGTCTGTCCCTTCGGGGAAATGTCACGCGATGAATACCGGAGTCCTGTTAGCCCGCTACAGCCCGGTTCATCGGAGTCCTGCTAGCCCAGTGCTACAGACTGGATTCACTCGCTGATGACCGACACGTTCGATGTTGGGTCATGGATGCCTGTCCCTGTAAGTTTGTGCCACTTTGGGTTTATGACTAGCCATGTCAGCCCGGGCTCCCTATCATATGGATGCTAGCGACACTATCATATACGTGTGCCAAAAGGCGCAAACGGTCCCGGGCAAAGGTAAGGCGACACCTGTGGGGATACCGTGCGAGAGGCCGCAAAGTGATATGAGGTGTTACATGCTAGATCGATGTGACATTGAGTCGGGGTCCTGACAGCTTTGGTATCAGAGCTTGACTGCCTGTAGGATTACCAAGCCAAACTGGTCAAAGTTGAGTCTAGAAATGCTTTAGTCTTATAAGGGAATTGATTGTGGGATGGAACATAAGGCTCTTTTTACTTCTTATACCTTATGCCCTTCTGATCTGAGTCATCTTATCTTTCCTACGGGGTTAAAGAACTAGGCTATCTCTTCTCTCTATCAGGATCACGTGTTACTAATCTGTAGACTCATACGATTGGTGGATTCAAGCCTCAGTTCAGTTCCTACTATCTTTGTGTATTGATAGTTGATCTCAAAACCTTGATACTATGATGATCGAGTGGTTATGCCACCATTTTTGTAGCATGTCTCAAATCATTTGGAGCATTTACAGCCGTTATGCTGTCCGAGTCATCCCAGGTTTCTAAATAGTCTGATACATTTGCAAATTCCTTTTTACCGTTCTGAAGATCCTTTGTGCCAGACCAACCACACTAACTAGTGTGTTGAGGTATTTCATTGCCTCAACATTTATGTTGGAGCTATTATTATGACCCTAGGTGTCTAGAGTATCACCTAGTACTTTAGCCATACTTTTGTTCCCAGTGTGATAATTCTGGCCACCATTCTCGAAAGCATCCCGTGATGCAATTTAGTTAGTAGGTATTCTACTCCTGGGTTCTGAACCCGAGATTCACCCTACTTCATGTTGTTAGTGTTTGCTAGTTCCTTTAAGATATTAGTAACCTTTAAATTACTCCTCGAGGTCCGTGGTATTTCCTTCTTCCGAATACTATGAACCACTTATGGCAGAAGTTTGTTGGATCAAAAGATCACAACCAGAGTGCTCCTGATGAGTTCTCCATTCTATATCGTGACTCTGCCAGTTCTACCTTTCTGCATGGATTACCCGGAAGAAACTTGTTGAACTTGGTTCGACATACTAATCTATGCATCCACAACTCAGAAAACTGTATGTTTCTTTGAGTTGTCCCTCTTTAGTTGTCTTCTGACCCTCGTCTATCAATTGATAGTCAGGGGTATGCGTGCATTCGTTTATCGATGCCTATTACTCTTGTGGTCCGTCAAGCCATTCTATTCAGGATGACTAGGAGAAACAAACTCCAGTACCTCATCCATATTCAGGATTGGGTCAAAGCAGTTGCACTCCACAGATCAAATACTAATCCAGTTTTTGTTCTGTTCCACCCTGGAGTGTTACCATATTTATATTAAGATTATCATGGGAATGGCACACCATCCTATGAATTCTTGATTTAGTGATACTCTCGCCATCATTATTCATTCCTCGGTTTCGTGTTGTCGCAACCGGAATGCCGACAAGTGAACTATGATGTGTGAAGTCAATACTCCTAGCAACCGTGTTGCTTGGTAGTTAAAGGACAATAATTTCATTCTTAGCGTGTTGGTTCTTACATCATCATTCTAAGATAGATTGTGCTACCTAGTCCTTATTGTTGGTGCACTTTTCGATCGGTGAGTTAGGATTTCGTCAATCCCTCGCTCTTTGATCATATCGTCTTGCCCTGAAAAGCAAGATTGTTCTCGAGCTTAGTAACATATCGGTGGTTTGTGATTTTCCGAATATCTTCTCGGAAGTATTACCAGGTTGTCACCTGACCGCTATGTTGAGTTCGTGATCAAGATGGTTTCCTGTAAACCACCCCTTCTCCAAGAATCTGTGTGGGATACCCCTGAGCTAGTTGGTCAAGCTAAACAACAACCTGGAGAGTTGGAAGATAGAAGCTTGTTCGATTTAGTTCATTTAAAGGGGATATCTTGTATGCGTGTTAAAGAAAGATGATATCTTCATTGATTGATCCTCGTGACTAGTTGTTGGACCTATTGTCTTGCCAAAACTTTGATTTGAGTGTGGGCTATCCTCAAATCAAATCAGAACCAACGATGTTCGTAATGTTGTCTTACTCATGGATTTTCCTCGAGCATACACCATTATATCTTTTGGGTCTGACCAGTACTATCACTTGTTCACATATTTATGGAATTCCTTCTTCATGGAAACCGGGATGAATTGTTGTTGAGCCCATCAGCAACATATTTAACCTCTCCATGATTGTGTTGAACATCCAGTTAGTATTGGAAACTTTTATAAGCATTATCTTCATGACCCGCTCATGGAGCATATGTCCGTATGAAAGATGTGACTTCCTCTAATTCACGTGCACTTGGTGTAAGTTGCCGCCGTGTGTCCGAGAAAGATTGTTTTTTGCTTCCCTTGGAATCATCCCAAGTTAGTCATGCACGTGTGAAGTATACATTGGATTGTGAGATTAGCTACCTCCATTCTATATGTGTCCGTAGCACACCAAGCCACTGATTGATTTGTTCAAGGAGAAGAAGCTCCTTCCTAAGAGTATACCTTATGCAAGGACTTCGATATCCTCGATGATGGTTTCCCACCGGAACTCGGTAGTGTTTTATTGTAAGACTACCATGGGATCATGTTTGTCTGGGACAACATGTTCACATGTTTGTAGCAGAACCAACTCATGTTTTGGAGCTTGCTATCGTAGTTCATATTCTGAGAATCTCGCAACATCATCTTGCCGATTTGTGTTGCAACCTTTCTTTCCAGACATGCTGAGTCTGGAATATCCTGACACCAACCAGATCTCAATCTCAGGCAGATATGATGGTTGGAACATCTCCCAAGAACTATAATATTGGTCCCTCGATAACCGGTAAAGTGGATGTCATGGACAACACACCCAGCCGGAAGACCTATTACTGTAGTATCTTGATTGAAGAAGTTGGCCACCTCCCCATGAGGATTTCTTATGGATTTACTTCCGTAGTTATTCCTTATGATTTTTGTGTTCCCGAAGTCCGCCCTTTTACTTGATGTTCTAGATATCAAACCATAATTATCTATGGATTACGCTAGCACATCAAGGAGAACATTAGAAGCGGAGTGCTAAATGTCTCTCGGTCGATCATCCTGATTTTGTTTCCTTGGTCTCGCTAAGGTGAAATCTGAGAAAGTGTTATCTTCTTTTGCATCTGCATCATCCATCACCATTCATCATGGTAGTAGGTTGTGTTGTCAGGATCCTTGACACGGATATTGGTAAAACCTTGATGAATATGGAAATGCTCAAAGTTCTTGAGAGCACGCGCAAGTGCTAGGTTTTATCGACGGCATTAATTGCATAGTGCTCTCAATTTCCTCGGTTATGCTATAACCTTTTCAAATAGTGGACTCACCCTCTACTTTTGAGCTTCTCCCCAGTTACTAAAATTATCACTTGTGTTGTCTTCAACAAGGTAGTCCACATCATCCATTCTAGTCTGAGTATGCCATCCTTTCCGACTTCTTCAAACGGCCGGTTGCAATTTGGCCTAGCCTGGTATAAGAGTCCCAATGATACTTGTATCAAAAGTAATTCTTTTGCCACTTCAAAGGATAAATCTAGGAGTCACCTTCCCTGAGGTGCCCCGTTATGGAATCATAGCAATTTTCCTTGCTACTTTGAAACCCTCGTCAAATTGTTTCTTCCGTCCCTTCTGATGCATGTTTTGTCCCTCAACTCCAGAGATGTTCCTACGTCTCATTCTGTGAGTTGATTGTCAGTTGCTCGATCTTCGTGAAGATCGATTATTCTAGAGCCTTCCCTTTCTTCTCGTTGTCATGTTGGATGGAGTTCTCAGAGCAAGACGTCGAGACAAGGATGATGATCGAATCGACGTTCTTGTGAAGTGCAACCTGGATCGCGAAGATTGTGTTGGTCTTGTGACCCCTCTGTCCTCTTACCTCACGTCTTGAATCTCGAGATGATATTCTTGTTTGGTGGGGGTGAGTTGTCACATCCCTAGTTCTGGTATGCACTAGGCTAGCCCTTCATGTGTGCATCATGTTAAATTTCTTAGAAACTTGAAATGGGGATTGTTCAAACCCTAGCACCAGATCAAATCAACTAGGTTCAACCTAAAACTATTTTCAATGAACCCAGAATGCCCTTTAGAAAAGTTCATTATTTTTGATAAAGGTGCAAACCTCTACCAAAAATGATGAATATATTTCTAGGACATTTTTGGATTTTTGAATTAACTCATATTGTATTTGAGTTGGGGTTATAAATTCCTATAAATACTTTTATAACTCCAATCATTCTGAAAAATATTGTGGGGCTTTGGGCTAGTCCGTATTGCATCCACAAATAATTTCAGGAGCAACAAAAATGGTTTAGTATTGTTACTAAATCAAAACAGAGCAAAATAAATAGAAAACAGAAAGAAAAATAGGGAGAGAGAGAAGGACTACCTGGCGCCTACCCATGCGGCCTACTGCTGAAGCCGGCCCAGCCCATCTCCACCTCCCCTATCGTCTTCCTCCTTTTGCCAGGAGGACGAAGGGCGCGTTCCCGGTGCGTGCGACCACACGCCGGCCACCTCCTGCTTACCTACTCGCTGCTGGAGGCACCCGAGGACGCCACGCACCCCCCGGGTCCTCTCACTTCTTCCCCCGTGCTCATCCCCTCCCCTGTTCTCTCTCGCACGCAGCCACC
This sequence comes from Triticum dicoccoides, assembly GCF_002162155.2. NCBI lineage: Eukaryota > Viridiplantae > Streptophyta > Magnoliopsida > Poales > Poaceae > Triticum > Triticum dicoccoides. Next base: position 381,681,565 of record NC_041381.1, on the reverse strand, counting down.
GAATGCCATCGCCGCCGCGCTCGCTGCCACCACGGCCACCGGCCACCCCACGCCTCGCCTACGCGTAGAGAAGCTCCGCCTCGTCCCCCTCTTCCTCCTCGATGAGCCACGCATCGCCGGAATAAGTGGAGCCTCGCCATCGAGCTCGACCCCGCCGCCTCTGCACCGAGATCGCCGGTGACCGTACGCCGTCCTCGACGCCTCCCCGAGCTTGCTAAGACCGTCTTCGACCCCGTTGTGAGCTCACGGACTGATTCCCCCTCCTCCCCTGCTCGCGCTCTTGCTCTAGCTCCGTTCCCCACCTCCGCCGAAACTTGCCGCCGCCGCGAATGTCGCCGTCGTTGTTACGGTGGGCCAACGCCGCATATGAGCACCTGGTCGAGTTCCTGCTGCCCCGTAGCCTCTGCCCGTGCTCTTCGTTTGCTCTAAATCGAACTGCAGCCCCGCGCCCGTGCTAGCCCAAATTCCGGCCGCCGCCACGAGCTCGACTCTGGCGAGCTCGCTCCACCCCAGCTCCTACCTCTTGGCCTAACAGACGCGCGCGAGCCCCAGCTATGCATAGAATCAAACCGCGGTCGATTTGGTCGACCGTGGGCGATTTCCGAAGCCCTCCGCCATCTCTGTCGTTGCCGGCGACGACCCGTGGACCAGGTTTGGCGGGTTTGACCCCGCCGACCAGGTTTTGACCTTCCCCATGTGTCACTGACGCATGGGCCACCCCCTGGCATTTTTAGTTAGTATTAGTTTAACACTAATTAACCTAGGTTAGTTAGCTGATTAGTCGCTGACTAGTGGGCCCCGGCCCCACAAACAGTTTAGTTAGAATTAACTTAAGGCTAATTAACTTGGTTAATTAGTTGTGCCACTGACCAGTGGACCCCGCTGGTCAGGTTTGACCCGGGCCGTGCCCCGTTGACCTGCTGACGTCAGGCTGACGCAGTAAATCATTTTCTAGATTTATTATTCTTAGGAAATTCCAGAAAATGCCCAAAACTTCAAAAATTCATATAAATTCAACCGTAACTCAGAATGAAATAATTTATATATGAAAAATGATCAGAAAAATCCAATCTATCCATCAGTACTATTTCCATGCATGTTAGAACAACTTTTGTTCACTGTTTAGGTCAAATCAATTAAACGGCATCTGAATAATCACATATGGGGTTTGAATTTGAATCTTGTATTCAAACCAACTTCATTTAATCTGTTGCTAGTTGCATTAGCTCAAATCACAGCATATTGCCATGTAATGATCATGCATCATATTTTGCATTGTATTGATTGTGTTCTTCCTTGTTTGCCGGTGTTTGCCCCCTCTCGATAGACGTGGTTCCGACGATGAGTTCGATGACACCAATGAAGAACTATACTATCTTCAGAAGTGCCAGGCAAGCAAAACCCCCTTGTTCATTCCGATACAATCCCACTCTCTCGCTCCTGCTCTCTTTTACTACATTAGGACAACAACGACATATCTGTTATTTGCTGCGGTAGTTGAACCCCTTTATCCTCTGCATGACCTGTCATTGCCACAGTAAATAGATGAAACCCACTAGCATGAGTAGGAGTTGTTTGAGCCCTGATGTGCCTACTCATTCATGCTTGTTTGTCATGCCTGCTATTGCTTAGAGTTGAGTTAGGTATGATTCATCGGGGATGAATCGGAGGTGTGTGAACATGTCCTACTGTTGAGAGCTAACTGTGTGAACATGATTTGGTAAAGGTAGCGGTGAGAGGCCATGTAGGAGTACATCGTGGGTTGTCTCATTGCAGCCGTCCTCAGGAACTGAGTTCTGTGTTTGTGATCCATGATGAGTTACTACCACACATTGGGCTCCGGGCGCTCCAAGCTCTCTCGACTTATTAATCAACTTGATCTATGTTCAGGAGTTGCAACTAGTTTCTGGTGTTTGTAGGTAGTGTTAGTAGTCTACCAAGTGGCACCCGGTACAGGTGGGCTTGGGACAGACTAGGCACAGTGGCCCAGTGTACCAAGTGGCACCCGGATGGTGGACTTGGGAACCCTGCACACATCGTTTGGGGTCGTGAGCGACACCCCGGCCGGATCTCCTTGCGGATGGAACCCGAATAGGCGATAAACCTGGACGAGAGACTTGTGTGATTAGTCAGGTCGTGGCCGACACCCTCGCTGGGCTTCCGCTTGAAGGTTGCCGAGTACATGTCGTGTAAACGACGGTAAGTGGTGAGAGCGTGTGTGAAGAAGTACACCCCTGCAGGGTTAATATGATCTATTCGAATAGCCGTGTCCGCGGTAAAGGACTTCTGGGTTGCCTGTACAGTTCATAGATAACTTGAAGTGGATACTCTAAAATACGCAAGATAAGCGTGAGTGCTATGGATGGCGTTCTTGTAGGGAGACGGGAGCGGATCCATAGTGGTGTATTGATATGGTGAATATGTGGACTCGTGTGCGCCACCTCAAAAGAGTTACTTGCAGTCGTAGTTTAGGATAGCCACCGAGTCAAAGCTGGCTTGCTGTAGTTAAACCCCACCATCCCCTTTGTTGATAATGATGCAAATGTAGTTAGTTCTGATGTAAGTCTTGCTGGGTACATTTGTAATCATGTTGCTTAATTTATGTTTTTGCAGAGAGACTTCAGTCTCGCTAGTAGTTCCGCGTGGACTTCGACGTTTAGCTTGTTACCTCAGCTACGATCTTGTGCCCTCGGCAGGATCTAGTAGATAGTCAGGCTTCTCAACCTTTTTCATTTCTAGATGTCTGTACTCAGACATGTTAAGCTTCCGCATGTGCTTTGACTTGTATGCTCTGATTGTTGGGTCATGAGACCCATGTTTGTAATATCTCGCTCCTTGGAGCCTATTGAATAAATACTTGAGTTGTAGAGTCATGTTGTGATGCCATGTTGTATTTGCACATATCGAGCATATTGTGTGTATGTTATTGAAATGCTTGGTTTGTGTGGGATCTGACTATCTAGTTGTTTATCCTTAGTAGCCTCTCTTACCGGGAAATGTCTCCTGGTGTTTCCACTGAGCCATGGTAGCTTGCTACTGCTCCGGAACACTAGGATGGCCGGCATGTGTCCTTCTTCGTTCCTGTGTCTGTCCCTTCGGGGAAATGTCAGGCGATAAATATCGGAGTCCTGTTAGCCCGCTACAGCCCGGTTCACCGGAGTCCTACTAGCCCAGTGCTACAGCCTGGATTCACTCGCTGATGACCGACACGTTCGATGTTGGGTCATGGATGCCTGTCCCTGTAAGTTTGTGCCACTTTGGGTTTACGACTAGCCATGTCAGCCCGGGCTCCCTATCATATGGATGCTAGCGACACTATCATATACCTGTGCCAAAAGGCGCAAACGGTCCCGGGCGAAGGTAAGGCGACACCCATGGGGATACCGTGCGTGAGGCCGCAAAGTGATATGAGGTGTTACATGCTAGATCGATGTGACATTGAGTCGGGGTCCTGACAGCTTTGGTATCAGAGCTTGACTGCATGTAGGATTACCAAGCCAAACTGGTCGAAGTTGAGTCTAGAAATGCTTTAGTCTTATAAGGGAATTGATTGTGGGATGGAACGTAAGGCTCTTTTTACTTCTTATACCTTATGCCCTTCTGATCTGAGTCATCTTATCTTTCCTACGGGGTTAAAGAACTAGGCTATCTCTTCTCTCTATCAGGATCACGTGTTACTAATCTGTAGACTCATACGATTGGTGGATTCAAGCCTCAGTTCAGTTCCTACTATCTTTGTGTATTGATAGTTGATCTCAAAACCTTGATACTATGATGATCGAGTGGTTATGCCACCATTTTTGTAGCATGTCTCAAATCATTTGGAGCATTTACAGCCGTTATGCTGTCCGAGTCATCCCAGGTTTCTAAATAGTCTGATGCATTTGCAAATTCCTTTTTACCGTTCTGAAGATCCTTTGTGCCAGACCAACCACACTAACTAGTGTGTTGAGGTATTTCATTGCCTCAGCATTTATGTTGGAGCTATTATTATGACCCTAGGTGTCTAGAGTATCACCTAGTACTTTAGCCATACTTTTGTTCCCAGTGTGATAATTCTGGCCACCATTCTCGAAAGCATCCCATGATGCAATTTAGTTAGTAGGTATTCTACTCCTGGGTTCTGAACCCGAGATTCACCCTACTTCATGTTGTTAGTGTTTGCTAGTTCCTTTAAGATATTAGTAACCTTTAAATTAGACCTCGAGGTCCGTGGTATTTCCTTCTTCCGAATACTATGAACCACTTATGGCAGAAGTTTGTTGGATCAAAAGATCACAACCAGAGTGCTCCTGATGAGTTCTCCATTCTATATCGTGACTCTGCCAGTTCTACCTTTCTACATTGATTACCCAGAAGAAACTTGTTGAACTTGGTTCGACATACTAATCTATGCATCCACAACTCAGAAAACCGTATGTTTCTTTGAGTTGTCCCTCTTTAGTTGTCTTCCGACCCTCGTCTATCAATTGATAGTCAGGGGTATGCGTGCATTCGTTTATCGATGCCTATTACTCTTGTGGTCCGTCAAGCCATTCTATTCAGGATGACTAGGAGAAACAAACTCTAGTACCTCATCCATATTTAGGATTGGGTCAAAGCAGTTGCACTCCGCAGATCAAATACTAATCCAGTTTTTGTTCTGTTCCACCCTGGAGTGTTACCATATTTATATTAAGATTATCATCGGAATGGCACACCATCCTATGAATTCTTGAGTTAGTGATACTCTCGCCATCATTATTCATTCCTTGGTTTCGTGTTGTCGCAACCGGAATGCCGACAAGTGAACTATGATGTGTGAAGTCAATACTCCTAGCAACCGTGTTGCTTGGTAGTTAAAGGACAATAATTTCATTCTTAGCGTGTTGGTTCTTGAATCATCATTCTAAGATAGATTGTGCTACCTAGTCCTTATTGTTGGTGCACTTTTCGATCGATGAGTTAGGATTTCGTCAATCCCTCGCTCTTTGATCATATTGTCTTGCCCTTAAGAGCAAGATTGTTCTTGAGCTTAGTGCGGCATCTTGAGCTTGAGGTAAGCCTAGTGCGGCATCTCGAGCTTAGTTCTCGAGCAAGATTGTTATAACCCCACGATGTCCAGGCATCTTGAGCTTGAGGTAAGCCTAGTGCGGCATCGCATTGAATCTAGCAAATGGGGTTCGTCCGAGCAGTGCGTGATAGCCACTGCGGAAAGGGACGATGTCAAAGATTAACTCCTCGCGTCGGAAGTTGTCCGGAGAGCCGAAGACTACTTCCAGTGTGATTGAGCCCGTGCAACAGGCCTCTACACCTGGTACGACACCTTTAAAGGTGGTTTTGGTGGGTTTGATCCTTGAGGGATCGATGCCCATTTTGCGCACTGTATCCTGATAGAGCAGGTTCAGGCTATTGCCACCGTCCATAAGGACTCGTGTGAGGTGGAATCCGTCAATGATGGGGTCGAGGACCAACGCGGCTGAACCGCCATGACGGATACTGGTCGAATGGTTCCTGCGATCGAAGGTGATCGGGCAAGAAGACCATGGGTTGAACTTTGGGGCGACTGGCTCCATCGCGTAGATGTCCCTTAGTGCACGCTTCCGCTCCCTCTTGGGAATATGCGTTGCGTATATCATATTTATCGTTTTTACTCGGGGAGGAAATTTCTTCTGTCCTCCTGTGTTCAGCAGCCGGGGCTCCTCGTTGTCATCACTATGCGGCCCCTTTTCCTTGTTTTCGGCATTCAACTTGCCGGCATGTTTGAACACCCAACATTCTCTGTTGGTGTGGTTGGCTAGTTTATTGGGGGTGCCGTGGATTTGACATGAGCGGTCGAGTATGCGGTCCAAACTAGACGGGCCCGGATTGTTTCTTTTAAATGGATTTTTCTGCTGACCGGGTTTAGAGCCACTGAATCCGGCATTGATGGCCGTGTCTTCGGTGTTATCGCCATTATTGCGACGCTTGTGTCTGTTGCGTTGAGGCTTGCCGTTGCTGTCTCTGGCATCTGGGGTGCCAGGATTTCTTGATGTGCTATTACTATGAGCGAGCCATGTCGGCGTTCTGGGAACAGGGGCGATACGTCTTCGTCGTATCTATAATTTTTGATTGTTCCATGCCAATATTCTTCAACTTTCATATACTTTTGGCAACCTTTTATAATATTTTTGGGACTAACATACTAATCCAGTGCCCAGTGCCAGTTTCTATTTGTTGCATGTTTTATGTTTCGCAGAAACCCAATATCAAGCGGAATCCAAACAGGATAAAAACGGACGGAGAATTATTTTGGAATATTTGGGATTTTCCGGAGGAAGAATCAACGCGAAACAGTGCCCGAGGTGGCCAGGAGATAGGGGCGCATGCCCACCCCCCTGGGTGCGCCTGGCACTCTCCTGGGCCACCCGTAAGGCGGTTGACACTCTTCTTTTCGTGCAAGAAAGCTAATTTTATGAGAAAAATCTGGACGAAGGATTCACCCCAATCGGAGTTACGGATCTCCGGATATAAAAGAAACGGTGAAGGGGAAGGATCTGGGAACGCAGAAACAGAGAGAGACAGAGAGACAAATCCAATCTCGGAGGGGCTCTCGCCCCTCCCAAGCCATGGAGGCCAAGGACCAGAGGGAAAACCCTTCTCCCATCTAGGGAGAAGGTCAATGAAGAAGAAGAAGAAGGGGGGCTCTCCCCCCTTGCTTCCGGTGGCGCCAGAGCGCTCCCCGGGGCCATCATCATCACCGCGATCTTCACCAACACCTCTGCCATCTTCACCAACATCTCCATCACCTTCCCCCATCTATATTCAGCGGTCCACTCTCCCGCAACCTGCTGTACCCTCTACTTGAACATGGTGCTTTATGCTTCATATTATTATCCAATGATGTGTTGCCATCCTATGATGTGTGAGTAGATTTTCGTTGTCCTATCGGTGATTGATGAATTGCTATGATTGGTTTGAGTTGCATGTTTTATTATTGGTGCTATCCTATGGTGCTCTCCGTGCCGCGCAAGCATGAGGGATTCATGCTGTAGGGTTTGCAATATGTTCATGATTTGCTTATGGTGGGTGGCGTGAGTAACAGAAGCACAGACCCGAGTAAGTAGGTTGTTTGTGTATGGGATAAAGGGGACTTGATACTTTAATGCTATGGTTGGGTTTTACCTTAATGATCTTTAGTAGTTGCGGATGCTTGCTAGAGTTCCAAACATAAGTGCATATGATCCAAGAAGAGAAAGTATGTTAGCTTATGCCTCTCCCTCAAATAGAATTGCAATAGTGATTACCGGTCTAGTAACATAGTCAATTGCTTAGGGACAATTTCACAACTCTTACCACCACTTTTCCACACTCACTATATTTACTTTATTGCTTCTTTATCTAAACAACCCCTAGTTTATATTTACGTGCTCTTTCTTATCTTGCAAACCAATCCAACAACACCTACAAAGTACTACTAGTTTCATACTTGTTCTAGGTAAAGCGAACGCTAAGCGTGCGTAGAGTCGTATCAGTGGAAGATAGGACTTGCGAGAGTATTTGTTATACCTTTAGCTCCTCGTTGGGTTGGACACTCTTACTTATCGAAAGAGGCTATAATTATCCCGTATACTTGCGGGTCATCAAGACCTTTTTCTGGCGCCGTTGCCGGGGAGTCATAGCGTGGGGTGAATATTCTCGTGTGTGCTTGTTTGCTTTATCACTAAGTAATTTTTATTTGCTGTTCTAAGTTGTTCTCTATCTTTAGCTATGGATCTGGAACACGAAATACCAAAAAATTAGGTGTACTTGCTACTCATGGAGATGGGGTAACTCCTAAAACCCTCGATTCTCATTATGTGAAAGATATTATGTACTACTTTGATAATCCTGAGAAAACCCCATTCAACTTTATAATGGGAGACACGTTGGATCAACGTGAATACTTTAGGGATTATCGCTTGACAGAAAAATGGAAACTATTATGGGATCAAATTTCTATGTTGCGTTGGTATGCTCGGGATCTATGCTTGAGATATGATATTACTTGTTGCTCTAGGATGAAGCCTCCGCACCTTCCCTTTTCATGCAAATTTAATGATAATGAAACCTTAGCTTCTTATGCTAATGGTATATATGATCACTATGATGTTGAACAAATTGAAGAATTTGTTGCTTTTAAGGCTGCTTATGAAATTGAATCTTTGTTTGAAAAGTACGAAGCTTTTGATGATGATGTTTATAGGCCTGAAAATCTTGCTATACTTAGATATTGCTATGAAAATTATGAATACAATTACAATATTAATGCATTTATTGAGAAAGTCTCCGCTGTCCAAGAAGAGAATAATATTTTGCAGGAAGCTATGGAAGAAGAAATTGATGAAACTGTGAGCTCATTGGATGAAAAAGATGATGAGGATAGTGAAGAACAAAAGGAGGAAGAGCGGATTGATCGCCCGTGCACACCTTCTAATGAGAGTAACTCTTCAACTCATACATTGTTTAATTCCCCTTCGTGCTTACCGAAGGATGATTGCTATGACGATTGCTATGATCCCTTTAATTCATTTGAAATATCCCTTTTTGATGATTCTTGCTATGCTTGTGGCCAAGATGTCAATATGAATTATGCTTATGGAGATGAACTTGCTATAGTTACTTATGTTAAACATGAAATTGTTGCTATTGCACCCACGCATGATAATCCTATTATCTTTTTGAATTCTCCCGACTACACTATATCGGAGAAGTTTGTGCTTACCAAGGATTATATTGATGGGTTGCCTTTTACCGTTGCACATGATGATTTTGATAGATATAGTATGCATGTGCTTGCTGCTCCTACTCGCAATTATTATGAGAGAGGAACTATATCTCCGCCTCTTTATGTTTCCAATATGATAGAATCGCAAGAAACTGCTTATACTATGCATTGGCCTTTACTATGTGTGCATGAATTGTTCATTTATGACATGCCGATGCATAGGAAGAGAGTTAGACTTCGTCATTGGTTGATATATGCTACTTTATGCTCACTACTAAATTACAAATCATTGTTAATTAAAATTGGCTTTGATATACCTTGGGATCCGGGTGGATCCATTACTTGAGCACTATATGCCTAGCTTAATGGCTTTAAAGAAAGCGCTGTCAGGGAGACAACCCGAAAGTTTTAGAGAGTAATTTATTTCTTTTGTGTGCCTTCATATAGTTTAAAAACAAAAAAATAAAGTGGGGAACCCAAAACTTTTCAAAAAGGAAAGTGAAAGTGAGAAAGACAAGCATTGTTGAAGTGGGAGCTAGCCTTGAACTTTGTTCATGCTCACGGAAACTTTGTGAATCTTGATTACAGAAACTTTTCAACAAAAATAATTATCCCCTTGTACAAATCCATTGTATTATAAAAATAATGTGCCAAGGTTTGCCTTTAGGATGTTTACAATGCTTGTTGGTCTGTAAGGTGCAGGACAGAAACTTTGGCTGTAGTGCGCGATTTTACATTTTTAACTGGAACATCAAACGGTTCTCATTATTTTTGCATTGTCTTGCTGTAGAAATTTTTTATGTTTCCTAATTTTGGTAGAATTTTTGGGATATCATAAGTATGGTGAATGTTAGGATTGCTACAGACTGTTCTGTTTTTGACAGATTCTGTTTTTGATGCATAGTTTGGTTGTTTTGATGAAACTATCAATTTATATCAGTGGATTAAGACATGGAAAAGTTATATTACAGTAGACACAATGCAAAAAAAACATGAATTGGTTTGCTACAGTACTTATAGTAGTGATTTTCTTTATTATACTAACGGATCTTACCGAATTTTTTGTTGAAGTTTTGTGTGGATGAAGTGTCTAATCGAGGATGTCTCGATATGAGGAAAAGGAAGAGAGGCAAGAGCTCGAGCTTGGGGATGCCCAATGAACCCCAAGTAAATATTCAAGGAGACTCAAGCGCCTAAGCTTGGGGATGCCCCGGAAGGCATCCCCTCTTTCTTCAACAAGTATCGGTATGTTTTCGTATTCGTTTCATTCATGCGATACATGCAAGTCTTGGAGCGTCTTTTGCATTTAGTTTTAATTTTTCTTTTATGCACCATGCTGGTATGAGATAGTCCTTGGTTGATTTATAGAATGCTCATTGCACTTCACTTAAATCTTTTGAGTATGGCTTTATAGAATGCTTCATGTGCTTCACTTATATCATTTGAAGTCTGGATTGCCTGTTTCTCTTCGCATAGAAAACCGCCATTTCTAGAATGCTATTTTGCTTCACTTATATTTGTTAGAGCGTGGGAATATTTTTTGTAGAAAGAATTAAACTCTCTTGCTTCACTTATATCTATTTAGAGAGATGACATGAATTGGTCATTCACATGGTTAGTCATAAAATCCTACATAAACTTGTAGATCGCTGAATATGATATGTTTGATTCCTTGCAATAGTTTTGCGATATAAAGGTGGTGATATTAGAGTCATGCTAGTGGGTGGTTGTGGATTGTAGAGACACTTGTGTTGAGGTTTGCAAGTCCCGTAGCATGTACGTATGGTAACCGTTGTGTGACAAATTTGAAGCATGGGGTGTTTCTTTGATTGTCTTCCTTATGAGTGGCGGTCGGGGATGAGCGATGGTCTTTTCCTACGAATCTATCCCCCTAGGGGTATGCGTAGTAGTACTTTGCTTCGAGGGCTAATAAACTTTTGCAATAAGTATATGAGTTCTTTATGACTAATGTGAGTCCATGGATTATACGCACTTTTACCCTTCCATCATTGCTAGCCTCTTCGGTACTGTGCATTGCCCTTTCTCACCTCGAGAGTTGGTGCAAACTTCGCCGGTGCATCCAAACCCCGTGATATGATACGCTCTATCACACATAAGCCTCCTTATATCTTCCTCAAAACAGCCACAATACCTACCTATCATGGCATTTCCAGAGCCATTCCGAGATATATTGCCATGCAACTTTCATCATCATCATATACATGACTTGAGCATTCGTTGTCATATTGCTTTGCATGATCGTAAGATAGGTAGCATGATGTTTTCATGGCTTGTCCATTTTTTGATGTCATTGCTACGCTAGATCATTGCACATCCCGGTACACCGCCGGAAGCATTCATATAGAGTCATATATTTGTTCTAGTATTGAGTTGTAATATTGAGTTGTAAGTAAATAAAAGTGTGATGATCGGTATTATAGAGCATTGCCCCATGAAAAAAAGGAAAGGCCAAAGAAGCCTAAATAAAAAAGGGGGCCAAAGAAGCCCACCAAAAAAGAAAAAAATGAAAAAAAAAAGAAAAAAAAAGGGGCAATGTTACTATCCTTTTTCCACAATTGTGCTTCAAAGTAGCACCATGTTCTTCATATAGAGAGTCTCTTATGTTGTCACTTTCATATACTAGTGGGAATTTTCATTATAGAACTTGGCTTGTATATTCCAACGACGGGCTTCCTCAAATGCCCTAGGTCTTCATGAGCAAGCAAGTTGGATGCACACCCACTTAGTTTATTTTGTTGAGATTTCATACACTTATAGCTCTTAGTGCATCTGTTGCATGGAAATCCCTACTCCTCACATTGACATCAATTGATGGGCATCTCCATAGCCCGTTGATTAGCCGCGTTGATGTGAGACTTTCTCCTTTTTTGTCTTCTCCACATAACATCCATCATTATATTCTATTCCACCTATAGTGCTATATCCATGGCTTGCGCTCATGTATTGCGTGAGGGTTGAAAAAGCTGAAGCGCGTTAAAAAGTATGAACCAATTGCTCGGCTTTTCATCGGGGTTGTGCATGATGGGAGCATTTTGTGTGACGAAAATGAAGCATGGCCAAACTATATAATTTTGTAGGGATAAGCTTGCTTTGGCCTTGTTGTTTTGAAAAGACATGATTGCTTTATTAGTATGCTCGAAGTATTATTATTTTTTATGTCAAATGATAGACTATTTCTTTGAATCACTCATGTCTTAATATTCATGCCATGATTAGACATATGATCAAGATTATGCTAAGTAGCATTCCACATCAAAAATTATCTTTTTATCATTTACCTACTCGAGGGAGAGCAGGAATTAAGATTGAGGATGCTGATACGTCTCCGTTGTATCTATAATTTTTGATTGTTCCATGCCAATATTCTTCAACTTTCATATACTTTTGACAACTTTTTATACTATTTTTGGGACTAACATATTGATCCTGTGCCCAGTGCCAGTTCCTATTTGTTGCCTGTTTTATGTTTCGCAGAAACCCAATATCAAATGGAATCCAAACAGGATAAAAATGGATGGAGAACTATTTTGGAATATTTGGGATTTTTCGGAGGAAGAATCAACGCGAAACGGTGCCCGAGGTGGCCAGGAGATAGGGGACGCGCCCACCCCCCTGGGCGTGTCTGGCACTCTCCTGGGCCACCCGTAAGGCGGTTGATGCTCTTCTTTTGCCGCAAGAAAGGTAATTTTACGAGAAAAATCTGGGCGAAAGATTCACCCCAATCGGAGTTACGGATCTCCGGATATAAAAGAAATTGTGAAGGGGAAGGATCTGGGAACGCAGAAATAGAGAGAGACAGAGAGAAATATCCAATCTCGGAGGGGATCTCGCCCCTCCCAAGCCATGGAGGCCAAGGACCAGAGGGGAAAGCCTTCTCCCATCTAGGCAGAAGGTCAAGGAAGAAGTAGAAGAAGGGGGGCTCCCCCCCCTTGCTTCCGGTGGCGCTGGAGCGCTGCCGGGGGCCATCATCATCACCGAGATCTTCACCAACACCTCCGCCATCTTCACCAACATCTCCATAACCTTCCCCCATCTATATTCAGCGGTCCACTCTCCCGCAACCTGCTTGTAACACCCACGATGCGGCTATATCTCCCACGTGTCGAAGCACGACTTAGAGGCATAACCGCATGGTGGTTTTGTCGCAAGAACGGTCATCTTCACACAATCCCATGTAATGAACAAGAATGGGATAAAGAGTTGGCTTAAAATCGCCACTTCACACAATGAACATAATAAATCATACATCATTCAGAGTACACACATAGTCCGACTACGGACGAAGCCAAAAGAAAAGAAGATAACCCAACTGCTAGATCCCCGATCGTCCCAACTGAGCTCCACTACTGATCAACATGAAACGACACATAGCAACGACCAAGGTCTTCGTTGAGCACCCATCTGAGCTCGGTTGCATCACCTGTACTGGTATCATCGGCACCTGAAACTGTTGTGATAGTATCTGGTGAGTCACGAGGACTCAGCAATCTCAAAACCCGCGAGATCAAGACTATTTAAGCTTATGGTAAGAAAGGGTAATGAGGTGGAGTTGCAGCAAGCACTAAGCAAATATGGTGGCTAACATACACAAATAAGAGCGAGAAGAGAAGCAACGGAACGGTCGAGAAGCTAGAAGTGATCCTGAAGACTACTTACGTTCATACATAACCCAAAACCGTGTTCACTTCCCGGACTCCGCCGAAAAGAGACCATCACGGCTACACACGCGGTTGATGCGTTTTAATCAAGTCAAGTGTCAAGTTCTCTACAACCGGATATTAACAAATTACCATCTGCCTAATAACCACGGGCACGGCTTTCGAAAGATAATACCCTGCAGGGGTGTCCCAACTTAGCCCATCACAAGCTCTCACAGTCAACGAAGGATATTCCTTCTCCCAGGAAGACCCGATCAGTCTCGGAATCCCGGTTTACAAGACATTTCGACAATGGTAAAACAAGACCAGCCAGACCACCCGACTGTGCCAACAAATCCCGATAGGAGCTGCACATATCTCGTTCTCAGGGCACACAGGATAAGCTAAGCGTACAGGTACCGACGTAATCCAAGTTGCCAAGGAATGGTCCCGCACGATGCTCTAGTTTGGACCAACACTCGAAGAAGCACTGGCCCTGGGAGTAAAATAAAGATGACCCTTGAGTCTGCAGAATCCAAGGGAAAAAAGGCTTAGGTGGCAAATGTTAAAACCAAGGTTGGGCCTTGCTAGAGGAGTTTTATTCAAAGCGAACTGTCAAGGGGGTCCCATAAATCACCCAACCGCGTAAGGAATGCAAAATCAAGGAACATAACACCGGTATGATGAAAACTATGGTGGCAAGAGTGGAACAAAACACCAGGAATAAGGCCGAGCCTTCCACCCTTTACCAAATATATAGATGCATTAATTAAAGAAGAGATATTGTGATATCCCAAAATGATCCTATCCATCATGGAGCAATCTTCAACTTCACCTGCAACCAACAACGCTATAAGAGGGGCTGAGCAAAAGCGGTAACATAGCCAAGCAACGATTTGCTGGGAAGGGTGAAAAAGGTTAGAGGTTGACATGGCAATTTGGGAGGCTTGATAAACAAGTGATGGGTAGCACATCATGGCGATAGAACGAAGCAACTAGGAAGCAAAGATAGAAGTGATATCGAGGGTAATGGTCATCTTGCCTGAAATCCTACAAGGAAGAAGAACGAGTCCATGAAGAAGACAAACAGATGTAGTCGAACGAATCCTCACAACTCCAGAACGAAACCGAAGCTAACGAGAGAAGCAAACCGGAAAGAAGCATACAACATGGTAAACACACAAGCATAAACATGGCATGATGCACAATCAAGTATGATGCATGTCCGGTTTAAAGAGGCATGGCATGTCAAAGTGCAACAAACAATACTACAAATTAAGTGGAGCTCAATATGAAACGAGTTGCATATTGAAGGAACACCACATCAAGTATTTAGTTTCTCTCTGGGTTATGTACCCAACAATATTAAATGTTATTAAACATGGCTAGGGGTGAAGCATAATTAAACTACCTATTTAGGCAAGTTTAAATGAGGCCGAAACAACAAACGATAATTCCGTAAAATCCCCATATGTCATTTAGCAATTTTAAAACAAGCAACAATTTTAAGCGTTTAAATGTTGTTATCATGATGCGGATGACATAAACAAGTTTTATGCAATTTTATGGAAATGTTGACATGAGCATGATATGAAGCATTTGTCACCATGGTGGAACAAAAGGGGTGCCACGGCAACGACAACGGAAATGGTGCCATGGCAATATTTCGATGATCCGACAACTCGTCGAGATGTCGGTGCAAAAGAAAGTGTGGATGTACGGAAGATGCAAAAGAAGATGGGGTGATCCCAGATACCGGGTTCCCACGTGTCGGTGGCATGGCAAAAGAGGGGCATCGCATGCGACAATTCGATCACGGTGCAAACACGAGCATCTCATACAACACATGCATTGGGTCCACGGGTGATCATCTCGGGATTATACCTTCGAAGCGTGCGTTTCGGAGCGGGTCGAGTTCAACGAAGGAAGTAGTGGTACACGGGCCGTAGTGGAAGTAGTCGTTCTCGTGGCGGTAGTGGAAGTAGTCGTTCACGGCGACGGTAGAGGTACTCGCGATCTTGGCGACGGTAGTGGTACACGGTCGTGTTGTGGAAGTAGTGGTTCACGGCGGAGAGGAACTTGCCGTTTCTGCTACCCGGGTCTTTGGCGATGGTAGCTGTGCATGTTCCAACATCAAACTTGGAGGGACACCGATGTCGTGGTACTTGGTGAATCCCAGAGATGGTACTTGACGATCCCGGTACAGGTCTTGGCGGTCTTGACGAATCCAAGTAACAGCAGGCACACGTCCACGGTAGTCTTCGGACTTGGGCTCCAGGTAGATGACTTGAGGGTCTCAGTCAGGAGCACTTGTGGCAAAGAAGTGCCCGTGAACAAGACGATGCAGCATGAACAGGAGGCGGATGCCACGTTCAGGCGAGCGGCGGGGATCCCTGGTCGGAGTCGGTAGGGACGGCACGAGGCGGCACAAGACAGAGATGGAGAGGAGGTCAGGGTCCACCAGTTCTGTCCGCGAGCAAGGAGAAGCCATGGCCGCAGTTGGAGGCGAGGAGGAGCGGGCGAAGGCGAGGCAGGGGCAGGACCAGATTGCGAGGCGGCAAGGTTCGACGACCCGATGATGGGGCGCGCTGGAGATGATGGGGAACGGGCGCGGGAAGAGCAGCGGCAGCAGGGCACGGCAGGGCGCGGGGACGGCAGGGGCGTGGTCGCGGGGCTCGTGCAGCGCCATGGGAAGCAGGGCAGGGCGACGCTGGATCTGGTCCGGCGGCGACGGAGGACTTGGAGGCGGGGCGACGAGCTCGATGCCTGCGGCGTCGCGAGGGAAGGAGAAGGACGGCTGGGACAGGGCGATGGGGCCGGCCGGATCTGGAGCTTGAGGCGGCGGCGCTGTGGAGGTCCAGCCGACGCCACGGACGACACGGCAGCTGCTAGCGATGGGGTTGAGGAGGCCGGGCGAGGCAGATACAACAGGGAGGCGAGGGACCGAGAGGAGCGTGGTGGCTGGCTGATGGAGAAGGGCGCGAGGCGCGCGTGGCCATGGGGATTGGGTCCCTCTCCTGTGTGCGCGAGGTGAGAGACGAGTGGAGGGGAAAAAGGGATCGAGCCGAGATTCTTCCTGGTGGTGCAAGCGAGGGGAACGAGGAGGAGGAGGAGATGGATCAGGAGGAGGCTAGGGTTAAAGGTGCGGCTGGGCCTTGGGCCAAAAGGACTGGGGTTGCAGGCTCTCTCTCACTCTAAAAAAATAAAAATAAACAGAGATGAGAAAGAAAAGAAAGAGAGGTTAGGGGCGAAGCTTGAGCAGGAGGGGATTTTTCTCGGCCTCGTAAAAAATAGCTTGATCCAAGAAAAATAGAAAAGAGGCACGAATGCAAGATTTAAATTCAAACTCATTTGAATATCATTCAAATGGGTTTGAATTTGTACTAGGTTTGGTGTGGTCAAAAATGTTGAGATTTTTGGCGGGGCTCCGATAAAGAGAGAAATAATTATTGACAAGGTTTTGAGGTCAACTCGGAGCAGAAAAGGCATGGGGTTTATTTTGCACGTGTGTTATGGTCATTCCCAAAGAATGGAATACTTTGTTATAGCTCCCTAATAATATTGGGAGGATATGTTATAAAGAGAAAACACCATGTGAATTCCCTCGATTTAAATGGATCAAAGATCGAGACAATTTATCTATCTGAGTTTTTAAAAAGGGTTGCATGATGACATGATGCAATGCAAAAATAAATAGAGCAAACACAAATAAAAACACACACACAGGTCACAAAAATATGGAAGTCTTCTGGATCGGTGGTCTTGGGGCGTCACAACACTCCACCACTAAAAGAGGATCTCGTCCCGAGATCTAGGATGGCACCGGAGAGAAACGGAAGAGAAAGAGGAGAGGTAAAACTAAGTTGCTTCTTTGACAAATAAGTGAAACCAAAGAACCTTGAGAGGTTGAAAAGTTGGAAGAAAGAACACAACGGAGTTGAACACAATTGAGAGCACTGCGGTAGAAAAATAGAAACAAGGAACACCATTTGAACCTTGGAGGTTGCAAAGCTATGAATGACGAGTACAATGGACAAGAAGGAATTGGAACCACTCTGGTTGAAACGAGATAAGAATGAATAAGAATGATATAATTTTGGCAGCACTCCGACTGTAAATGGAAGGAATTGAACATGAACTTGAGAAGATGGGACGATACTTGATGAAATCAACAACACACTGCCTCTGGAACTATTAAAAGAATGGCACAAGGGGTAAGAAGGATTTTAGACAGCACTAAGGTTGAAAAGAGAGGCAAAACTTGATAAGATGAAAGAACTTGAATGAGAACACAACACTCCGGTTAAATGGATAGGCACGGAAACAACATGATCCTCACAATTCGAGATGATGAGTGAAAAGAGCAACATCACAATGCCTCCAAAAGAAAGAATAGAAGATAGATCATTGGAATAACAGAATGAAGAAGAAAATGCCAACTTCTGCCACAAATGAGCTTGGAAAGCACCCTTCCAAGAAGGTTACAGCGGGGTTGTTGGAAAAAACCAACAACAAAATGAATAAGCTTGTAGTGGGCTTATGGAAAACTTCTCAAAATTGAGGTGAAATTCTGCCACTACGTAAACAAATAATATAATTGATAACACCGATGAGATGGAAAAAATTTCTTCCACCAAGATGATAGAGAGATAACTTGGATCATTGATAAGCACCACAATACAACATTCCTTAGGGAAGGCTTTAGGTGAAATATAACCCAAGATACTCCAACAAAGAAATTGCTGGGTGAAAAGATCTCATGATCGAAGAGAAAAATGATGGTTTTTAAAATATCTCATTCTTGACAACTTGTGAATCATGAAACACGAAGGGAAATTATAAAGAATGACCTAACACCATATCAAAAGATAAGGTAGAAAGAATTGCACTTTGGAATGCAAGATGAAGAATGCTTGAACTCCTCTGGAAAGAATCTCGATGAACACTTCGAGAAGGAATTAAATCCTTGATGAACCACCATGTAGAGCCTCCATGAAGAACTCTGGTAATAAAAGGATGATAAAAAGAAAGAGAAGTTGAAAACACAAGGTGAAACCTTGCAATGATTTAGATGGAGCTTCGCGACGAGATAATGCGGAAAAACTTGGAACTCTGGAAAAGAAAAAAAATAAAGCATCTCAAACCGAGAAATGTGACATGACGAACAACTCTAGGAAGAAGAAACTAGATCACTTGGATGAAACAATAATGAGAATAACGTTATGTGTATCCTTCACCAATTTAAATTGATGACAAGCAACGGATTTGGCATACTACTTATTCTCGTAGAAAAGATTAAGAGAGATATAGCGCGAACTTGAGGAAGGTCTTCAACAACCACCGGTAGGATTGAAACAACGAAAGAACGAATGAATTGATACGATCACGAAGGAAGAGAAATCTTGAACGGACCACTGTAAGAATTGAAAATGAACGTAGCAAAGGCACAATTCGCCGGGAAGATTTGGAAAACGAATGAAGATACTTGAGGGGATTTAGATCCCTGAGAACGAAGAGATCATGAACTGATTAGAGGATATTTGAATGATGCACCTGTAAGATTTGGAGAACGATAGCTACATGCTGAGAATGAAGAATTATGACATCATGGCCTTCTGAGGAAAGAAATGGAAACAACTCGTGAAATGCTCCGGATGGTAAGAAAAGAATTCTCACAATCGAAAACAATTATGAGGATGGCATGAAGCTAGAACCACAAATCTTCAAGAGAATGGACCAAGATTTAAGAGGAACTCTTCCTCGGTCTTCTGTGTTAAGAATGACGATGAGAAACACCACCATGAGTTGTTGAGACAATCCGGAAGGATTAAAAGAGGAAAGGTTGAGCCAAAGATGAAAATAATTTTAAAGCGACCTTGGAGAAGGCATGTGACTGATGGGATCCATTCTTACGTCACACTTGAACATAATTTGGAATAGTTCCGGAATAATTAGAAGAGTCAGGTAAGATCCTGGGAAAAGACATGTGGGTTAAGGCCTACTCAAAAGAAAACACCGTTGAACGATTTTGAAGAGAGATTGCACCGGTTGAATTAAATGACTAGAATGAGATAATAATCTCCAAATAGCTTGATCGGATCTTGAATGAAAAGACGAGCCTTCTGAGATATATTCAACACTCGAGAACGAAGGAATATCGAGAAGTGAATGATTAAGAGGTGCACCGACATGAGAAAACATTTGAAACGAGGAAAGGATATGATCGACAAAGCTCGAATTGAATCCACCAGAGAAGAAAAGAGAACGAAGGATTATAAACTTGAAGCTCGTGAGCATCTTCACCAGGGATCACCGGATCAGAACATTGATTGAAAAGGGTGAAGTGACTTCACATGAATAAATGGATACATGATTAAAATATATGAGTCCTTGAAGAAAAGGGTGGGAGGGTGGGGAAAACAAAGACAACTTGGGATGAACGAAACAAACACCATTGAGAAAACTTATAATTGATCTTGCGGATGGGGAGAATGATGGGATCATCTCTAAGAGAAGCGCACCGGTTGGAAATAGAATTGGGATGACAAAATCGGTAAATAAGAAGGATTAGTATTCACATATGAATATGAGAACACCGCTTTGGAAGGTATGGAATCAACACTTGACATCGAAGCAACTCGAATACCACATATAACACAAAACAAAAGATTTGGCTTGCAGAATAAGCCGGAACAAACATATGATAGAGATTTCGTCCGAAGTTTTTGTGGTGGGGCCCACACGGGCTCGATCGTACAACACCATCATGTACAAGGCAGTGCATATGACATACTAAGTGTCCCCGAACTAGCATAGCCAAGGATTCTTTAAGACACAACGAGACCACTGTAAAAACGACTGTGGATAGGCAGACCACTAGACGTTGAACCCCAATCTCATATCATGCATCTGTCGGAAAGAAAAAATCTAGAGCTACTTGAATTCCCACCTATAAAACTCCCGAAACTTTCTGGTTATCCAATCTGGTGTTGCGGATACAAGGGAAGCAATATATATCTCACCCAAAACTAACAATCTCTACATCCAGCTGTATCCATCCGTCAACACATAACCAAGAAAACTCCGGAAATCGTGTACCTCAACCTTCAAAAAGCATACGTTATACAAGCTATGGCAATACTCCCGAACTCCCCAGTACTGGGTGGCGTCGAGGTTATCTCACCAACAACTACATAAAAGAGATTTTCGATGTCGGCAAAACTCAGGTATTCCAGAACTGCAACGATAAAATTATGACGACAACACCTCGGAGCTCAACTCCCCGGGACACTGCCACAACCCCTAAATGTCAGGAGGTACCAAGAACAATGTTCTCGTCATAAGAATATCGGAACGATCCCAAGATACCCGCGTGATCCTAAATTTTTTTTAGTGAAATTTGAGGCGAGGAAAGACAAAACATCTATGTCAGGAGGCCTCACTAGAGCGATGAAGGGACTGAAGTGTAAAAAGAATCCTACTCTCCGATATATATAATCCTAAGACTCAAAACATTTTGTTATAGACTCAACAACGCCAGTGATTCGATCAAGCAGGGGGCTCCTAAGTCGGGGATGACTCTGATTACCAACTTGTAACACCCACTATGCGGCTATATCTCCCACGTGTCGAAGCATGACTTAGAGGCATAACCGCATGGCGGTTTTGTCGCAAGAAGGGTCATCTTCACACAATCCCATGTAATGAACAAGAATGGGATAAAGAGTTGGCTTACAATCGCCACTTCACACAATGAACATAATAAATCATACATCATTCAGAGTACACACATAGTCCGACTACGGACGAAGCCAAAAGAAAAGAAGATAACCTAACTGCTAGATCCCTGATCGTCCCAGCTGGGCTCCACTACTGATCAACATGAAACGATACATAGCAATGACCAAGGTCTTCGTTGAGCTCCCATCTGAGCTTGGTTGCATCACCTGTACTGGTATCATCGGCACCTGCAAGTGTTGTGATAGTATCTGGTGAGTCATGAGGACTCAACAATCTCAAAACCCACGAGATCAAGACTATTTAAGCTTATGGGTAGGAAAGGGTAATGAGGTGGAGTTGCAGCAAGCACTAAGAAAATATGGTGGCTAACATACGCAAATAAGAGCGAGAAGAGAAGCAACGGAACGGTCGAGAAGCTAGAAGTGATCAAGAAGTGATCCTGAAGACTACTTACGTTCATACATAACCCAAAACCGTGTTCACTTCTCGGACTCCGCTGAAAAGAGACCATCATTGGTACACACGCAGTTGATGTGTTTTAATCAAGTCAAGTGTCAAGTTCTCTACAACCGGATATTAATAAATTACCATCTGCCTCATAACCGCGGGCACAACTTTCGAAAGATAATACCCTGCAGGGATGTCCCAACTTAGCCCATCACAAGATCTCACGGTCAACGAAGGATATTCCTTCTCCCAAGAAGACCCGACCAGTCTCGGAATCCCGGTTTACAAGACATTTCGACAATGGTAAAACAAGACCAGCAAGACCACCCGACTGTGCCAACAAATCCCGATAGGAGCTGCACATATCTCGTTCTCAGGGCACACCGGATAAGCTAAGCGTACAGGTACCGACGTAATCCAAGTTGCCAAGGAATGGTGCCACACGGTGCTCTAGTTTGGACCAACACTCGGAGAAGCACTGGCCCGGGGAGTAAAATAAAGATGACCCTTGAGTCTGCAGAACCCAAGGGAAAAGGCTTAGGTGGCAAATGTTAAAACCAAGGTTGGGCCTTGCTGGAGGAGTTTTATTCAAAGCGAACTGTCAAGGGGGTCCCATAAATCACCCAACCGCGTAAGGAACGCAAAATCAAGGAACATAACACCGGTATGACGGAAACTATGGTGGCAAGAGTGGAACAAAACACCATGCATAAGGCCGAGCCTTCCACCCTTTACCAAATATATAGATGCATTAATTATTGTGATATCCCAAAATGATCCTGTCCATCATGGAGCAATCTTCAACTTCACCTGCAACTAACAACACTATAAGAGGGGTTGAGCAAAAGCGGTAACATAGCCAAGCAACGGTTTGCTAGGAAGGGTGAAAAAGGTTAGAGGCTGACATGGCAATTTGGGAGGCTATGGGTAGCGCAGCATGGCGATAGAACGAAGCAACTAGCAAGCAAAGATAGAAGTGATATCGAGGGTAATGGTCATCTTGCCTGAAATCCTGCAAGGGAGAAGAACGAGTCCATGAAGAAGAAAAACTGACATAGTCGAACGAATCCTCAGAACTCCGGAACGAAACCGAAGCTAACGAGAGAAGCAAACCGGAAAGAAGCATACAACATGGTAAACACACAAGCATAAACATGGCATGATGCACAATCAAGTATGATGCATGTCCGGTTTAAAGAGGCATGGCATGGCAAAGTGCAACAAACAATACTACAAATTAAGTGGAGCTCAATATGCAACGAGTTGTATATTGACGGAACACCACATCAATTATTTAGTTTATCTCTCGATTATGTACCCAACAATATTAAATATTATTAAACAAGGCAAGGGGTTAAGCATAGTTAAACTACCTATTTAGGCAAGTTTAAATGAGGCTGAAAACAACAAACGATAATTCTGGAAAATCCCCATATGTCATTTAGCAATTTTAAAGCAAGCAACAATTTTAAGTGTTTAAATGTTGTTATCATGATGCGGATGACATAAACAAGTTTTATGCAATTTTATGGAAATGTTGACATGAGCATGATATGAAGCATTTGTCACCATGGTGGAACGAAAGGGGTGCCACGACAACGACAACGGAAATGGTGCCACGGCAATATTTCGATGATCCGACAACTCGTCGAGATATCAGTGCAAAAGAAAGTGTGGACGTACGGAACATGCAAAAGAAGGTGGGGTGATCCCGGATACCGGGTTCCCACGTGTCGGTGGCATGGAAAAAGAGGGGCATCGCACACGATAATTCGATCACGGTGCAAACACGAGCATCTCATACAACACATGCATTCGGTCCACGGGTGGTCATCTCGGGATTATACCTTTGAAGCGTGCGTTTCGGAGCGGGTCGAGTTCAACGAAGGAAGTAGTCGTACACGGGCCGTAGTGGAAGTAGTCGTTCTTGCGGCGGTAGTGGAAGTAGTGGTTCATGGACATCATGGAAGTAGTCGTTCACAGCGACGGTAGAGGTACTCGCGATCTTGGCGACGATAGTGGTACACGGTCGCATTGTGGAAGTAGTGGTTCACAACAGAGAGGAACTTGCCGTTTCTCCTACCCGGGTCTTCGGCGACGATAGCTGTGCATGTTCCAACATCAAACTTGGAGGGACACCGATGTCGTGGTACTTGGTGATTCCCGGAGACGGTACTTGACGATCCAGGTATGGGTCTTGACGAATCCAAGTGACACCAGGCACACGTCCACGATAGTCTTCCAGGCACACGTCCACGATAGTCTTCGGACTTGGGCTCTAGGTAGATTACTTGAGGTCTCAGTCAGGAGCACTTATGGCAAAGAAGTGCCCACGAACGAGACGATGCAGCACGAATAGGAGGCGGATGCCACGTTCAGGCGAGCGGCGGGGCTCCCTGGTCAGAGTCGGTAGGGACGGCACGAGGCGGCACAAGACAGAGATGGAGAGGAGGTCAGGATCCTCCAGTTCTGGCCGCGAGCAGGGCGAAGCCATGACCGCAGTTGGAGGCAAGGAGGAGCGGGCGAAGGCGAGGCAGGGGTAGGACCAGATGGCGAGGCGGCAAGGTTCGACGACCCGGCGATGGGGCGCGCTGGAGATGATGGGTAACGGGCACGGGAAGAGCAACGGCAGCAGGGCATGGCAGGGCGCGCGGATGGCAGGGGCGTGATCACGGGGCTCGTGCAGCGCCATGCGAAGCAGGGCAGGGGCGATGCTGGATCTGGTCCGGCGGCGACGGAGGACTTGGAGGCAGGGCGATGAGCTCGATGCCCGCGTCATCGCGGGGGAAGGAGAAGGACGGCTAGGACAGGGTGATGGGGCCGACCGGATCTGGAGCTTGAGGCGGCGGCGCTGTGGAGGTCCGGCCGACGCCACGGACGACACGGCGGCTGCTAGCGATGGGGTTGAGGAGGCCGGATGAGGCAGAAACGACGGGGAGGCGAGGGACCGAGAGGAGCATGGTGGCTGGCTGATGGAGAAGGGCGCGAGGCGCGCTTGGCCATGGGGATTGGGTCCCTCTCCTGTGTATGCGAGGTGAGAGATGAGTGGAGGGGAAAAGGGGATCGAGCCGAGGTTCTTCCTGGCGGGGCAAGCCAGGGGAACGAGGAGGAGGAGATGGATCGGGAGGAGGCTAGGGTTAAAGGTGCAGCTGGGCCTTGGGCCAAAAGGACTGGGGTTGCAGGCTCTCTCTCACTCTAAAAAAACAAAAAAAACAGAGATGAGAGAGAAAAGAAAGAGAGGTTAGGGGCGAAGCTTGAGCAGGAGGGTATTTTTCTCGGCCTCGTAAAAAAGAGCTTGATCCAAGAAAAATAGAAAAGAGGCACGAATGCAAGATTAAATTCAAACTCATTTGAATATCATTCAAATGGGTTTGAATTTGGACTAGGTTTGGCGTGGTCAAAAATGTTGAGATTTTTGGTAGGGCTCCGATAAACAGAGAAAGAATTATTGACATGGTTTTGAGGTCAACTCGGAGCAAAAAAGGCATGGGTTTTATTTTGCAAGTGTGTTATGGTGATTCAGAAAGAATGGAATACTTTGTTATAGCTCCCTAATAATATTGGGAGGATATGTTATAAAGAGAAAACACCATGTGAATTCCCTTGATTTAAATGGATCAAAGATCCAGACAATTTATCTATCTGAGTTTTTAAAAAGGGTTGCATGATGACATGATGCAATGCAAAAATAAATAGAGCAAGCACAAAAAAAAAAACACAGAGGTCACAAAAATATGGAAGTCTTCTGGATCGTCGGTCTTGGGGCGTCACACTGCTGTACCCTCTACTTGAACATGGTTCTTTATGCTTCATATTATTATCCAATGATGTGTTTCCATCCTATGATGTGTGAGTAGATTTTTGTTGTCCTATCGGTGATTGATGAATTTCTATGATTGGTTTGAGTTGCATGTTTTATTATTGGTGATGTCCTATGGTGCTCTCCGTGTCGCGCAAGCATGAGGGATTCTGGTTGTAGGGTTTGCAATATGTTCATGATTTGCTTATGGTGGGTGGCGTGAGTGACAGAAGCACAGACCCGAGTAAGTAGGTTGTTTGCGTATGGGATAAAGGGGACTTGATACTTTAATGCTATGGTTGTGTTTTACCTTAATGGTCTTTAGTAGTTGTGGATGCTTGCTAGAGTTCCAATCATAAGTGCATATGATCCAAGAAGAGAAAGTATGTTAGCTTATGCCTCTCCCTCCAATAGAATTGCAATAGTAATTACCGGTCTAGTAACGTAGTCAATTGCTTAGGGACAATTTCACAACTCTTACCACCACTTTTCCACACTCGCTATATTTACTTTATTGCTTCTTTATCTAAACAAACCCTAGTTTATATTTACGTGCTCTTTATTATCTTGCAAACCTATCCAACAACACCTACAAAGTACTTCTAGTTTCATACTTGTTCTAGGTAAAGCGAACGCTAAGCATGCGTAGAGTCGTATCAGTGGCAGATAGGACTTGAGAGAGTATTTGTTCTACCTTTAGCTCCTCGTTGGGTTCGACACTCTTACTTATCGAAAGAGGCTACAATTATCCCGTATAGTTGCGGGTCATCAGGGGGTCCCAGACTTGCCTGGCCGCGGCCTGCAGCATGGCTCAAGTAGTGCCCCGGTACGGCCCGTCTTCATCAGTCCAAGCTCAAGACCCTCGCGAGGGGCGAAGCCTCGTGGGGAAGACGACACAAGTCTTCCTCAGGGGCAGCCTCACCAGGCAGGCTCATGAGGGGGCGGAGAGATCAAGGCAGGGGTACCTCGCGAGGTGCTCGTGATGCAAGCCATGACGATCGGGTGCCAGGCGGGCGCCAGCCTGCGCAGTGTCCTCGTTTCCTCTTTGGTGCAAAAGGGGCAAGCGCAGGCGCGGAGTACCGAGGCATCAAGCAAATGTTACCATATCGGTGCAATGAGACCAAGACCAGCAGAGCGGCAGGACGGAGGTCACCGTGGTGCCCAAGACGGCGTCATCACCAGTACCTTTGGCAGTCGAAGACCAACTTTAGTCAGGATAACTTGTACTAGATGTTCCCCTTTAAAATGGCCGTTGTTGGCTCCGTTCCCACTCAATATTTGGGGAGAGGACCAGGGCCTCTATATATAGATCTAGCCACCATAATAGCGGGATATCGGAGGGAGATCTCATCTCACCTAGAGACGATCAAATCCACCCAAGTAGAGCACCACACCAGCTCAAAAACACCTCTCGCGAGGCTGTTCTTCCTTTGTACTGTTCATCATCAGCCCCTGAGGCAATCCACCATACGACAAACTAGAGTAGGGTATTACACCACAACGGTGGCCCGAACTAGTATAAACCATGTGTCCTTTGTGTTACTCATCATGTAGCTTAGATTCACAGCGAGGCGTTGGGACATGGATCGGTAGGGGAAAGATCTTCGTGCGCACCCCAGAGTTCAAACCTTAAGGGTTTTAGCGGAACCCGATATCCGACATTTGGCGCGCCAGGTAGGGATGCACCGGAATCTTTCTTCCGTTGTCCTGTGTTCCACTGCTTCATCGCATCCATGTCCGGTGACCCGACGGCCAACACCGACCGCTGGGCGGCATGGCCTGCCCACGCCGTGTTGCCTGCCCAAGGTGACCTCAATCCCGCACCTCAGGCAGCCCGCACTCCGCAGAACACTGCGGGGCGCGGGCGACGCGGTCAGGCGCCGCCTGCCCTCACCCCGCGGCAGGTACCCGACGGGAGCAGGCGAACATGAAGGCTGCGCTCACGGTGACTCGAGAACTGCTACGGTGTAGGCTGCAAGAAAGCGGCCATGACGTGCTGCTGGAGCGCATCACCGAGCTGCTGGATGCCATTGCTTCAGGGGTGCCTCTGTTCTGCGTCCAGCTTCCAGCCCAGGCCCCGGGAGGATCACACAGCGGGCCCATCCGCGCCCGTTCACCCTCACGCGTACCCCAAGGCTTCATCAACACCAGCTCGACCATTAGCGCTGGACTTCCAACTGTACCAGCATTGCCCCTGGTGAGCGAGGGCATGCGCATCGCTGCCTATGGCTCGGGCGGGCCACCACCCTATCACCCCCAAGATGGTGCTTCGAGCCAAGCCGCGTGGAGCGTGGGGCACTACGGCGAAGCCTTCGAGGCGGCGACCCCTGAGGCTTACGTGCCCCACATGGTGGATGGCGAGTATTCATTGGAAGAAGACCACGGCTCGTTCCTCGGGCTAGGCTGGGAGGAAGAGACGCCAGAAGCCGAGCCCTTTCAGGAGCCTCAAGGAAGCCTCGCCAACCACGCCAGCGGCAGCAGCTATCGGGTACCGCTAATTCCTCAGGAGCAAGCTTATGCTAACCATGGGTCGCGGGAAGTCCAGGTCACTGCGGCGGAAGGCTACCCTAGTGCGGCACCCTCCCTCCCCTTAGGAGGAGGGAACTGGGGGCTGCAGGAGAGGGGTCGGGAGCCAGGTCCCTCCCCACGGCACGCAGAGCAAGGTGTTTCTCAGAGGTAGGCCCTCTGTTGGGGAGGTGTCGTAAGGCCTGCCCCCGGCAGAGGACCCGTGGTGGTCGGGGGAACCGCTGGCATCCCCTTTACCCCGTTGGCGTCGTCCTTGGTTTCTGGTCGCCGTCAATGGTGGTCGAGGGTGGCGCAAGGCGGGGCCCTCATCTGGCGATATGAAGCAAGGCCGGTACTTGTGAAGGGCCCAGTGCCTGTGAAGCTCGCCGCCCGTGACACTCTCACGTAATAATGAGTTGGAGATGTACACGCCCCAGAGTCTCCGGAGATCCGCCCTTAGGCCTCGGGGGCTCCCTCCCACGCCCACTGGCAGCACTTAGCTCTGCGCTGGTGAGAAGACATCGAAGACTAGACTAGATGCCGGACGCAACCATTTGTTTTTGCTTCCTTTTGTGTGGTCGAACTTTCTCGCCTCAGATTTAAGCTGAAGTTGAATTTGTGTTTGCGTATGCGGGGATGGGTGACTTGTCTTGTTCGCGTGCTTTCTCGTGTTCCGATTTCTGCTCAAGTTGGGATTCACACTAGCTGCCTCCCCCTCGCGAGCCCCTCGCGGGCGAGGCTGGGCTCAACACCCGCGCGCATGCCGTCCCGCGGCCGGCACTCGCTCTCGCAAGGCTCTCACCACATGGTCAACAAGTCTCCCGAGGGACCCTCGGAGAGCCACCACAAGCCTACTCGAGGCTCGCCCAGGATAAAGGTAAAACCACAGCAACCAACTCATCGCAGGGCTCGCAACATCATGCAGATGCCCATTCGGCGCCGTCCTTAACAACGCACGGACAACAATCCATTTTACATGAGGGGCTCCTCCTCCCAAAATGCTCTTACAACCTTCAGGGCCACGCCCGAGCTTTTTCCGTGCAGGATAAACAGTAGGGGAGCGCAGGATCAGTCGGACATGTCGCTCACCGCATCCTCTTGGTTGTCTCCGGGAGCGTCGCTGGCGCCACTGTCGCTATCGCTGGCTTCACCATCACCGTCATTGGCGCCATCTTTGCCGCCGTCCACCACGTCACCTTCATCCGCATCAACCACCACCCCGTCATCATCAGAGGTGAAGGCCCGAACAAGTGCATCCACATTGTCCTCCACCCACCGCGGCAGGTCGCCTTGGATGGCCTCGGGCACCGGGACGATGGCGGCGTCGAAGTCAAAGTGGGGGTCGATGTTCTGAAGATGGCTAAAGACGCGGGAGAACGCACGCGCGAGCAGGCTGTGGCTCCTCTCCTCAACAAGCTGACGAGCCCTCTCAGAGCGATTCTCCAGATGCGTCACCACGTCAGTGAAGAACTGGAGATTACCGGCGTAGTTGGTCACATGAGGTTGCTCAGTGGTCGCATTGCAGATATTGCCCAAGGCCGCGTTGGCCCTTTCCCTGAGATTTTGGAGCATGGGGCCATGCATGTGCTCCAGCGTCCGCCGCTGGCGAATCTCATCTTCGTTCCGCCGCGCAACGTACTCGGCGTCATCGACCCTCCGTTGGAGGACAAGCAGCTCGGTGCATGAGGAGGCCAACTCAGCCTGCGCTGCGACTAGGGCGGCCGCGGTGGCCTCAGCATGCTGCGTCGCTTCAGTCAGCTTGGTCCTAAGGGCGGCAGTCCTGCCCGCGGCCACGGCCTTGATCAGCTCCAACCTCTCGTCATACTCGCGCTCAAGACCCGTGCGAGCTTCCGCCACACGGCGGTTGATCTCTTCTTGGATTTGAACCTCCCACGCACCAACATCGTCCTCCGCCTGGGTAACCTGGCGCTCCCTCGTCTCCAACCGTTCAAGAATGAGGTTACGCTCAGCAGCTTCCAGCGTCAGCGCTTCCTCACGCTTCTGAAGCTCCTCCTCTTTGATGGGTGTCCCCTTCAGCAATGCAAGGGAAGCTTGGCGCAGCTCCACTTGCTGCTCCAGGGAATTGCACCAGGCTTGGAGCTCCCACGCTCGCTCCTTCGTGATCTCGTGTCGTCGGTCTGCCTCCTGAGCCTCCTGAATGGCTTGGGAGTAGGCCTCTCGCGAGTCCACAAGAGATGCTTCGGGCTTTGCGTTGTCAAGATCACGCTGATGGCGCGCAAGGCTGATAGCCACCTTCAGCTTGCGCTGCTCCTCAACCAGCCGCAGACCTTCGGCTTCAAGACGCACGTCTGCGTCCGCGAGCTCTCCGTCGAGCTGACCCATCGCGTTCGTCGTCTTCTGGAGAAACTCTCGGCGGATGGCGCTGCGCTCCCGTGCACTCTTGAGCATGTTGTCAACATTGTCCTCCGCGTCGGCGTCGGCGGAGGGCCCTGAAGTGGTTCGCCCCCGCTCGGCAGTGGGCTGGGGGCTGGCGCCCCCACAATTGCCGGACGGGCCCCGCGAGGGACCCAACCGGCGCTGATCCACCCCCAGAAGAAGAGTCGAAGACCGACTTCAACCATTCGCCGTCCACGATCAGAGAAGGGGCCCGGGGCAAGCTGATCACATCCCGGGCAAGGTCGCGAAGGAGGGGCGGCGAGGAAACGAGCTCGAGGCACCATGCGGGCTGGCTTGTTTCGCCGGACGAATCCGCGTTAGGGGCGGCACGCGAGCTCGAGGTGCTCAAGGTCAGTGATGGAGATGAAGCCTGAGGAGGTGGCTTCTTAGCTGGCTCTGCAGGCTCGGCAGGAGGGATCCTGAAGGGCCACAGTCAGCAGAGGAAACAGCGAACAAGGAGTTACAAGAAGGGGGAACTTACTCGTCCATGGCAAAGTACTTCCTGTGCTTCAACGGGCGGCAGGGGCGATCACTGCCACTCGAAGCATCCTTCCTCTTACGGAGGACGTCGAAGTCTATGCAGAACCAACCCGAGCTCTCGTCGTGAGGGCCGACATGTGGCATGGACGAAGAAGCACCAAGGCGACCCGCCTCAGGGGCGCCAGGCTGGGAGGAGTGATCAGGTGCCACCTCTTGGTGGCCTGCCGAGGCCTCGGGGGTTTCAGCCTCGGGAGCTACAGGTTGTGTCCCCTCATCAATGACTGCCTTAGGACGGGCTTCACAAGCTCTGGAGGATGACGCCTCGGGAGCCCCGCGCGACATCGTCATCACGACACCAGATCCCCCAGCCTTCAGCAATGCTTGCCTCCCTGCACCACCTCCTGAGGCAAGATCGACGTAGGCAACGGGGGGTGGAGCCATGGCGGCGGGATTTTCGCGGGGCCCCACGAGGTCAACTGGGCGCAACCCCTATTCGTTGAAGCGGGGAATCTGCCTCCCGAACTCGGCCCTACCCGAGCAAAGATACATGAGGCCGCCCTCATGTCAGATGTCGCCTGGAGAGGGGTCGCCAGTCAAGACCTTCAACACCTTCCTCAGCGTCTCAGGTGCAAGATCCCCCTCCTGAAGCCTCATGCGGTCCTAATACCCAGTCAGGGTCCACATTGGTCGAGAGTGGCGCTGGAGAGGAGCGATGCGACACCGGAGGAACTCCTTCACCACCTTGGGCGCAGTCATGCCGAGCTTCCTCAACCTCTCGAATCGGCGCCAGATAAAGGCGAGCTGGGGGATCACGAGCTTCTCGTGACCCCAACCTAGATTGGGGATAGCAGGCAATGTCGAATGCGCAAGCAGGGGGCTGGGCACCCCGACATCCACTTACAGGCACCGCTCCCGGAACCCGCTCATAGAAGGTGGAAGGCCAAAGTCAATCCCCGAGGCGGCTGTCTCTGGCATGGTCTGGAAGCTCATGCACCCCGAGCACTGCGAAGGGTCGGTCAGGTGCAAAGAGAAGAAGTGGCGCAGGAAGGCAACGGAAGGGGCAATGCCCATCGTGGCTCTGCAGATGAAGGCGAAGACAACAAGAAGAGTGATAGATTGGGGATCAAGATGCATCATATGGATCTGGTAGTGGGAAAGTACCGCATTGAAAAAGGCAGAGAAGGGAGGAACCAGGCTAGCCCACATGGCATCGGCGAAGAATCGAACTTCCGTGACAATCCTGTCGAAGGAGGCATGGGACGTAGGCCAAGCTGTCGTCCTTCCGCACTCATTGAAGCTGGAGGCGATGGTGGAGCGGACCTTGTCCAAAGCTTCCGAATTGAGTATTAGCGACCGGCCGACGATGGGCGCGATTGCCGGAGGCGAGCTGGCTGAAGGCGCGGGCTTCTTCCCTTTCTCCTTTTTTGTTGGCGCCATGGCAACGGGAGGGGGCAGAGCTCAAGTTGGATTGGAGGCAGAAGCAGAGGCTCAAGGAAGAAAGGAGACCAGGAAGCACGCGTGCAGCGAGGAGAGAATAATAGTGTACAGCTTTGTGGCCGCCTAGCCAGGCGGATATCGGGGGAGCGTGGGGAAGCAGAGACACCCACGTCCAATCAACTGCCATGCGGTGCCCAAGACCGCAGGCTGTTGGGGCCCGCGGCGCTCTGCACTTGCCCTTTCGCTTCGCTGCTAAGCCAAGTCCGAGCGCGCCTTGGGCCCGAGGGTTACTGTCGGTGTCCTGGGAACGGGGGTCCCCAGACATGCCTGCCTGCGGCCTGTGGTGTGGCTCAAGTAGTGGCCCGATACGGCCCGTCTTCATCAACCCAACCTCAAGACCCTTGCGAGGGGCCAAGCCTCGTAGGGCAGACAACGCAAGGCTTCCTCAGGGGCGGCCTCACTAGGCAGGCTCACGAGGAGGCGGAGAGATCAAGGCAGGGGTACCTCGCGAGGTGCTCGTGACGCAAGCCATGACGATCAAGACCAGGCAGGCGCCAGCCTGCGCAGTGTCCTTGTTTCCTCTTTGGTGCAAAGGGGCAAGCGCAGGCGCGGAGTACCGAGGCATCAAGCAAAGGTTACCATATCAGTGCAACGAGACCGAGACCAGCAAAGTGGCAGGATGGAGGTCACCGTGGAGCCCAAGATGGCGTCATCACCAGTGCCTTTGGTAGTCTAAGACCAACTTTAGTAAGGAGAACTTGTACTAGATGTTCCCTTTCAAAATGGTCGTTGTTGGCTTCCTTCCCGCTTAATATTTGGGGAGAGGACCAGGGCCTCTATATATAGAGATAGCCACCACAATAGCGGGATATCGGAGGGAGATCTCATCTCACCTAGAGACGATCGAATCCACCCAAGTAGAGCACCACACCAGCTCAAGAACACCTCTCAGGAGGCTGTTCTTCCTTTGTACTGTTCATCATCAGCCCCTGAGGCAATCCACCACACCACAAACTAGAGTAGGGTATTACACCACAACAGTGGCCCAAACTAGTATAAACCTTGTGTCCCATGTGTTGCTCATCGTGTAGCTTATATTCACAGCGAGGCGCTGGGACGTGGATCGGTAGGGGGAAGATCTTCTCACGCACCCCAGAGTTTGAACCTTAAGGGTTTTGCCGGAACCCAATATCCGATAAGCTAGCTATCCTCGCCCGCACAAAAGCGGGCCATGAGTGTCGTGAGGGCTGCCATGGACTTCGGCTTCTCTTGGCCGAGGTGTCGGGCAAGCCACTCTTCACGGATGTTATGCTTAAACGCCGCTAGGGCTTCGGCATCCGGTCAGTCGACAATTTGGTTCTTTTTAGTTAGGAACCGAGTCCAGAATTTCCTAGATGACTCTCTAGGCTGTTGGGTTATGTGACTGAAGTCATCAGCATCCGGTGGTCGCACATAAGTGCCCTGGAAGTTGTCAAGGAATGCGTCTTCCAGGTTCTCCCAACTGCCAATGGAGTTTGCCGGCAGGCTATTCAGCCAATGCCGAGCTGGTCCCTTGAGTTTTAGTGGGAGGTACATGATGGCATGTAGATCATCACTGCGGGCCATGTGAATGTGGAGAAGGAAATCTTCAATCCATACCGCGGGGTCTGTTGTCCCATCATATGATTCGATGTTCACGGGTTTAAACCCTTCTGGGAACTCATGCTCCATTACTTCGTTAGTGAAGTATAGAAGGTGTGTGGTGCCTCTATGCCGGGCTACATCACGACGCAGTTCAAATGAGTCTAGTCAGTTGTATTCGGCCTGGCCAGATTTGTATTTAGTGTATCCAACGTGGTGATCATCGTCATGCATTGGGGCGCGCCCCCGTGATCCGTAGATCGATCTTGACTATCCTGCTTTGTTTTCCAACACGTCTCGCGGGTCCTGCGTGTAGCCCCGGGCCTTCGTGTTTTTGTTTGATTGGTGACGGGGTGCGGGCTAGTGTTCGGGCTGATACGCCGCTTTGTCTCGGCCACGGGGTGGCCGGTCAGCCGCATCCTGCGCTGGTAGTGTAGGCTCTAGTGCCTCTTCCTCAAATTGAGGTAACAACCTGCGCTTTGGGTAACTTTTGGTTGGGATCTCGAGTCCGTATTCCTCAGCTGCCAGGACCTCAGTCCATCTATCAGTTAGCAGATCTTGATCAGCTTGAAGCTGTTGCTACTTTTTCTTCAGGCTTTTTGCAGTGGCTATAAGCCGATGCTTGAAGCGCTCCTGCTCGACGGGATCCTCAGGCACGATAAATTCTTCGTCGCCGAGGCTCACCTTGTCTTCGGAGAGGGGCATGTAATTTTCATCCTCCGAGTCTCCATCCATTGCCTGTTTATCAGGGCTAACTTGCCCATCCTGCCGTCCGTCTTGCTCGAAGCTTGGCTGGGCGGGATTCTTTTCGTCTTCGGCACCATCTGGAGTGATATTGTCTCTTGTGCCGGTGTTGCCATTTCTTGCTATGGCGGGGCTTAGAGCAGTGCCTCCGGCGCTTAGATTGCTTCTCGAGGGGATTATCCTTCGTTGCCTCGTCGACATTGCTTTCTTTGGGCGTGTCCACCATATATATATCATATGATGAGGTGGCTGTCCAGCGCCCTGTGGGCGGTAGTTCCTGTTCTTCTCCGGCATCGTCGTCCATACCGTTGATGTCTTCGGAGTCAAAATCAAGCATGTCGGTTAAGTTGTCGACAGTGGCTATCAAGTGGGTGGTGGGTGGGTAACGAATTTCTTCGTCGTCCGCTTCCCACCGGACATAGTTCGGCCAAAAGTCTCCTGATAGGGAGAGGGATTTCAACAAATTTAGCACGTCACCCAAGGACGAGTGTTGGAAGATATCCGTGGAGGTAAACTCCATGATCGGTGCCCAATCAGGTTTGATGGGCACGGATGTACGCGGTTCGAAGCCTGTGGCCGGAGATGAGTCCGGGGGTCTGATGATGCAGACCTCATTGAAGGCGAAGTCTGTGTTCGGCTCTATCGCCGCTGAGTGTGCGGCCTCCTTGGCGGGGTCCATCCACCCGTCCTCAGAAGCATGATCTGCTCCAGATTTAGAGCCGAGGCAGCCGCAGGTGTGCTCTCCCTAACACCGTCCGATGGCATATCGAAGTCATGCTCATCGTGACCGTTCGGCGCACCTATCATGGGCTCGAGTCCGTCGAAGATCAAGTCTCCGCGGATGTCGACGGTGTAGTTCAGGCTTCCAAACCTGACCTGATGGCCAGGGGCGTAGCTATCGATCTGCTCCAGATGGCCAAGCGAGTTGGCCCGTAGTGCGAAGCCGCCGAATACGAAGATCTATCCGGGGAGGAAAATCTCACCCTGGATCGCATCATTGTGGATGATTGAAGGAGCCATCAAGCCCTTCCGCGATGACACAGTGGAACTCTCAATGAAAGCACCAATGTCAGTGTCAAAACTGGAGGATCTCGGGTAGGCGGTCCCGAACTGTGCGTTTAAGGCTAATGGTAATAGGAGGCGGGGGACACAATGTTTACCCAGGTTCGGGCCCTCTCTATGGAGGTAATACCCTACTTCCTGCTTGATTGATCTTCATGATATGAGTATTACAAGAGTTGATCTACCATGAGATCACATAGGCTAAACCCTAGAAGCTAGCCTATGATTATTATTGTTGTTCTCCTACGGACTAAACCCTTCGGTTTATATAGACAACGGAGAGGGCTAGGGTTACACAGAGTCGGTTACAGAGAAGGAAATCTACATATCCGAATTGCTAGGCTTGCCTTCCACGCAAAGGAGAGTCCCACCCGGACACGGGATGAAGTTTTCAATCTTGTATCTTCATAGTCCAACAGTCCGGCACAAGTACATAGTCCAGCTGTCCGAGGACTCCCTAATCCAGGACTCCCTCAGTCAAAGCTGGTGGGATGCGTAGGCTACCACCCTGCCATCTTGCATGAGTACGCATCCAATACATTTTCTGGAGGCGTCACAATACACATCAAAGTTGTAGTAAATGTCTTGGAGAGTCAATACAGGTGCTAATGTTAGTTGTGTTTTTAGCTCGTTGAAGCTCTTCTCACAGTCCTTAGTCCATTCAAACTTCTTGTCTTTCTTGAGGAGCTCTGTCATTAGCTTGGCAATCTTGGAAAATCCTTCGATGAACCGGCGGTAATATCCGGCTAATCCAGGAAAACTCCGAATTTCGGATACAGTCGTGGGTGCTGCCCAATCAAGCACGTCTCTCACTTTGCTGGGATCCACAAGTATGCCTTCCGCTCATAGAACATGTCCCAAAAATCCGACTTGTTTGAGCCAAAACTCACACTTGCTGAATTTCGCATATAGTTGATGGTCACAGAGTCTCTGTAAGGCTGCTCGGAGGTGTTCCTTGTGCTCTTTGTCACTTTTTGAGTATATGAGAATGTCATCATGAAAACCACCACAAACTTATCCAAGAATTCCATGAATACCTTATTCATCATATGCATGAAAATGGCAGGGGCATTTGTGAGACCGAAAGATATCATAGTATATTCATAGAGACCATATCAGGTAGTGAACGCGGTCTTAGGAATATCTTCCTTCTTGATCTTGAGATGATGGTATCCGGTCCTTAAATAAATCTTGGAAAATACTTTTGCCCCACTAAGTTGATCGAACAAATCATCAATCCTTGGCAGCGGGTATTTGTTCTTGATGGTAACATTGTTCAATTGACGGTAGTCTACACACATTCTGAGACTGCCGTCTTTCTTGTCCACCAATATTGCGGGTGATCCCCATGGTGATGAGCTTGGGCGGATATATCCTTTCTGTAGCATCTCATCAAGCTGTTTCTTTAATTCCACGAGTTCGTACGAAGGCATCCGATAGTACTTTTTGTATAATGGTGCTGTCCCGGGACAAGATCAATTGCAAACTCAAGCTCTCGGTCTGGCGGCATTTTTAAGAAATTCTCTCCTACTTCACTTAGATTATTTTGAGAGAAAGAAAAAATTTATGCTCATGATCTTCACTTAGATTATTTTGAGAGAAAGAAAAAATTTATGCTCATGATCTTCACTTATATTTGTTTGAGCTTATCAAATGCAACACATGAAAATAGTCCCAAAGTGATAGATATCCAAGGAGGGTATAATAAAAACTTTCATGAAGATCATTGGACAAAATAAACTTGATTCTTAGTAATGGTTTTGAGATATGACGATATGATATGTGAGTCATGTTGATGAGTAATTGTGCTTTAGTATGAATATTGATGTTAAGGTTTGTGATTCCATATGCAAGCACGAAAGTCAATAGTTATGCAATGAAATTTATATCCTACTTATGGTGCATTATTCGATGTTACTTATGCTTAATGCTTGGGTACGAGATTTTTCGCTTCTTGGTTGGTCGCTTCTCAATCTTTTTGCTAGCCCTCGTTTTGCACTAAGTATGATCACTACTTGTGCATCCAAAACACTTTAAACCAGTTTTGCCTTATGAGTCCACTATACCAACCTATATGCGGTATTTCCATGCCGTTCTAAGCAAATTAGCATGTGCCATCTCTAATATTCAAAATAAATGTGCTCTACTACTCGCGAGGCGGTAAAGGGTAGCCAATATTTTCCATGCTAGATGTGTTATTCTCACGATGAGTGTTTATTCACTTGTCATTGCACGAGTATGGCAAAGGTATTAGGGATGCCCGGTCCCGAAATGAATAAATGAATTTACTTTATGTTGTCAAATAATAAATTCCTTGGAAAGTGTTGGTATGGAGGACACCCGTGGATACGGCTATCCATGGAAAGTGAAAGTTATGGTAGAAAAAGGAATAAGCTTTATTTTCTGTTTGGGAACCGCCTATGATGTATCTAGCATCGAAAGTGTTGGGATGCTCCAAGTCGTTTTCATTGGTAGGAAAAGTATGCCTCTCAAAAACAATTTTATCTCTCAATTTAAGCTTTGACCTCTAACACCTCTATTAATCACTACTTCCCTCCGCGAAGGGCCTTTCTTTTACTTATGCAATTTTTGTTTTGACTTTGAGTCTCCATCTTCTCTTATAAAGCACCAACTAAGGGGCGTTATGATCGTATTTGAGCATTGGGTGTAGCTAATATTCGAGTGTGTTTCATGAATGGATGAATGATTGAGCATGATGGGCTAGGGATAACTTGCTTTAGTGTTGATATTTTGAAAGACATGGTTGCTTGTTGGTATGCTTGAGTATTAAAGTCTTCATGTCAAAACTAGACTATTGCTTTGAATCATATAAAAGTCCATATGTCCATGCTATAAAGAAAAGAATAAGATGAACATGTTAGTCAGCAATCCATATCAAAAATTCTGTTTTTATCATTTACCTACTCGAGGACGAGCAGGAATTAAGCTTGGGGATGCTGATATGTCTCCAACGTATCTATAATTTTTAATTGTTCCAAGTTGTTATATTATCATTCTTGGATGTTTTACAATCATTTTATAGTCATTTTATATCATTTTTGGACTAACCTATTGACATAGTTCCCAGTGCCAGTTGATGTTTTCTGCATGTTATTTACATCACAGGAAATTAATATCAAACGGAGTCCAAACGCAACGCAACTCCTAGAGGAATTTTTTTGGGCCAGAAGAAAGCCAGTGGGCCAAGGAAGCACCAGGGCACACCAGGAGGCCCAGGTGGGTGCTACCCACCTTGGGTGTCCCCGAACCGCCTCTTTGCTCTATAAATACCACAATATTCCAGAAACCCTAGGGGAGTCGATGAAATATTGATCCAGCCGCCGCAGAGTCCAGAACCCCCATATCTAATCTAGACACCGTCATGGAGGGGTTCACCACATCCATTGGTGCCTCTCCTATGATGCGTGAGAAGTTCTTTGTAGACCTACGAGTCCGTAGTTAGTAGATAGATGGATTCCTCTCTCTCTCTCTCTCTCTCTCTGTCTGTCTCTCTCTCTCTTGATTATCAATACAATGGTCTGTTGGAGATCCATATGATGTAAGTCTTTTGTCAGTGTGTTTGTTGGGATCCGATGAACTTTGAGTTTATGATCAGATCTATGTTTTTATCCATGAAAGTTATTTGAGTCTTCTTTGATCTCTTATATGCATGATTGCTTATAGCCTCTATTTCTTCTCCGATATTTGGATTTTGTTTGGCCAACTTGATCTATTTATCTTGCAATGGGAAGAGGTGCTTTGTAGTGGGTTCAATCTTATGGTGCTTGATCCTAGTGACAGAAGGGGAACCGAAACGTATGTATTGTTGCTACTAAGGATAACAAAATGGGATATATATCTCCACAATAGATAAATGGATCCCGTCTACATCATGTCATCATTCTTATAGCGTTACTCCATTTTCTCATGAACTTAATACACTTGATGCTTGCTGGATAGCGGTCGATGTGTGGAGTAATAGTAGTAGATGCAGGCAGGAGTCGGTCTACTAATCTTGGACGTGATGCCTATATATGATCATTGCCTGGATATCGTCATGATTATTTGAAGTTCTATCAATTGCCCAATAGTAATTGTTTTCCCACCGTTTGCTATTTTTCTCGGGAGAAGCCACTAGTGAAACCTACGGCCCCTGGTTCTCTTTTCATTGTATTTTCCTTTGCGATCTATTTTATCTTGCATTTATTTTCAGATCTATTAAACCAAAAATACAAAAATACCTTGCTGCAATTTATTTGTTCTGTGATCTATTTTTCCTATCTACCACATTTTACCTCATGTTATTTGCCTACTTGAGGTGTCGTACCCGGAAGGGATTGACAACCCCTTTAACACGTCGGGTTGCGAGTATTTGTTATTCGTGTGTAGGTGTTGTTTACGTGGTGTGAGGAGGTTCTCCTACTGGTTCGATAACCTTGGTCTCATCACTAAGGGAAATACCTACCGTTGCTATACTGCATCATCCCTTCCTCTGTGGGGAAATACCGACGTAGTTCTAGCAGACATCAAAGCCCGCCTACTGGGCCATAATGGCCTGTATACGACTAGAAACCCAACCTGTAGTTGGGCCAGGATGTAGGCCCGCAAGCCCCAGCAGGCCTATACGGCAGCGCAACGGTTTTAGGCCCAGAAGCTTGCTTTGGAGAGGAGCTCAAAGGAGCAGTCGCGACCGGGTTTATAAACCAGTGCGGTTGCCCTTCGCTCGGTGAGGTGGGACTAAACTTCTGCACCGCGCACATGGGAAGCTCATGCCTTTAGTCCTAGTTGCTAGCTCCAACCGCGACTAAGGGGGGGGGGGGTCTTTAGTCCCGGTTGGAGCCACCAATCGGGTCTAAAGGCATGCGCTTCCCGCCGCTTGGCCTGGCCAAAACTGACCTTTAGTCCCCAGTTGGTGGCTCCAACCGGGACTAAAGGTCCCTCCTATATATACTGAATTTTCGAAAAAAATTAGTTTCATCTCCCTCTTCTTCGTCCTCTGCTTCAATAGACATCGCCACCACCCCCTCGCC
>NC_041381.1:381615512-381640727 GCF_002162155.2 Triticum dicoccoides | reverse complement strand
CGCCGCCCCCGTCGCCTCACATCAACAATCGTCGCCCCGATGTGAGCCATGGCCTCCCCTCCCATCGCGCGGGCGCACACAAACACACCCATTTTCTGAATTATTTTATGTTTTTTTGTTTTTAGTTGAATTAGATGAATTAGATATATATATATATATAAATGTTAGTTAGATGAATTAGATATATATAAATGTAAGATGAATGTTTTTTTAGTTTTTTATACTTTTAGTTATAGAAATGTTTAAATGATTTTTAGATATATAAATGTTAATTAGATGAGTAGGAATTTTAGTTTTTATACTTTATGTTTTGATTTTTTAGATGTTTAATTGAGTAGGAATTTTTATGTTTTAGATGTATACATGTATGTTTTGATGTTTTAGATGTTTGAATGTATTAAAAGTTTGTCATATTGAAAAAAGTTTGAATGTTGCATATTTCAGGATGCAACATTTGATCCAATGTAACTAGATGCAATAACTTTGACATATTTCAAAGTTTGATCATATGTCAAAGTTTGAATTTTGACATATATATGCAACATTTGATCATATGTCAAAGTTTGAATTTTGACATATGCAACATTTGATCATATGTCAAACTTGGAATTTTGACATATGCAACATTTGATCATATGTCAAAGTTTGATCATATGTCAAAGTTTGAATTTTGACATATGCAACATTTAATAAGGGATTTATCAAGAATGCCCCATTATGGATGTGCATAATTAAGTTGATGACATTTTTTCCTGATCTCATCTACGTACCCCTAGCTTCTATATGTGCACGTTCTCTTGTGTGAAGTTTTGAAGAAATCCATGGTTTCATCATTAGCCGGAAGTAACAGGCGCATGATGGTACGAAGCTCTCCAAAGTTATTTTGAAACGGAGTCCTAATAGGATAATTCACTTTTTGGTACCAAGTTTAGCAAAGGCCTTCCAAATAGCAATATTCGGAAGGCACTTGCTGAACTTCGTACCAAAAAGCGAATTATCCTATCCTGGACTCTGTTCCAAAACAATTTTGGAGAGCTTCGTACCATCATGCGCCTGTTACTTCCGGCTAATGATGAAGCCATGGTTTTCTTGAATCCTTTGACACTAGACAATGTGACATATAGACGGGTTGATGAGATCAGGAAAAATATATATGGACCATTTTATGCACATCCAGAATGGCACCATTTTGTTAAATCCCTTAAAGGTTAAGAGAATCCATTATGATTCTGAATCCTGTTCCTATAGCCAGGGACTAAAGGTTTTCCTCGTATATAAGGAATCACAATCCAATCATTTAAAAAATGTTACATTTGCATAGAATTTGTTCTCGGCGTCAATGATGCCCGGCCCGCATCCTCGCCATCGACCTGTTCGCGATGACGTCCTGCTTCAGAGGAGCCATGTCCGGGTCTAGGCTCCGCCGGGCTGGCACTGGGAGGTGGTACTTTCAGGGGCGCGCCGCTTGGTGAGGATCCCGGCCCCGGGTCCTGTCGTCGACCCGGAGTTCCTTTGGTGGCGTTCGCGTGGGACACTTTCGGTGCGGAGGCAGCCGGACCTGCCGGAGGTGGTATGTCGCGTGTCAGGGAGGAGGACGAGCACGTCAGTCGCTACATGGCTGTGTTGGACGTCAAGTTCTCCAATACCTAGCAGGTTCTTCAGGGATCTCACCCGAGCTATGATCCTATGATGGTTCCTTCTGTTTGGGTGTCCACCGCCCGCGCCTCAGGAACCGCGAGTGAACTAGATTTTTCGATAGTATTCGATCTGTACTACATGTGATTTATTTGAGATATTCGAGACGATGTATTCGAGATTATATTATTCGATAATATTCGAGATGATGTATGTGAGATTATATTAGATGATGCATATTAATTATCTGGATTATTCGAGATGCATATTATGTACTATGATCCATTTTGTCCTTATTGATTGGTGATACGTCTCCAACGTATCTATAATTTTTGATTGTTCCATGCTATTATATTATCTGTTTTGGATGTTTAATGTGCTTTATTATACACTTTTATACTATTTTTGGGACTAACCTTTTAACCGGAGGCCCAGTCCAAATATGTCGCTCTTGATTCATTGCATATCCCGGGACACCGCCGAAGGCATTCACTTAGAGTCATATTTTGTCCTAACTATTGAGTTGTAATTCTTGAGTTGTAAATAAATAGAAGTGTGATGATTTCCATTATTAGAGCATTGTCCCATGTGAGGAAAGGATGATGGAGACTATGATTCCCCCACAAGTCGGGATGAGACTCCAGACGAAAAAAAAAGAGAAAAAAAAGAAAAAGAAAAAGAGGCCAAAGAAGCCCAAATAAAAAAATGAGAGAACAAGAGAGAAGGGACAATGTTACTATCCTTTTTCCACACTTGTGCTTCAAAATAGCACCATGATCTTCATGATAGAGAGTTTCTTATTTTGTCACTTTCATATACTAGTAGGAATTTTTCATTATAGAACTTGGCTTGTATATTCCAATGATGGGCTTCCTCAAAATGCCCTAGGTCTTCATGAGCAGGCAAGTTGGATGCACACCCACTTAGTTTCTTTTTGATGAGCTTTCATACATTTATAGCTCTAGTGCATCCGTTGCATGGCAATCCCTACTCCTCGTATTGACATCAATTGATGGGCATCTCCATAGCCCGTTGGTTAGCCGTGTCAATGTGAGACTTTCTTCTTTTTTGTTTTCTCACATAATCCCTATTATCATACTCTACTCCACCCATAGTGCTATGTCCATGGCTTACACTCATGTATTGCGTGAGGGTTGAAAAGGCTGAAGCGCGTTAAAAAGTATGAACCAATTGCTTGGTTGAAACCAGGGTTGTGCATAATGGGAGCATTTTATGTGACGAAAATGA
Organism: Triticum dicoccoides; assembly: GCF_002162155.2. Taxonomy (NCBI): domain Eukaryota; kingdom Viridiplantae; phylum Streptophyta; class Magnoliopsida; order Poales; family Poaceae; genus Triticum; species Triticum dicoccoides. The sequence continues at coordinate 381,637,844 of NC_041381.1, read as the reverse complement.
AGCATGGACAAACTATACGATTTTGTAGGGATACACTTTCTTTGGCTATGTTATTTTGATAAGACATAAACTGCTTAGTTAGCATGTGAAGTATTACTATTTTTATGTCAATATTAAACTTTATCTTGAATCTTTTGGATCTGAACATTCATGCCACAATAAAGAAAATTACATTGAAAATTATGTTAGGTAGCATTCCACATCAAAAATTCTATTTTTATCGTTTACCCACTCGAGGACGAGTAGGAATTAAGCTTGGGGATGCTTGATACGTCTCCAACATATCTATAATTTTTGATTGTTCCATGCTATTATATTATCTATTTTGGATGTTTAATGGGCTTTATTATACACTTTTATACTATTTTTGGGACTAACCTATTAACCGGAGGCCCAGTCCAAATTGCTGTTTTTTTCCTATTTCAGTGTTTCGAAGAAAAGGAATATCAAATGGAGTCCAAACGGAATGAAACCTTCGGGAGAGTAGTTTTTGGAACAAACGCAATCCAGTAAACTTGGAGTGGACGTCAAGGAAGCAACGAGGCGGCCACAAGGTAGGGAGGCGCGCCCAGGGGGGTAGGCGCGCCCCCACCCTCGTGGGCCCCTCGTGGCTCCCTTGACCGACTTCTTTCGCCTATATATACTCTTATAACCTGAAAACATCCGAGAGCACCACGAAACCCTATTTTTGCTGCCGCAAGCCTCTGTAGCCACCAAAAACCAATCGGGACCCTATTCCGGCATCCTGCCGGAGGGGGATCCCTCACCGGTGGCCATCTTCATCATCACGGCGCTCTCCATGACGAGGAGGGAGTAGTTCACCCTCGGGGCTGAGGGTATGTACCAGTAGCTATGTGTTTTATCTCTCTCTCTGTCTCTCTCGTGTTCTTGATTTGGCACGATCTTGATGTACCGCGAGCTTTGCTATTATAGTTGGATCTTATGATGTTTCTCCCCCTCTACTCTCTTGTAATGGATTGAGTTTTCCCTTTGAAGTTATCTCATCGGGTTGAGTCTTTAAGGATTAGAGAACACTTGATGTATGTATTGCATGTGCTTATCTGTGGTGACAATGGGATATTCACGTGATCTACTGATGTATGTTTTGGTGATCAACTTGTCGGTTCAGTGTCCTTGTGAACTTATGAATAGGGGTTGGCACATGTTTTCATCTTGACTCTCCGTTAGAAACTTTGGGGCACTCTTTGAAGTTCTTTGTGTTGGTTTGAATAGATGAATATGAGATTTTGTGATGCATATCATATAATCATACCCACAGATACTTGAGGTGACATTGGAGTATCTAGGTGATATTAGGGTTTTGGTTGATTTGTATCTTAAGGTGTTATTCTAGTACGAACTCTAGGATAGATCGAACGGAAAAAATAGCTTCGTGTTATTTTACTGCGTACTCCTTAATAGATTGATCAGAAAGAATAACTTTGAGGTGGTTTCGTACCCTACAATAATCTCTTCATTTGTTCTCTGCTATTAATGACTTTGGAGTGACTCTTTGTTGCATGTTGAGGGATAGTTATATGATCCAATTATGTTATTATTGTTGAGAGAACTTGCACTAGTGAAAGTATGAACCCTAGGCCTTGTTTCCTAGCATTGCAGTACCGTTTACGCTCACTTTTACCGCTTGCTACCTTGCTGCTTTCATATTTTCTGATTATAAAAACCTATATCAACTATCCATATTGCACTTGTATCACCATCTCTTCGCCGAACTAGTGCACCTATACAATTTGCCATTGTATTGGGTGTGTTGGGGACACAAGAGACTCTTTGTTATTTGGTTGCAGGGTTGTTTGAGAGAGACCATCTTCATCCTACGCCTCCCACGGATTGATAAACCTTAGGTCATCCACTTGAGGGAAATTTTCTATTATCCTACAAACCTCTGCACTTGGAGGCCCAACAATGTCTACAAGAAGAAGGTTGTATAGTAGACATCAAGCTATTTCTAGCGCCGTTGCCGGGGAGGTGAGTGCTTGAAGGTATATCTTTAGATCTTGCAATCTAATCTTTTAGTTTCTTGTTTCATCACTAGTTTAGTATATAAAAGAAAACTAAAAAATGAATTTGACGGTGCCTCACTTGAGGGAAAACTAAAAAAGATGAAGTCCAGAACTTTCATGATCTTCACATAACAAATACAGGCAAGGTATATTTATAGAAGCAAGCATCTGGTGATCATCACATTTTTTTATTGATTTTGTATATATATATATATATATATATATATATATGTTAACGAATTGATCTTTCTTCTTTCAGCCCTTCGGATCGAGAAAATCTGCTACAGGCATCAGGACAATGCGAGGCCTGGCCAAAACGTTGAAGGATGGCGTAAAGTACAACATCGATGCCATCAAACCTAATGGCGAACCACGCAAGCCTAAGAAGAATGCGGGCAAGTTCATTCGTTAGTGCGGAGTTGTTGTGAAGGACCAAATCCCGATCTCCATTCAAGAATGGAAAAGGCCAGCAAAGGAACCTCCAGATCTTACTTTTGTCGACCAAAGAGCAAAAGATTGGCTTTGGGAATCTCTCATGTCACATTTCACCCTAGCATATCATTTCACAGATGCAGATGTGGAGAAAGTCAAGAACGCTGCTCTTAGGAAGATGGCGATAACATTCAAAAACCATAAGAAAAGTATATGGAACAAGTACGTCGAAGGAGGAAAGAAGACTCCAGAATTCAAGGGAACACTGGAGAAGGCAAGCGATCACTGGGACGGTTTCATGAATTCAAGGAATCAGAAGTAGCTCAGGAACGGTCGAGAATAAACAAGATCAATGCCACGAAAAAGATATGGCACCATAAGCTAGGGCCAGGTGGCTACGAGGTGGCGTGGCTTAAGTGGGATCTCGCTGAGCAACAAAAGGTGGATGCAGGGGTCATTCTAGTTACATTGAACTGTGCAGGACTTGGTTCTATGCACATGGGGGGATGTTGGACCCAAAGACAGGCGAGGTTTTGTAGCGGGCAAGTCTTAAAGGAGCCGACCTCAATTTAATTGTTGCAATAGAAGGGGGTGTTCATGCGCAACAGAAAGAATGATGAGCTTACGCACACCCTGAAGAACCCTGAACACCCGGGAAGAACACGAGGCAAAGGCGTTGTTCCATGGTTTGAGGGGTTTGTGGACTGGAACACCGACTACAAAAGCTGTGCGAGAAAGAAGATGCAGGATGAGAAGAAGAGGAAGCTGGAGGAGGAGCAGCGGAAGCAGGAAGTAGACCGCCTTCAAGGCCTAGAATCAAGGCACGCGGAGTTGGCACTCGCTTTCCAGCGGCAGGAGCAGCAGATCGACTCACTTAGCCAGGGAAGGGGGTCTCAGCAGCGGCAGCAGCTAGCGGACCCAGCATTGGATAGCACCTTCCCATCCATGCCGAGAAGCAGCATGTGTTCCGCCCCGGGCGATTAGGCACTGCTGGATAGATACCCTGTGGATGACATCATGGATAACACTAATTGTGAGCTACACTTTAAAATGAAGAACATATTCGTGAAGGTGGCTAACGGCGTTGCTTATACAAATCCCACTAAAGCAACCTTCCATTGCAATCTCCTTCCAGCTGGCTATGCTCGTGTCGCGGTTGATGAAGTAGTGGAACAATATTCGGGGCTAGAGCTTGACATTCCTGGAGGTGACGGCAAGCAAACACTGGGAGAGGCCATACATCATATCATTTTATGGAGAAAGGATTGCATCATCTTTCGAAGGCCACCAACACCGCGTCAGCTGGCTCCTCCTGCAAGTCCGTCACCGTGTTAGCAGACTCCCGCTCATCCAAGTCAGCCACCGCCTCAATAGAGTCCTGCTCCTCCAAGTCCGCCAACGCATCAGGCAACTCCTCCTCCTCCTCCTCCAAGTCCGGCACCGCGTCAGCCCACTCCTCCTCCTCCAAGTCTGGCACTGCGTTAGCCCAGTCCTCCTCCTCCAAGTTAGGTACCGCGTCAGCCGTCTCCGCCGCCTCAGCGGGCTCCGCCGCCTAAGCAACATCAAAAGAGAGGTGCCGCAGCTACGGCGGCTAGCGGTACAACAGGAGGCAAGAGATACCAATTTGGTCCAAGCCTCAAGCCTCTTCCTCGGTTGCCTTACGGTCTGACCGAAGAGGAGAACCAACCGAAGTGCAAGCCCAACTGAGGGCCCATTTTGGACCGAAACCGCCACCGCCGCCAAAAGAGAAAGTACCTGAGCATGTCATTCACCACTTTATTTGTATGGCTAAACCACCATCCCGCAAGAATATTGACTCAGACTATGAGCGCCAAATCAAGAAGTCATATCAAGCACAAAAAAAGGAGTCGAGCTCGAGCTCAAGCCAAGCAGCTGCCAAAAAAGCGGGAAAACTATTCCCTAGCTGGGAGAACATGCGGTGCAATCGATCCCCCATTGTACCAACACATGTGAGTACCGACGCCGATCAGCTGGTAACAACCGACGATCATAGAATGCAGGCTGAAGAGGCCGGTGTCACTGTAGAACAACTCCTAGACATCGATCCCATGGAAACTTTTACCGAGGAGCAACTAAAACGGAAATATATGCCCGCGTCCAACCTCTGGTCAAGCCTGAGGAGATCAAGAGTCTATCAACTAGAATGTATGAATTGCATGAATGTTACATGAAAGAAACCAAGACTACCGATCGAGAGTCCCTCATGGTGAGAGTCAGGTCAGAGCATTACTACCATGAAAATGCTATGTATGTTGATTTTACAGATCTGTTTCAGTTATTAATCAAGACACACTCGACAAATCTATTGTCAGTTGCTATTGTCTATAAGTGATTTCTTTATGTAATTTAATTAAGTCTCTAGATAATTGTAATGCTCGTTGATCATTACCTGTGATCATTCTCACTATATTCTTTTCTATGCTATTATGCAAAATGAAGATGTATGAAATGAAAAAAGCTGGACGCTATGGCATTGGGTTCATTGACCCAAATACCATTAATCAAGAGACATGGACACATCCACGGGAACGAAAAGACAGAGAGAACAGCTTGCTAGAGTTCTTGGTGCGCCTAAATACCTGTCCAGAAATATTACTTCCTTACAACTTCGGGTGAGTCACACTGTCTTGTACTACAAGTTCTGTTTTTTCTTACTAGCAAGATGTTAATAAGTGTATAGGGTTTAGGGTAGTTGATGAGTTATGCACATGCCCGCTTAATTATACATGCAAATGTGTGCGCATGTAGTTTCCACTAGTTCTTGTTAATCATTGAAGTTGACGAGGGAAAAGTTGAAGTACTAGACTCACTACTTAAAGAAGTTACTGACTACAAAATCGTGAAGGGGATGGTCAACAGGTAATTTCAATCATTACCGAACTATATGTCGGCCTCTTTAGTTCGTCATTTCCTGATATCAACTAATTAATAACTCCTTATATTCATTTTCTTTGACGGTGAGCAGTGCTTGGGAAAAGTTCATTAAATAGGTTGATGACCCATGGAAACAAAAGCTGAAATGGCGTCGACCCAAGGTAATTAATTAAGTAGTACTAGCTAGCTAGCTAACATCTCTTTAATTCTAGTTTCAGTACCATTATCAGGCTTGATTAATTATTATCTGATTGACTATATTCTCGTAAAGGCCCTGAAGCAGGCACCGGGGACTGATTTATGTGCATACTACGTTTGTGAGAACATTCGCATGATGACGTTCGAAAGGAGCAGAACTGACAGAGAGCAATGGGTATGTTTGCCAGAACACTATTCACAATTTTTACATCATTATCTAATATATATATATATATATATATATATATATATATACACACACAACTAATACATGCATATTGATCTCCTTCTTTAAAGATGAAGGAGATGCGGGATAAGCTCCTACTGGAGAATCGCGTACAAGCGATTCAAGAGGAAATAACGGGATTTTTGCTCGGCCAGGTCATATATCCCAAAGGAGAATTCCATTACCCGCTATAATGCCTCCATGTAATGATCTGCAGATTGTGGAGAAATTTTATATACCAACTTATATATATATATATATGTGTGTGTGTGTGTGTGTGTGTGTGTGTTTGTGTGTGTGTGTATGCGTGAATGGTCGTGCAAGAAATTCAATGATATATATATGATCGATTCTACGAGAAATTCTATTTATATATATATGCATAACGTCTACAATATCTAGTAGTGTAAAATTTGTTTCAAATGACAAAGAATTAAATGGAAAACACAAAATTCAAAGGAAAAAAATAAATCATAAAACCATAAACCCCTAAACCTTTTAGTCCCGGTTGGTGTTACCAACCGGGACTAAAGGTCTCCCAGCCCCCGGCGCGGCCACGTGGTGGGCCTCTGGTCCCGGTTCGTGTTGAACCGGGACTAAAGGGGGGACCTTTAGTCCCAACCCTTTAGTGCCGGTTCCAGAACCGGGACTATAGACCGTTTCTGCACTAGTGTCTTGCGTCGAGCCAGCGCCTAACCGACCACGTGGCTAGTGTCCTTGTCACCGTGAAGGCCCCTCCATAGTAGCTTTGACTCCAGAAAGACAAAGTGAAGCACTCGACCCCTTGAAACATGCCGGATGGAACTAATAGAACTCAGCTGGAACCCAACTTCACCCTAAGCCACCATCGTTGCAACACAAGAAGTCACACAGATCATCCACATTGGCAGACATGCATGTGTCAATCACGATGCCATGGGTGTCTAGTAAATGGAGAGTAGGAACGGGCTCCAAAGGTCTTCAAGAAGGCGCCCCCAAAGACGGAAGTGACGATGTTGATGCCCTCACCCGACCTGACCAGGCCTTAGGCTTCCACCCGAAGAACTGGATTTGATGGTGTGCATGGGATGGACTCCACGGTGGCGTCTCCAAGAAGGTAGAACGACGTTCACACACACCGAATCATAGGTCAGCAAGAGCCAGCAAGCTTTTGCCAGGAGCACCGCCAACATCACACCCCCATGCACCGCACCTCCACTAGCCCGATACCTCCCATGAAAGAAATTGCATCAGCAACACCGAAGAGCCACCACAAATGACACTTTGTTGTCAGCTAAAGCCGACAGGACAACTCCGGCAAGCCTGACCTTGCTGCCATCCACATTGCCAGGCCAAATCAGGCTAGTCGGCCGGATCCGAAGCCCCTGCACTGAGCACAACCTATGGAACAAACCGAGAGCGCCACCAGACACATAACCCCCAAGATGGAAGGAGAGGGTCGCCACCTGGTCCCATCTCGCCGGGCGGATCTGACAGACCGAAACTTGCACATCCAGCCGCAGTCATGCTCCAGCCATGGAGGACGACTTCAGGCAGCCAGAGAGCCACAAACCGCACCTCCACCCTCTCGACCCAGTGGCTTGGGAGTCTCCCAAGCGTTTCTAAGATGCATCAAAGCCAGAGGGCCAAGCCTCCCTTCCATCACGTGTGCACACTAGAGGACACATCCCGTTGCCATCCGCAACTAGCAGGCTTCGCTCGATGGCATGTGCCGATGACGACAAAGGGGGAGAGGAGGCCGGGGAGTAGCAGCGCCAGATGCTAGGGTTCTACCCAAGGCACTCAAAGGACCGACGTAGGGTGCACGATGTTTGTGCTATGGTCACTTGCAGTATTACATCGATGGCACAACAGAAGAGAAACAATTTGTGTTTATTTTGTGTGTAGAAATTTTTTCAAATATGTAAATCCCATAAATATAGGGTATGCAAGGTTTTTTTCACACTATTCTTAAACTTAGGAGTGTAATTTTTTATCTTTTGGAAATTTTAGGCTCTGAGTCCTCTGGGAGCCAAAATGCCTCTCTCCACTATCAAATCGTCAATATATGGCACATAGTTATGTACCATATAATTTCCCAAGTTTTCAGGAAACTTTAAAAGAACTAGACTACTGTTGTGGTCGCATAAATACAAGTGGTAGAGAAAATTTAAAAATAGCTAACACGCCATTAGATAAAAATGTATATTTTATATTGAGGTTCATGTGCATAACAACTCATAATTGGGCCCATCATCTTTTAAGTGCTACATTCTACAAACGTTGATTCCATTCTCACCCTCACATGTGATATCTATCACTTCACTTATAGTGCACCTTGCACACCTCCATTCTCCTTCGTTGCTAACTGTGGTGCATGTGTTGATTTCACATAGTTGCTTTTCTCAGTGGAGGATCAACTATGTCGACTAGGGGAGGTAAATAGTGGGCTAATTTTTAAAAAAGTGTTGATTATAGGAAATTGCTAAATCATAAATTCACTAAATTGCAACTAGTGAGCCAACCTGTATGACAATATTCAACTAGCAAGCAATATACCACAAGGACAACAAGCTAGCTAACACCAAATAAGAATATGAGCAATGGATTAAACTAACCAAGAACACATACATGAAGATGGATTATACTATAGTTCAACTCATGGGAGGAAGGGGTCTCTGGTCTCCATTAAAGAGGCTTGGGACACCAAGTCACCAATGTCCACAAAGGTCTAGATCCAACCTCAACCACTAAGAGATGATTGAGGGGCTTTCCAACACCTTTGCAAACTTTTACGAAGCTAATCCACGACATTAAAAGCTTCGAGGAACCTCCAATCTCTAGAGTTTTCTCACAACACTAAGAGTATGAAGCTTACAAACAACTCAAGGGGAAATAAATTTTGTAGTGGTGGACTTCACAAATCCTAGGTCCCTCTTTCTCCCCCTCACTCGAATCAAAGTTTGGTACACGATGCAGGAAGAAGTGGAAGCTCAGAGAGGTCAAAATGGTGGTAAATCTCATTATCTAGCTTGTACCCTCCCTTAGGGGAGAAGGGGTACCTTTTTTATGCACCCAAATAAGCGTGTAAAACAATTTTTTTCCTACGAATCAGCCAAGATCTATTCTATGGAGATGCTAGCAATGAGAGGGGGGTTATCTACATACCCTTGTAGTCTGAAAGCATTAATGATCTAACGATCATGGTTGGTGTAGTCGTACTCCCTTAGCGATCCAATGTGATCCAGCACCGAATGGACGACACCTCAGAGATGTGCACACATATGGCTTGATGACATCTCCACCTTATTGAACCAGCAAGGGAGGGTGGAGAGCCAGATGGGATCTAGGCCATCATGATGGCATGATGGTGATGGTGGTAGCGGAACAGCACCAGGGCTTCGCCAAGCGTCTGCACGAGGAGATGGGAGGAGTTGGGAGAGACGACGGCCAAGGGTCAAAGGCTGGTTGCCCCCATGCATCTCCCCTCTCTTTATATAGACTAGGGGGCAAGGGAGGGTGGCCACAACCCTCCTAGGGCTGTCCACAAGGGAGAAATCACTTTAAATTTGGAGGTAACATCTTATCTCTATATTCAACCCTTTAAATTTAGAGATAAGACCTTATCTCTAGATTGAAATGACATGGGCCTTGGGGATGGTGCAGCCAGCCCAGGTAGGTTGTAGATCCACCCCTTGGTCCATGTGGGCCCTTCTCGGGTCGTTGGGCCCGACAATGGAACCCTCGAAACCTTCCCGGTACTCAACCAAAAATTCTCGGACTTTTCTCGAACCCTGAAAAACCACGTCCCATATATAAATCTTTACCTCCGGACTATTCTGGAGCTCCTCGTGAGGTCCTGGATCCCATCTGGGACTCCAAACTACTTTCGGTCTTCACCATATGAATATCCCAATATTACCCTAGCGTTATAGATTGTTAAGTGTGTGACCCTACTAGTTCGAGAACATGCAGACATGACCGAGACTCCTCTCCGATCAATAATCAATAGCGGGACCAAGATGCCCATATTGACTCCTACATATTCAACAAAGATCTTTATCGGTTTGAACCACGATATCGAGGACGAAACTAATCCCATATAAAATTCTCTTTGTCCGACAATATGTTACTTGCCCGAGATTCAATCATTGGTATCTCCATACCTAGTTCAATCTCATTACAGGCAAGTCTCTTGACTCGTTCTGCAATAGAAGTTCCCATGACTAAACTCATTAGTCACATGATTGAAATCTATTCACGATGTTGTATTGCTGAGAAGGCCTAGAGATATCTCTCCGTCACATGGAGTGGCAATCCCAACTCGACCCATGAAACTCAACAAACACTTTCTAAGATACATGTAGAGAACCTTTATGATCACCCTATTATGAAGTGACATTTGATAATCCACAAAGTATTCTTCCAGTATTTAGGAGTGACATGATCTCATGGTCTAAGGAACAGATACTTGACATGAAGAAAGCTATAGCAAATAAACTAAGTGATACGATATGATGCTAAGCTTACGGTTGGGTCTGTCCATCACATCATTCTCCTACTGACGTGATCCCATTATCAAATGACAACTCATGTATGTTGTTAGGAAACCTTAACCATCTTCGATCAACGAGCTAGTCTAGTAGAGGCTTACTAGGGACACAATATTCATTTATGTGTCCACACATGTATTTAAGTTTTTGGTCAATACAATTCCAGCATGGATAATAAACATTTATCATGAACAAGGAAATATGATAATAACATCTTTATTGTTGCCTCTAGGGCATATTTAGAACAGTCTCCCACTTACACTAGAGTCAATAATATAGTTTACAACGTAACGAATGTAACACCTACAGACTTCTGGTGTTGATCATGTTTTGCTCGTGGAAGAGGTTTAGTCAACAGGTCTGCCACATTCAAATTCGTATTATTTTGCAAAGATCTATGTCTACCTCCTTGATGCTATCAAGGATGGAGTTGAAGCGATCTTTGATGTGCTTTGTTTTCTTGTGAAACCTTCGTTCCTTGCCAATGGTAATGACACCAGTGTTGTCATAAAAGATAGTCATTGAATCTGATGCACTAGGTGCCACTCCCAGATCGGATATGATCTCCTTCATCCAGACTCCTTGTGTCGGTCCCGAAGCAGCTATGTATTTCTCTTCACATGTAGATGATGCTTCCACGCTCTTCTTGGAGCTACTCCAACTGACTGCTCCACCATTAAAAATAAATATGTATCTGGTTTGAGACTTTGAGTCATTCGTATTAGTGTTGAAGCTTGCTTCGACACAACCCTTTACGACGAGCTCTTCATCATCTCCATAAACAAGAAACATTTATTTAGTCCTCTTTAGGTACTTCAGGATATTTTTGACCGCTATCTAGTGATTGATTCCTGGATCACTCTTATACCTACCTGCCAGACTTATGGCAAGGCACACATCATGTCTGGTACACAACATGACATACATTATATAGCCTATGGTTGAGGCATAGGGGGCGACTTTCATCCTTTCTCTTTCTTCTACCGTGGTCGGGCTTTGAGTCTTTGTCAACTTCACACCTTGCAACACAGGCAAGAACCCCTTGTTCAACTGGTCCATTTCCAACTTCTTCAATATCTTATCAAGGTATGTGCTTGGTGGAAGTCCTATCAGGCATCTCAATCCCAGGTATTTCATTGAAAACTATTGTTCAAATAACCCTTTATGTTTTCTAGAAATTATGTATCATTTCCAACCAATAATATGTCATCTACATATAGTATTAGAAATGCTACGGAGCTCCCACTCACTTTCTTCTATATACATACTTCTCCATAAGTTTGTTCAAAAACAAAAGCTTTGATCACCTCATCAAAGCGAATATTCCAACTCCAAGATGCTTGCACCAATCCATTGATGGATCGTTGGAGCTTGCATATCTTATTAGCATCCTTAGGATCGACAAAATATTCTGGCTGCGTCATATACAAATCTTCCTTAAGGAAACCATTAAGGAATGCCGTTTTGACATCCATGTGCCAGATTTCTTAATCGAAAAATGTAGCGATTGCTAACATAATCCTGAAAAACTTCAACATCACTATGAGTGAGAAAGTATCATCGTAGTCAACCTCTTGAACTTGTTGAAAACCTTTTGTGACGTGTCGAGCTTTATAGATGGTGACATTACCATCAGCGTCCGTCTTCTTCTTAAAGATCCACTTGTTCTCAATGGCTTTTCGGTCATCAAATAACTCCACCAAAGTCCATACTTGGTTTTCATACATGGATCCTATCTCGGATTTCATGGCCTCAAGCCATTTGTTAGAATCCGGGCTCATCATTGCTTCTTCATAGTTTGTAGGTTCACTGTTGTCCAACAACATGGCTTCGAGGACAGGGTTACCATACCACTCAGGGGTGGTACATGTCATGGTCGACCTACGAAGTTCTATAGTAGCGATCAGAAGTTTCATGATCATCACCATTAGCTTCCTCTCTGGTCGGTGTAGGCATCACGGGAACTTGTTTCTGTCATGCGCTACTTTCCAATTGGAGAGAAGGTACGATTAGCTCATCAAGCTCTACTTTCCTCCCACTCACTTCTTTCAAGAGAAACTCCGTCTCTAGAAATGATCCATTTGGCAACAAAGATCTTGCCCTCGGATCTATGATAGAAGGTGTACCCAATGGTCTCTTCAGGGTATCCTATGAAGACACACTTCTCTGCTTTGGGTTCGAGCTTATCACGTTGAAGCCTCCTACAATAAGTGTCGCATCCCCAAACCTTAAGAAACGACAGCTTAGGTTAGTTGCCAAACCATGATTCATATGGTGTCATCTCAACGGATTTAGACAGTGCCCTATTTAAAGTGAGTACAATTGTCTCTAATGGACAACCCCAAACACTAATGGCAAATCAGTAAGAGACATCATAGAATGCACCATATCCAACAAAGTACGATTACGACATTCGGACACACCTTTATGTTGTGGTGTTCCAGGTGGTGTGAGTTGTGAAACAGTTCAACATTGTCTTAAATGCATACGAAACTCGTAACATAGATATTCTCCTCAACGATCAGATCGTAAGAATTTTATCTTCTTTATTACGATGATTCCGCACTTCACTTTGGAACTGTTTGAACTATTCAAATGTCTCAGACTTGTGTTTCATCAAGTAAATATACCCGTATCTACTCAAATCATCCGTGAAAGTTAGTAAATAGCGATATCCACTGTGTGCTTCAACATTCATTGGACCGCATCGGTATGTATTATTTCCAACAAGTCACTTGCCCGCTCCATTGTGCTGGAAAACAGGGTTTTGGTCATCTTGCCCATGAGGTATGGTTCGCATGTATCAAATGATTCAAAGTTAACTAATTCCAAAAGTCCATCAGTATGGAGTTTCTTCATGCTCTTTACACCAATATGACATAAGCGGCAGTGCCACAAATATGTGGTACTATCATCATTAACTTTGCATCTTTTGGCATCAATATTATGAACATGTGTATCACTACGATCGAGATTCAACAATAATAAACATTTACATTGGGTGCATGACCATAGAAGATATTATTCATGTAAATAGAACAACCATTATTCTCTGACTTAAATAAGTAACCGTCTCACAATAAACAAGATCCAAATATAATGTCCCTGCTCAAACAGGCACCAAATATCAATTGTTCAGGTTTAAAACAAATCCCGAACGTAGACGTAGAGGGAGTGTGCGAACGGCGATTGCATCAAACTTGGGTCCATTTCCAACATGCATCATCACTTCATCCTTAGCTAGCCTTCATTTATTCTGTAGCTCCTGCTTTGAGTTACAAATATTAGCAACCGAACTATACCTAGGCGCTACTGCGAGCACTAGTAAGGTACACATCAATAACATGTTGTATATCAAATATACCTTGCAGTGGCCATTCCCCTTCCAACCTTCTTATCTGCCAAGTACTTGGGGCAGTTCCGCTTCCAGTGGCCATTCCCCTTGCAATAGAAGTACTCAGTCTCGAGTTTGGTCCAGCCTTTGGTTTCTTCATGGGACCGGCAACTAGCTTGCCAGTGTTCTTAAAGTTCCCTTTCTTTCCCTTGCCCTTCTTGAAACTGGTGGTTTTATTGACCATTAACACTTGATGCTCTTTCTTGATTTCTATGTTCGCGGTCTTAAGCATCGCGAAAAGCTCGTGGACTTTCATCTCATGCCTTGCATATTATAATTCATCATGAAGCACTTATAGCTTGGTGGCAGTGACTAGAGAACCCTGTTAATCGCTACTTCACCCGGAAGATTAACTCCCAACTTATGCAAGCGGTTGAAGTACCCAGACATTTTGAGTACGTGCTCGCTAACGGAGTTGTTCTTCTCCATATTACAACTAAAGAACTTGTCTGAGGTGTCATACCTCTCAACCCGGGCGTGAGCCTAAAATACGAATTTTAGCTCTTGGAACATCTCATATGCTCCATGGTGCTCAAAACACTTTTGGAGCCCCGTTCTAAGTCGTAAAGCATGGCACACTGAACTATCGTGTAGTTATCATTTCTTGCCTGCCAGACGTTCATAGCGTTTAGATTGGCAGGAGCGGGTGGCGCACCTAGCAATGCATCAAGGACATAAGCCTTCAGTACAGTAGTGAGGATAATCCTTAGATTATGGACCCATTCCCCATAGTTGCTTCCATCATCTTTCAACTTTTCTTTCTCTAGGAACACATTAAAATTCAGGGAGCTACAACTCAAGCCATTGATCTACAACATAATTTGCAAAGACATTTAGACTATGTTCATGATAATTAGTTCACTTAATTGAATTAGGAAAAAACTCCCACTTAAATCAACATCCCTCAGGTTGTTAAGTGGTACATGATCCAAATATACTAACCCAAGTATGATCATCACATGAGATGGGGTAGTTATCAATGGTGAACATCTCCATGTTGATCATATCTTCTATATGACTCATGTTCAACCTTTCGGTCCTCCGTGTTCCTAGGCCATGTCTATACATGCCAGACTCGTCAAGTTTAACCCAAGTATTCCGCCTATATCCATTGTATGCAAACGCAGAGTCTATCACACTTGATCATCACGAGGTGCTTCAAAATGATGAACTTTACCAATGGTGCATACTTTAGGGAGAACACCTTTTATCTTGAAATAATTTGTGGGAGATCATCTTATAATGACATCGTCGTTCTAATCTAAAATAAGATGCATAAAAGATAAACATCACATGCAATCTATGTGACATGATATGGCCATTATCATCTTGTGCTTTTGATCTCCATCTTCAAAGAACCGACATGATCTCCATCATCACCGGCATGGCACCATGATCTCCGTCATCTTCAAGGTGCCTTCATGTGGTTGTCTCCACAAACTATTGCTAACTCGTAGCAATAAAGTAAAGCAATTACATGGTGTCTAATAATTGACACGGAGGTCATACAATAAATTAAAGACAACCCTATGGCTCCTACTGGTTTCCGTACTCATGTACATGTAAGTCATGAACTATTACAAAACATGATCATCTCATATATCAACATATATCAAATCACATCTTTTCCATACCACATCACATCATATGCCCTGCAAAAATAAGTTAGACGTCCTCTA
This sequence comes from Triticum dicoccoides, assembly GCF_002162155.2. Taxonomy (NCBI): domain Eukaryota; kingdom Viridiplantae; phylum Streptophyta; class Magnoliopsida; order Poales; family Poaceae; genus Triticum; species Triticum dicoccoides. The sequence continues at coordinate 381,622,464 of NC_041381.1, read as the reverse complement.
CATTGTTTTTGCAATTTTTACGTGGCTTCTAGGGGCAACTAATAAGAACCGTTCTCATCTATACAAAGCCACAACGGTGATATACAAGTTGCCTTTTAATCTTCTACAAGGACCACCATTGTCAAATTAGATTCAACAAAAGTGGGAGAGATAGACGGCGCCAGCCACTCTATGCAATACAAGTCGCATGTCAGTCGCGGAACCGGTCTCTTGTGCGTGGACAAGTAAAGTTGGTTCGGGAAGCTTCATCTCACAATACCGTCAAATCCAAAAATAACAAGGGAGGTAAGCAATCTAAACATCAACACTCACAACCAATTTGTGTTCTACTCATGCATAACATCCAAGCATATACCTACTCTATGGAACATTGCATGGAAAACAATTTTTTTCCCTAAGAATCACTCAAGATCTATTCTATGGAAATGCTAGCAATGAGAGGGGGAGTGTCTACATACCCTTTTATACCGAAAGCGTTAATGATCTAAAGATCATGGTTGGCGTAGTCGTACTCCTTTCGCTATCCAATTCGATCCAGCATCGAACAGACGACACCTCTGAGATGTGCACATGTACAACTCGACGATGTCTCCGCCTTCTTGATCCAGCAAGGCAGGGTGGAGAGGTAGATGGGATCTAGGCCAACACGACAGTGTGGTGATGATGGTGGCAGCGGAACTGCAGCAGGCTTTGCTACTTCTTGACCTTGCGTTGGTTTTTCCCTTGAAGAGGGAAGGGTGATGCAGCAAAGTAGAGATAAGTATTTCCCTCTGTTTGAAAACCAAGGTAACAATCCAGTAGGAGTAACACACAAGTCACCAATGGTTGCACCTACACAAACACACAAATACTTGCACCCAACGCCAAAAAGGGGTTACCAATCCCTTCACGGTTACTTGCAAGGATGAGATCTGATAGAGACATGTATAAAAGATGAGTAAAATGTAAAATAAAGTAAAGGTAAATAAATTGTAGCAAGGTATTTTTGGGATTTTGATGTTGTAGATCTGAAAATAATATAATAAAAATAGACTCGGGGGCCATAGTTTTCACTAGAGGCTTATCTCTTGAAATAACGCATACGACAGGTAAAAACTTACTGATGAGCAATTGATAGAAAAGCGCAAAGTTATGACGATATCTAAGGCAATGATCATGAATATAGGCATCACGTTCGTGACAAGTAGACCGACTCTTGACTGCATCTACTACTATTACTCCACACATCGACCGCTACCCAGCATGCATCTAGTGTATTAAGTTAACAAGAACAAAGTAACGCCTTAAGCAAGATGACATGATGAAGAGGGATGGATCCAATCAATATGAAATAAACCCCACCTTTTTATCCTTAATGGCAACATTACAAATACGTGTCATGACCCCTTGTGTCACTGGGTATGAGCACCGCAAGATTCAACCCATTACAAAGCACCTCTCCCATTGCAAGAAAAATCAATCTTGTTAGCCAAACCAAATCAATAGATCGGAGAGAAATACAAAGCTATCTTAATCATGCATAAAAGAGTTCAGATAAGACTCAAATAATATTCATAGATAATCTGATCATAAATTCACAATTCATCGGATCTCAACAAACGCGTCGAAAAAAAAGATTACATCAAGTAGAACTCCAAGAACATCGAGGAGAACATTGTATTGAAGATCAAAGAGAGAGAAGAAGCCATATAGCTACTAGTTATGGACCCGTACGTCTGTTGTAAACTACTCACACATCATCGGAAGGGTAGAAAGCTTGATGTAGAGGCCCTCCGTGATTGAAGCCCCCTCCAGTGGAGTACTGGAACAGGTCTCTAGATCAGATCTCACGAGGATAGAAACTTGCTGCAGCGGAAAAGTATTTTTAGTGTGCCCCCTGGTATACGGGGAGTATTTGAGTTAGAGGAGCATCAGGGGCCCCACAAGCCTAAGGGCGCGCCCACCCCCAAGGGCACGCCACCCGAGCTTGTCCTTAATGGGTGGCCCCTCTAACCTCCTCCCGAAGGTTCCTGGGTGTCTTCTAGTCCAAGAAAAATCATCAAAAAGTTTTGTTCTGTTTGGAATCCGTTTGGTATTGATTTTTCTGTAAAAGAAAAAAATAAGGAAAAAACAACAACTGGCATTGGGCACTAGGTTTTTAGGTTAGTCCCAAAAATGATATAAAATAGCATAATAATGCATATAAAAATAAAAAATTATAGATACGTTGGAAACGTATCAGGCTTCGCCAAGCATCTACACGAGGAGATGGGAGGAGTTGGAAAGACGGCGGCCAAGGGCCAAAGGTTGTGAAAGCACATTTGCTCCCTTGGTGTTTTTGCTAATTCATGCCAACATAAATGTTGTTGGACTAACACTTTGACCTAGTATATTTCAGAAAAGTTCAACATTGGCATGGCAAGGACATGAGATTGTGGACCCCTTCAAAATGCTAAGGACATGGATTGGCAAAGCTTCAGGACTCTAATTTTTTGGTTAAGTGATCCAAGGTCACATTGAGTCCATAGGAAAGACAATACTATTAAAAGGGGATGAGGTCTTGATAATGACTCAATGCTCAAGTGCTTGAAGATGTTGCTCCAAAAGCCCTAAACCATTTTATCCAAGTCATATCTGTCCAAACCCTAAAAGTCCAACTCGGTCCCACCAAAACCACCCCATCAGGACTAACCTACACAATGCCAGAGCCAAACCCTAGGGTTTCAGTCTCACTGAGATGATGATCGGTCCCACCGATTTGCACTGACCAAGTTTATGTAACCCAATTGATTCACTTCGGAATTACCAAGTTGAACCGATCAGGATTACTGAAACGAAGTCTCTCTTAGGTCATCACATATCGGTCCGTCTGAGATTCTCTATTGGTCCCACTGAAAAGCTCAACTTCAAATCTTTTACACAGGTCAGTCTCACCGAGTTTTTGATTCAGTGTCACCAAGTTCAGTCAAAAGGTTGCAATGGTTGGTTTATGGGTGAAGGCTATATATATACCCCTCCACCCCACTTACTCTTAGAGAGAGCCATCAGAACGAAACAACACTTCCACCATTCATTTTTTGAGGGAGAACCACCTACTCATGTGTTGATATCAAGGCATTCCCATCTATCCATTTGAACCTAGATTTCTAGGCTCCCCAAGTTACTTTCCATCCAATCCTTTCTTCTACCCAAGCCAAATCTGAGAGAAAAAGATTGCGTGTTGAGGAGACTATCTTTGAACCACAAGAGCAAGGAGTTCATCATCAACACACCATTTATTACCTTTTGGAGAGTGGTGTCTCCTAAATTGGTTAGGTGTCACTTGGGAGCGTTCAAGATCATGTGGAGTTCAACCAAGGAGTTTGTAAGGGCAAGGAGATTGCCTACTTCGTGAAGATCTACCCCGAGTGAGACTAGTCCTTCGTGGATGTAAGCCATGGTGGAATAGACAAGGTTCCTTCTTAATGGAACCTTCATGGGTGGAGCCCTCCATGTACTCGAGCAGCCGTTGCCCTCCATAGGTTGAAGTCTCCATCAATGTGGACATACGATAGCACCACCTATCGGAACCATGCCAAAAATCACTGTGTCTTCATTGCATTTGATCTTCCCATCTCTAGCCCTTTACTTTCCTTACACTTTCATGTTGTATTATTTTTGCTGCTCTATCTCTAGATACGCATGTGTAGAAAGTATTGGGTGTATCTTAACTAGTGCCAAAATCTGCCTAAACTTCAAGAAAACTAAAAACTACACTTTTGGTGGGTTAAGAGTCTATTCACCCCCACCCTCTAGACCTATCTTCTCAATCCCATAGGTTGGCTACCCCCATGAGCCTCCACTCTCTTTATATAAGCTAGGGGCAGGGGAAGGCGTCCAAAACCCTCCTAGGGCCAGCCACAAGTGAGAAATCCCTTTAAATTTGGAGGTAACATCTTATCTACAGAGTCAGCCCTTTAAATTTAGAGATAAGACCTTATATCTAGGTTAAAATGACATGGGCCTTTGGGATGGTGTGGCGAGTGCATGTGGGCTGTGGCCCCACTCCTTAGTCCATGTGATCCCTTGCCCGGTTGTTGGGCCCCATAGTGGAACGCCGGAACCTTCTAGAACCTTCCCAGTACTCTACCAAAAATTCTCGAACTTTCCTGAACCCTGAAAACCCACTTCCTGTATATAGATCTTTACCTCCGGACAATTCCGGAGCTCCTCGTGAGGTCCCGGATCCCATTCAGGACTCTGAACTACTTTTGTTATTCACCATATGAATATCAAATACTACCTTAGTGTTACCGAACGTTAAGTGTGTGACCTATGGGTTCAAGAACATGCAGACATGACCAAGATTCCTCTTCGATCAATAATAAATAGCGGGACCTAGATGCCCATATTGACTCCTACATATCCAATGAAGATATTTATTGGTTGGAACCACGATGTCGAGGATTCAATTAATCCCGTATACAATTCCCTTTATCTGGCAATATGTTAATTGCTCGAGATTCGATCGTCCGTATCTCCATACCAGTTAAATCTTGTTACTGGCAAGTCTCTTTACTCATTTCATAATACAAGATCCCGTGACTGAAGTCATTAGTCACATGTTTGCAAGCTATTCACAATGTTGTATTACTGAGAAGGCCTAGAGATATCTCTTTGGCACACAGAGCGACAAATCCCAGTCTCGATCCATGCAACCCAACAAACACTTTTCGAGATACCTGTAGAGCACCTTTATGATCACCCAGTTACAAAGTGACGTTTGAAAACCACAAAGTATTCTTCTGGTATTTAGGAGTGGCATGATCTCATGGTCTAAGGAACAGATACTTGACATGAAGAAAGTTGTAGCAAATAAACTAATTAGTGATACGATCTCATGCTAAGCTTATGGCTGAGTCTGTCCATCACATCATTCTCCTAATGATGTGATCCTATGATCAAATGACAATTCATGTCTATGGTTAGGAAACCTTAACCATCTTTGATCAACGAGCTAGTCTAGTACAGGCTTACTAGGGACACAATATTCATTTATGTATCCATACATGTATTTAAGTTTCCAGTCAATAAAATTCTAGCATGTATAATAAACATTTAACATGAACAAGGAAATATGATAATATCTTTATTATTGCCTCTAGGGCATATTTCTAGCAAACCATTTTTGCCATCTTGGAGTCTCACATGCATCACTGAAATTTTAAGGTCTCCCGGAAATCATCCTAGCTGAACAGAACGGTTTGTCCCTATCCCATGTAGGCTCCAAACCTCCATGATGGCCATTTCGACAACATATCAGTTCAAGGAGAGTTCATTTTCTTAGGAGAAACAATGGAGAACCCCTACTACTATTTTACAAGTAACAAAAATTATTTACAAGCAGGTATTGAGGCAAGCCAAAAAGCAAAAAAGAAAACCAAAGGAAGGGTAATAACCCACAAGTACAGGGATCACAACAGTTTTCGAGGGTAGAGTATTCAACCCAAATTTATTGAATCGACACAAGGGGATCCAAAGAATAATTGCAAGTATTAGAAGTGGAGTTGTCAATTCAACTACACCTAGAGACTAAATATCTGCAGCAGAGTGATCAGTAGCACAGTAGTATGGTAATTTGATAGTGATAGCACTGATAGTAACAGTAATAGTAACGGTAATAGTAGTACCAATTGTGACAGTAGTATCAACAATAGTAACTTGGAAAGGATAACTATGTGAAAAGCTTGTGGGCATTGGATCGGTTATAACATTGGATAATATTCATCATGTAACAGTCATAACCTAGAGCAACACCGAACTAGCTCCAATTTATCAATATAATCTAGGCACGTATTCCGTATATAGTCATATGTGCTTATGGAAAAGAACTTGCATGAAATCTTTGTCCTACCCTCCCATGGCAACGAGGTCCGTAAGAAACTAAAGGATATTAAGGCCTCCTTTTAATAGAGAACCAGAACAAGCATTAACACATAGTGAATACATGAACTCCTCAAACTACGGTAATCCAAATTATTATCACCTTGGGGTATGCGGATCACAACACGTAGCAGGTGCATATAACTTGCATGGTACAATCAAGAACACAAATATATTCGCGAAAACATAAAGGGTGCATATCTGAAATCATGGCACTCGGGCCCTAGTGACAAGCATTAAGCATAGAAAAGTCATAACAACATCAATCTCAGACATAGTGGATACTAGGGATCAAGCCCTAACAAAACTAACTTGATTACATGATAAATCTTATCCAACCCATCATCGTCCAGCAAGCCTATGGAGGATTTACTCACTCCTGGCGGTGAGCATCATGAAATTGGTGATGGAGGATGGTTGATGATGACGAAGACAGAAGATCCCCCTCTCCGGAGCCCCGAACGGACCCCGGATCTGGCCTCCTGATGAAGAACAGGAGGTGGCGGCGGCTCCATATTGTGAAACGCGATGAAACTTCCTCTCCTATTTTTTTCTCGGGAAATAGGAATTTATAGTGCTAAGATTAGGGTCAGCGGAGCCATGCGGGCCCCACAAGCCACCAGGGCGCGCTCTGGTGCCTTGTGGGCACAAAGTGGCCCCCTCCAGTGGGTCTTTGCTCCAGTATTTCTTATATATTCCATAAAAAATCTCCAAAAAGTTTCATCCAATTCCGAGAACTTTTATTTCTGCATAAAAACAATATCATGGTAATTCTGCTGAAAACATCATCAGTCCGGGTTAGTTTCATTCAAATTATGCAAATTAGAGTCCAAAACAAGAGCAAAAGTGTTTGAAAAAGTAGATACGACAAGACGTCTCAAAGGGTCACTTTGGGTGCTTGTATTGAGGTTTATAAAAGTGCAAATAATCTGTATACGGTATGGATCTGCACTCTTCATCCTCCACTAAACCCCTCCTATGGGTACACTTTTCAGAAATATAACAAAGAAAACTAACGATGACGTCTTGTTATTTTTTTTTGCTTCCGCGG
>NC_041381.1:381613744-381615234 GCF_002162155.2 Triticum dicoccoides | reverse complement strand
AATTTCCTACAACTGGGATCTGAAACCCGGATCTGAAAACGCATATCACGATCAGTGGCACAGGGCACTGGTTGGCTTGAGCAAAACTCAGGTCGCCTGAAAGGGCATGCCTGAGGGGGGTCCAGCCACTTTCACTTCATTTACATGCGAATAAATACAAGTTTATATACTCATGAATAAAATTAATCTTATAATCATCTATAAATATCACTAAAGGCCACATAGAAGCTACCTATCAGTTTAGTTGTTGGTGACATTCAACATCGTTGAGAGGAGCCATGACTGTCTTGAGATGGCTATTATTGAAAGCATGTACTCCCTTCGTCTGGAAATACTTGTCGTAGAAATGACTAAAAATGGATGTATCTAACACTAAAATACGTCTAGATACATCCATTCCTTCGACAAGTATTTCCGGACGGAGGGAGTATTATAATTTAGACTTACTAGACTGGAAGTTAAAATGGCTAATTTGAGATTGCCATTTTATGTGCTAGATGTTTTAATAAATTGAACAATAAAAACTATTCATTCTTTTCCTACATCGCATACATAAGGAAATCTCAAAACAAACTGTGAAAACATGTTTCATTTGCAAAAAGGGGAATAAGTGAAAATGGAATAGCTTGTCGAAAGTGCATCATCCTTAAAAGCACTAAGATACAACTCACTACACATGCGCTAGGGTAGCAGTGGGAGTTAGATTGTAATAACCACAGACATACGCATAAATTCAGGTTTTTCGACCGCCCGTTTCCCCGCTCCCCAACAAAAATAGATAAAGATACAAAAAATGTCTATGTATGACATTTCAAAGATCATGCTCACGCCCTCTCTCTCTCTCTCTCTCTAAACGAGAAAGTTGTATATCTGCAATGGCTAAATGATAAAAACACGGTATAAAACCCTAGAAATACTATTACAAAATAAGGAAACGACAAAAATAAACCTAGAATAACAACATGCGTGAAGAAACCATAAAACCATAACATGTCAACTTTAACTAGTGACACAAAGAACATACAGAGAAAAAAATGTCTGGACAATGATAATGTCATTTGCAACATCACCCCTCCACTCCCTCCCCCGTTCTCGCTCTCCAAACGAGAATTCGGAAATCCGTGATCGAGATTAAGACAACTACGAGTAAATTCTTGTTGAATGCATTTGACCCACCTCCAAACCTCTCTATTTCTCTTATTGTGTGGGTCTCCGTATTTGTCATCGCACCTCCGGTGATCGGCACCAAGGGAGCCATGAGAAATAAACCTTTGTCCATAGTCCCTACCTACTTATTATAACTTCAAGTAGAGGAAGTAAAGTTATCAACTAATGAGTAATAAACACGTATTATCTAATTTAGACTTGCTAGATTGTAAGTTAAAATGTGAATTTGAGATTGCTCTTTTATGTGCTAGATGTTTTAATAAGTTGAAAGATGAAAACTAATTGTCCTTTTTAACCAAAGTATACATAGGGAAATTTCAAAA
>NC_041381.1:381607258-381613304 GCF_002162155.2 Triticum dicoccoides | reverse complement strand
TATAGGAAGAAGTCAAATTGGAATAGCTCGTCAGAAGCGCATCACCTTAAAAGAACTACAACACAACTCATTACACGTGCACTAGGGGTGAAGTGGGAGATAAATTGTAAAAACCATGTACTTACTTATAATTGTTTTTGGACAAACTCTGTTCATGTAATGATCTATTACGATGTTATATTAATTACTATGAGACTTTAAGTCACATTTAATGCATTGTTCTACCATCACTATTATTCTTCATTTGAGAACTAGAATGCTAAGCGACATCAAAACCTAGACGTTCTATATAAAGAACATGTAAAGCCATTAACATGCTAATAAGTCACATGACTAGGGGTGAATAGGGTGGTCCATGAACCATCATGAAATTTTCTTCTATCTTTCTTCCCTATAATAAACAGAAGCATGCATATCATATATTCATAGAAGAAAGGGTTAAGAAGACATCCACAATTTATAAGTATTCTCGCGGCCTACGACACGCTAAACATACTCTTCGCTAATCCCCCACCTAAATAAAGTTAGGAACATGCATGTCATATTAGTCTCAAACAGTCCCACCATGCTCCAAGCTCTACCTTCGTCTATAGTTCTGGTCATAAGACGAGGCACCAATGGAGATGCGTTGTAAAAAATCATGGCATTATGATGTTTCCATGTCTCCTAAATCACTAAGAGCATAAGTGTGTGAATATATATCCTTTCGAATTTCATAGTGGTGGTTGAAAGAAGTTCTCCATTTGCGGATATCATTTATGTATAGTGCCAAAATAAAAATTCAAATGGAAAGTTCTACTCTTGGCCACCATGCAACTTTAACTAGATTCATAAAGGGTAAAAAGTGTCTAAACATGACATCAAGTATCATGCTCAAGCCCCCGCTCCCCTCTCTCACACACACACACGATGGCTAAATGCAAAAAACATGCTATATAACCCAGGAAATACTATCATAGAAATAAGGAAACAACGAAAAATAAAGCTAGAATAATAACCTGCGTGAACAAACCCTAAAAGTTTGAACACGTCAACTATAACTAGTTACACGAAGTACATAAAGAGTACGAAAATACGGAGTCATTTGCAACATCGCCCCTCCCCTTCCCCACTTTCTCTCTCTCTCTCTAAACAAGAAATCACATATATGTGATCAAGAGTAAGATAATAACTTTGCTAAAAGAAGAGTAAGATAATAATGATTAGATTCTTATTAAATGTATTCGACCCGCCCCAAACTCCACTATATTCTTGTTGTTTATGTGTTTTGATGTGTTCGCCATCATGCCTCCGGTGACCGGCGCCGGGGAGCCATGGGACATAAAAGTGTGTGCCCAGCTACTTATTAAAACTTCAAGTAGATGAAGTAAAGGTATCAACTGATGAGTCGAAAACACAAATTATCTAATTTATACTTGCTAGACTAGAAGTGAAAATGGTTAATTTGAAATTACTCTTTTATGTTCTAGATGTTTCAATAAGTTGAAATATGAAAACCAATCGTTCTTTTCCGGCGACGTATATATAGGAAAATCTCAAAAAAAGTGAAAATTAAGTAAATATTTATTTATAAAGATAGGAATAAGTTAAATCAGAATAGCTCGTCATAAGCGCATCATCCTTAAAAGCACTACAACACAACTCACTACACATGCACTAGGGGAGCAGTGGGAGATAGATTGTAAAAATCACACATGTACGCATAAATTCGGGTTTCATGTAATTATCGATTAAAATGTTATATTAATTACTATGACCATTACGTGACACTATATGCATAGTTCTATCATTACTATGTATTATTCTTCATTTTGACCACTAGAATGATAAGCTACAACAAAAAACTAAACGCTTTATATAAAGCTACCATTAACATGCCAATAAGTCACGTAGTTAGGGGATTAATATGGTGGTCCATAAACCACACAGAAATTTCCCTATGTATTTTATATATAGCCAAAAAAATTAAATTCAAATGGAAAGTTCTACTCTGGGGACAACATGAAACTTTAACTAGATACATAAAGAAATACATGAAGGTACTAAAAATGTCTAAGAATAATAAGGTCATTTCAAAGATCATGCCCGCACCCCCTCTCGCACACACACTCTAAATGGAAAAGGTGTATCTCTACAACATCTAAATCAACAAAAAATATAACCCAAGAAATACTATCATAGAATAAGGAAACAACGAAAATAAACTAGAATAGGAACATCCGTGAAGAAACCCTAAAACCATTAACACAACAACTTTAACTAGTTACACAAAGAACATAAAGAGTAAAAAATGTAAGGACAATGATGAAGTCATTTGCAACATCACCCCTCCCCTCCTCCCAGCTCTAGTTCTCTAAACAAGAATTTACATATCTTTGGTCAAGATTAAGACAAGAACGAGTAGATTCTTATTCAATGCAATCGCCAGCCCCAAACCCATTTGCGTTCCAGTCTTTTGTGTCTGTCTCCGTATTTGTTGCGCCTCCGGTGATCGGCACAGGGGATCCAAGAAACATAAAAGTTCATCCCCGACTACTTACTAGAACTTTAAGCAGAGGATTTAAAGGTATAAATAGATGAGTCAGAAGCACGTATTATCTAAATTAGACTGAGATTGCTCTTTCATGTGCTAGATTTTTTAATAAGTTGAAAGATGAAAACTATTCATTCTTTTTTTGACAATGTGTATGTAGGGAAATCTCAAAACAAAATTTGGAAAAAATAATATTTATTAAAAAAGAGAGTAATAAGTGAAAATGGAATAGCTTGTTAGAAGCGCATAACCTTAAAAGCACTACAATTCACCTCACTACATATGCGCTAGAGGAGCAATGATAGTTAGATTATAAGAACCGCGTGTGCACACATAAATTTGGGTTTTTGGACCACTGGTGTCCATGTAATGATCTATTAAGATGTTATATTAATTATTGTGGGCCTGATAACCCACAAGTATAGGAGATCGCAACAGTCTTCGAGGATAGTATTTGACCCAAATTTATTGATCCGACACAAAGGGAGCCAAAGAATATTTGTGAGCCTTAGCAGTTGAGTTGTCAATTCAACCACACCTAGGACATTTTATTTCTGCAGCAAAGTGTTTAGTAGCACAGTAGTATGATAGTTTTGATGGTAGTAGCAACAATGGCAATAGTAACAAGAACAGTAACGATAGCAGTTTGTGATGATTGTGACAGTAGCAGCAATGAAAGTAACTTAGGGAAACCAATATGAGAAAAGTGTAGGCATTGGATCAGTGATGGATATTTGTGTTGGATGGTATCCATCATGTAGCAGTCACAACCTAGAGCAATACACAATAGCTCCAATTCATGAATGTAATGTAGCCATGTATTCCGTGTATAATCATACGTGCTTATAACAAGAACTTGCATGCCATCTTTTGTCCTAACCCCCATGGAAGCGGGGTCCATAAGGAAATCTAAGGGATATTAAGGCCTCCTTTTAATAGAGAACCAGAACAAAGCATTAGGACTTAGTGAATACATGAACTCCTCATACTACGGTAATCACAGGAAAGAATCCCAATTATTGTCTCCTTGGGGTATGCGGATCGTAACACGTAGTATATAGGTGCATACAACTTGCAAGATAGGATAAAAAACTCAAATATGTCATGAAAACATAATGGGTTTGGATATGAAATCATGGCACTCGGGGCCTAGTGATAAGCATTAAGCATAGCAAAGTCATAGCAACATGAATCTCAGAACATAGTGGATAGTAGGGATCAAGCCCTAACAAATTTACTCGATTACATGGCAAATCTCATGCAACTCCATCACTGTTCAGCAAGCCTATGAAGGAATTACTCACTTCCGGTGGTGAGCATCATGGAATTGCTGATGGAGAAGGGTTGATGATGATGACGGTGATGAATTCCACCTCCGGAGCCCCGAACGGACTCCACATCAGCCCTCCCGATGAAGAACAGGAGGTGGCGGCAGCTCTGTACCGTAAAACTCAATGATTCCTTCTCTCTGTTTTTTTCTCTGCGAGACGGTACCTATGGAGTTGGACTTAGGGAAAACGGAGGCTCTAGGGGCCCACAAGCTCATAGGCTGCACCCTGGGGGGTGGGCGCGCCGCCTGAGCTTGTGGCTCCTGGGTGGCCCTCTCCAGTAGTTCTCGTTGCCGATCTTTTTTATATATTCTGGAAATAATCTCCATAAATTTTCAGCTCAATCCAATAACTTTTATTTCTGCACAAAAATAACTCCATGGCAATTATGCTGAAAACAACGCTAGTGCGGGTTAGTTCCATTCAAATCATGCAAATTAGAGTCAAAAATAAGAGCAAAAGTGTTTGAAAAAGCAGGTACATTCGGGACATATCAGGGCCTTACGCGAGATTATATCCATAATTCTAACATTACTATGTTCTATTCTTCATTTGAGCAGATCTAAGACACATCAAAACCTAGATGCTTTATATAAAGAAACGATAAAGTCGTTAACATGCCAATAAGTCCCATAGCTAGGGGCAAATATGGTGATCCCGGAACCATCTTGATATTTCCCTACATATTATATATATATATATCAACAATAAATAATTTGCAATTGAAATTTCTACTCCGGAGTCATCGTGCAACTTTAAATAGATACATAAGGAGGAAGTCCCCCCCCCCCCAAGTAATCATACTAAACAAGAAAGTTGTCTACAACATCTAAATGCATAAAACACAGTATAAATCTTAGGAAATACTATCAAAGGATAAGGGAACAACAAAAATAAACCTAGAATAACAACCTACGTGGAGAAACCCGAAATACGTTAACATGTCAACTAGAACCAGTTACATAAGGAGTCCAAAAATCGTCTAGACCATACCGAATTCATTTGCAACATCATCCCCGCCTCTCTAAATGAGAAATCACATAACTGTGATCAAGACTAAGACAACAATGATTAGATTCATATTGAATTCATTCAACCTGCTCCAAACCCCGTTGCATTCTTGCCTTTTGTGTGTGTCTCCGTGTTCGCCATCGCACCTCCAGTGATCGGCGCCGGGGGGATGGGACATAAACGTGTGTACCCAGCTACTTATAAAACTTTAAAGTAGAGGAAGTAAATGTGTCAATTTATGTGTCGAAAGCATGTATTATCTAGCTTAGACATACTAGAATGGAAGTTAAAATGGTTAGATTGATGTTTTATGTGCTACATGTTGTAATAAATTGAAAGATGAAAACTATTTATTCTTTTCTACAACATATACATAAGGAAATCACAAAACAAAAGGTTGAAAAATAAATATTTTCTTTAAAAAGAGTTAAATAAGTGAAAATGGAATAGCTCATCAGGAGCGCATCATCATAATAGACCATAAAATAACTCACTACATTTGCGCTAGGGAAGCAGTGGGAGTTAGATTGTAAAAATCATGCACACACGCATAAATTTGGGTTTTGAAATCACCTACGCCCATGTAATGATCTGTTAGGATGTTATATTAATTCTTGTGGACCTTACGTGTCATTATATGCATAGTTCGGATGTTACTGCATTTTATTCTTCATTTGAGCACCAGAAAGCTATGCTACATCGAAACCTAGATGTTTTATACAAAGAAATCATAAGTTCGTTAACATACCAATAAGTCATGGTGAACATAGGGGGGGAGGGGTCCATGAATCACCTTCAAATGTCCCTATATCTTTTAAATATAGTAGCAAAAATAATTAATTCAAATGGAAAATTATATTCCTGGGCCACTGTGTAACTTTAACTAGATACATAAACAGTACCCTCGGAAAATATTCATAAAGAGTAAAAAAATGTCTAAGCGTGATAAGGTCATTTCAAAGATCATGCTCATGCCCCCTCTCTCTCACACACTAAACGAGAAAGTTGTATCTCTATAGCGGCTAAACGTAAAAAAACATGGTATAAAACCGATGAAATACTATTGCAGAACAACATGCGTGTACAAATCGTAAAACCATCAACATGTCAATTTTAACTAACTATACAAAGAACAAAGAACATAAAGAGCACACAAAGATTTCTAAACCATGAT
>NC_041381.1:381603767-381606970 GCF_002162155.2 Triticum dicoccoides | reverse complement strand
TAAACGAGAACTCACATAGCTCAACGATTAGATACTTATTCAATGCATTTGAACTGCCCCAAACCCTATCACATTCCTATTGTTTGTGTGTGTGTCTCCGTGTCACTGTCACGCCTCCGATGATCGACGTTAGCGGAGCCATGGGACATAGAAGTGTGTGCCCAACTACTTATAATTTGAGATTGCTCTTTGATGTGCTAGATGTTTTAATAAGTTGAAAGATGAAAACTATTCGTTATTTCCCGATAATGTATATATAGTGAAGTCTCAAACCAAAATGTGGAAAAAGCAATATTTCTATATAAGAGAGGAATAAGGGAAAACAGAATAGCTCATCATAAGCGTATCATCCTTAAAGCACGAAAAAAATCTCACTACAAGTGCGCCAGGGAAGCAGTGGGAGTTAGATTTTAATAACCTCACGCATATGCATAAATTCTGGTTTTTGGACCACCCGTGTCCATATAATGATCCGTTGTGACATTATAATACTCACTTCATTCCAGAATACAAGGTGCATAATTTTTTATGAAAGTCAAACTTATGTATATTAACTAAGATTAAAGAATAAAATACTAACATCTACAATACAAAATAAATGTAAATTTAAAATACTCTTCATGACCGATTTAATGATACAAATTTGGTATTGTAAATATTAATAATTTTCTGTAAAAATTGATCAGACATTGCACAAGTTTGACTTTCAAAAAAAATACACCGTATATTTTGAAAAGGAGGGAGTAAGTAGTATGGTCCTTGCATGACATTATATTCATAGTTCTAATGTTACTATGTTTTATTCTTCATTTAAGCACCAAAAAGCTAAGCCACAATAAAACCTAGACATAAAGTCGTAACATGCCAGTAAGTGATGTAGTTGGGGTGAATAGGGTGGTCCATGAATCACACTAAAATTTTCGTATCTCTTTTATTTATAACAAC
This sequence comes from Triticum dicoccoides, assembly GCF_002162155.2. Lineage (NCBI taxonomy): Eukaryota > Viridiplantae > Streptophyta > Magnoliopsida > Poales > Poaceae > Triticum > Triticum dicoccoides. The sequence goes on along the minus strand of NC_041381.1, from coordinate 381,606,025 downwards.
AACAAAAATTAAATTCAAATGGAAAGTTCTACTCTTAGGCCACTGTGCAACTTTAACTAGATACATAAAGAGTACCACCCCAAAGTACTTAGAATAAAAAATGTCTAACATGATAATGTCATTTTAACGACCATGTTGATGCCCCTCTCGCACATACACACACTCCAAACGAGAAAGTTGTATCTCTACAACGTCTAAATGCAAAAGAAAAAACACGGTATAAAATGCAGGAAATACTATCATAGAGCAACGAAACAACAAAACTAAACCTACAATAACAACCTGCGTGAAGAAACCCTAAAAGCATTAACACGTGAAATTTAACTAGCACAAAAAGAACATAAAGAGTATAAAAATGTCTGGACTATGATGAAGTCATTTGCAACATCACCCCCTCCGTCTAAATGAGAACAGGCATATAGGTGATCTAGATTAACACAACAACGAATAAATTCTTATTCTATGCATTTATACATGCCAAGTTTGCTTCAGGGGCCTCTTTGCCATACACATACTTGATGTCGGGTTTCCTAATATATGAGATTCGCTAGAGAATTGGCAGTGTGAGGAGTACAGAAGACTTTCAAAGATCAAATGTCGTTGGTTTGATTTTCTGGTCATGCTAACCTATTGGAGTTTGTGGAAACAACACACTGCTCGTGTCTTCGGTAACCAACAACTCCAAGTGAATGGGAAGGACCTGAATATGATTTGTAAAGGATTTAAAACATGTGGGCGTCGCCACCAGGAAGATGGATTGCGGCGACCAGTGAGTAGTTGGCTAGGTGTGTGTGGCAGGAGGGTAGTGATGTTCTTTGTTCTGTTCTGTGCGGTTTCTTGTACCTTGGCTCCCTTCCTCCTCCTTATTCTTCCATAAAGGTGAAGTACACATTTTCGTCACTCTTGAAAATTCATATCCACATCGGCTAAATACAACATATATTCCAGACCAAACTCGCTACATTTTCACCGAAACCCTAAACATGTGGTGGCTGCTAAGGCGGCTAGGGTTTTGAGGGGAACCTTCTTTCGGCGCCTTCCTCCTCCGAATCCCCTCCATCACCGACCTTTTGATCGTGGTGGTGACGGGGGTCACCGTACCCCACGCGCAAAAATTGTTAGCTTTAGGTTTTAGGGCTTAGGGCATGAGGTATAGGAGCAATACCACTCGATCCACCTAGGAGAAAAGGGTGAGGCTACAAGTTTGATTTTTCTCTCCCTAATGCAGAGATACGAGGCTACCATTAGGTGGACCTTACACATATTCTATCTCTCCTAACATTTCATCTCTCGCCTTAGCTTTCCTTCAACTTTTCCGGTGAGGAAGCTTCCTCTTCTACAGGCTTCGCATGGCACATGTGTGCTATACATTTTTAGCCGCCATGGCATCCAAACCCTTGGCAGTAGCGTCATCATTGTTGTGTCCCTTCTTGGAGGTGTTGATTGGTACCGGTGCTTCGGAGTCTAGGAGCTTGGTGGGAGATCTTCGATGGGCGCAATGGTCGTGAGGCTTCTTCATTTTTGTTGATCCGCTGTTGTCGGCATTTGTTCCTTTTGTATTTTATCTTTTGTTTCTTTTGGGCGTGACTGTGCTGCTTCCATCCCAGCACCTATCATTGGTTGTATCAGTGTTGTTGCTTTGTAATACAAAGCGGGGGAAACCCTTTTTAAGGAATCGCATATGAACCTAGTTGGCACATGGTGTTGGGGAACGTTGCATGGAAAACAAAAAACTTCTATGCACACGCAATATCTATCCATGGAGATGCATAGCTACGAGAGGGGGAGAGCATCTACATACCCTTGTAGATCTCTAAGTGGAAGCATTAATCAACACGGTTGATGTAGTCGCGCACCTTCACAATTTGTTTTGATCAAGCACAGAACACACGGCACCTCCGCGTTCAGCACACGTTCAGCTCGATGACGTCCATGCCTTCTTGATTCAGCAAGAGGGGCGAAGTAGTAGATGAGTTCCGGCAGCACGACGGCGTGATGACGGTGGTGGTGAAACTATTCCCGCAGGGCTTTGCCAAGCACAATGTTTTAGATGGAGGATGAACTAGAGGGAGAGGGAGCGCCGCACATGGCTTGAGGATTCATAGTTTGTAGTGCCCCCTCCCCTCCTCACATACATATAGGTGGAGGGGGAGGGGAGGAAGCCTACGCACCCCAAGGAGGCCGGCGGCTGCCCTAGGGGTCTGCCCTGGGCGCCCCTTCCTTTCTTGGCGCATGGGGAGAAGGCAGGAGGGGAGCCC
>NC_041381.1:381526923-381603563 GCF_002162155.2 Triticum dicoccoides | reverse complement strand
AAGAGAAGGCAAGAGGGGGCCGACCCTCTTCAACATTTTGCAGGAGGCTATGGAAGAAGGAATTGATGAAACTATGAGCTCATTGGATGAAAAAGATGAGGAGGAGAGTCAACAACAGAAGGAGGAAGAGCGGATTAGCTACCCGTGCCCACCTTCTAATGACAGTAACTCTTTAACTCATACATTGTTTAATGCCCCTTCATTCTTACCGAAGGATGAATGCTATGATAATTGCTATGATCCCGTTGACTCTTTTAAAATATCCCTTTTTGATGAACGTGATGCTTGTGGCCATGATGCCAATATGAATTATGCTTATGGAGATGAACTTGCTATTGTTCCTTATGTTAAACATGAAATTGTTACTATTGCACCCATACATGATAGTCCTATTATCTTTTCGAATTCTCCAAACTACACTATATCGGACAAGTTTGTTCTTATTAAGGATTATATTGATGCGTTGCCTCTTACTGTTGCGCATGATAATTTCCATGAATGTAATATGCATGTGCTTGCTTCTCCTACTTGCAATTATTATGAGAGAGGAACTACATCTCCACCTCTTTATGTTTCCAACACGATAAAATTGCAAGAAACTGCTTATGTTATGTATTGGCCTTTACTTGATGTGCATGAATTGTTCCTGTATGACATGCCGATGCATATGAAGAGAGTTAGACTTCGTCATTGCTTGATTTATGTTGCTTTTTGCTCACTACTAAATGCCAAATCACTAATTAAAATTGGCATTGATATACCTTGGGATCCGGGTGGATCCATTACTTGAGCAATTTATGCCTAGCTTAATGGCTTTAAAGAAAGTGCTGCCAGGGAGACAACCTGAAAGTTTTAGAGAGTCATTTTATTTCTGTTGAGTGCTTTTATAAAGTTTAAAAACAAAATGTAGAGGGGAACTTAAAACTTCACAAAAAGGAAAGTGAAAGTGAGAGAGACGAGCATTGTTGAAGTGGGGGAGCTCCTTGAACTTTGTTCATGCCCATGGAAACTTTGTGAATCTCAATTACAGAAACTTTTCAACAAAAATAATTATCCCCTTGTACAAATACTTTGTATTGTAAAATTATTGTGCCAAGGTTTGCCTTTAGGATGATTAGATTGCTTGTTGGTGTGTGCGGTGCGGAAACAGAAACTTTGGTTGTGCGCAGGAATTTTCATTTTTTACTGGAAAGCCAAAAGGTTCTGAAACTATTTGCACACTATTTCTATACAAATTGTTTATTTCTTACTAATTTTTAAGTATTTTTGGAGTACCAGAAGTATGGTAGATGTTCAGATTTCTACAGACTGTCTTGTTTAAGACATATTCTATTTTTGATGCATTTTTTTACTTGTTTTGATGAAACTATCGATTCTATCGGTGGTATAAGCCATTGGAAATTTATATTACAGTAGCTACAATGCAAAAACAAAATATGCATTGGTTTGAAACAGTACTTAGAGTAGTGATGTGCTTTATTATACTAACGGATCTTACCGAGTTTTCTGTTGAGTTTTGTGTGGATGAAGTGATCAAAGATCGAGGAGGTCTTGATATGCGGAGAAGGAGGAGAGGCAAGAGCTCAAGCTTGGGGATTCCCAAGGCACCCTAAGTAAATATTCAAGGAGACTCAAGTGTCTAAGCTTGGGTATGCCCTGGAAGGCATCCCATCTTTCTTCAACAAGTATCGGTATGTTTTTGTCTTCGTTTCGTTCACGTGACATGTGTAAATCTTGGAGCGTCTTTTGTGTTTATTTTTTTACTTTTCTTTTATGCACCACGCTGGTATGAGATAGTCCATGGTTGATTTATAGAATGCTCATTGAACTTCGCTTATATCTTTTGAGTATGTCTTTATAGAATGCTTCATGTGCGTCACTTATATCATTTGAAGTTTGGATTACCTGTTTCTCTTCACATAGAAAACCGTTGTTTGTAGAATTCTCTTTTGCTTCACTTATATTTGTTAGAGCATGGTCTTTTGTAGAAAGAATTAAACTCTCGTGCTTCACTTATATGTATTTAGAGAGTCAAGAGGAATTATTCATTTGCATGGTTAGTCGTGAAATCCTACATAAAACTTATGGATCACTGAATATGATATGTTTGATTCCTTGCAATAGTTTTGCGATATAGAGATGGTAATATATGGGAGGTACTAGTAAAAGGTTGTGGTTAGTAGGAACATTGGTGTTAAGCTTTGTGATTCCCGAAGCATGCATGTATAGTGTCTCGTTATGCTATGAAGTTGGAGCATGATTTATTATTGACTGTGTTCCTTATGAGTGGCAGTCGGGGACGAGCGATGGTCTTTTCCTACCAATTTATTTCCCTAGGGGCATGCGTAGTAGTACTTTGCTTAGAGGGCTAATAAACTTTTGCAATAAGTATATGAGTTCTTTATGACTAATGTGAGTCCATGGATTATACGCACTCTTAACTTTTTGCAATTTGCTAGCCTCTACGGTACCGTGCATTGCCCTTTCTCACCTCGAGACGTGGTGCAAACTTTGCCGGTGCATCCAAACCTCATGATATGATACACTCTATCACACATAAGCCTTATTATATCATCCTCAAAACAACCACCATACCTACCTATTATGGCCTTTCCATAGCCATTCTGAGATATATTGCTGTGCAACTTACACCGCTTTCATTTTGATGACTTGAGCATTCATTGTCATATTGCTTTGCATGATCATATAGCTAACATAGTAGTTGTGGCTTAGCCACCGTGCATCATTTTTTATACATGTTATGCTAGATCATTGCACATCCTGGTACACTGCCAGAGGCATTCATATAGAGTCATATTTGTTCTAGGTATCGAGTTGTAATTTTTATTTTTTCGTTTGAGTTATAAGTAAATAGAAGTGTGATGATCATCATTATTCTTTTTTAGAGCATTGCCCCACTGAGGAAAGGATGATGGAGACTATGGTTCCCTCACAAGTCGGGATGAGACTCCGGACAATGAGAGAAAAAAAAGAAAAAAAAAGAAAAAAAAGAAAAAAGAAAAAAGAAAAATAGGAAAGGAAAAAAGAAAAAAAAAGAGGGAGAAGGGGCATGGTAATTCCATAGTTGTGCTTCAAAGTAGCACCATGTTTTTCATATAGAGAGTCTCCAATGTAGTCACTTTCATATATTAGTGGGAATTTTTCATTATAGAACTTGGCTTGTATATTCCGATGATGGGCTTCCTCAAATGCCCGAGGTCTTAATGAGCAAGCAAGTTGGATGCACACCCACTTAGTTTTAATATTGGGCTTTCATACACTTATATCTCTTAGTGCATCTGTTGCATGTCAATCCCTACTCCTCGCATTGATATCAATTCATGGGCATCTCCATAGTTAATTGGTTAGCCACGTCGATGTGAGACTTTTTTTGTCTTCTCTATATTTACCCCTATCATCATACTCTATTCCACCTATAGTGCTATATCCATGGCTTGCGGTCATGTATTGCGTGAGGGTTGAAAAAGCTAAAGCGCGTTAAAAAGTATGAACCAATTGCTCGACCTGTCATCGGGGTTGTGCATGATAAATACTTTGTGTTAAGAAGACAGAGCATGACAAGACTATATGATTTTGTAGGGATAGCTTTCTTTATCATTGATATTTTGAAAGACATGATTGTTTGTTGGGATGCCTGAGTATTGATGTCTTTATGTCAGATTATAGACTATTGCTTTGAATCACTTATGTCTTAATATTCATGCCATGATTAGATATATGATCAAGTTTATGCTAGGTAGCATTCCACATAAAAATTATCTTTTTTTATCATTTACCTACTCGAGGACGAGCAAGAATTAAGCTTGGGGATGCTGATACGTCTCCGTCGTATCTATAATTTTTGAATGTTTAATGCCAATATTATGCAACTTTTACAAACTTTTGGCAACATTTCATATGATTTATTTGGACTAACATATTGATCCAGTGCCCAGTGCCAGTTCATGTTTCTTGCATGTTTTTTGTTTATCAGACAAATGAAGTACAACTGCGATAAAAATTTATGGAGAATTATTTTGGAATATATGTGTTTTTTGGGACTTGGAATCAATGCTAACAGAGGCCCGCAGCCTCCACAACCCACCAGGGCGCACCAGGCACCCCCTGGTGCGCCCAGGTGTCTTGTGCCCACCCCATAAGGCGGTTGGGGCCCTTCTTATAGCGTAAGAAAGATAATTTATGGAAAAACATGTAAAAAAAATAGTGCAATTGGAGTTACAGATCTCTGAGAATTTAAGAAACAGTGAAGGTCCAGATCTGGGGAACGAAAACAGAAGAGAACAGAGAGGGAGATCCAATCTCGGAGGGGCTCCTGCCCCTCCGCCGCCATGGAGGCCGTGGACCAGAGGGCGAACTCTCCGCCCATCTAGGGGGAGGCCAAGGAAGAAGAAGAAGGAGGGGGACTCTCTCCCCCTCTCTCTCGGTGGCGCCGAAGTGTTGCCGGGGCTAGGATCATGACGATGATCTACATCGACAATCTTGCTACCGTCAACACCAACTCTCTCCCCCTCTATGAAGTGGTGTAACACCCCTTCTACTCGCTGTAGTCTCTACTTAAATATTGTGCTCAACTCCATATATTATGTCCCAATGATATTTGGCTATCCTATGATGTTTGAGTAGATCCGCTTTGTCCTATGGGTTAATCGTGATCTTGGTTGGTATGATTGTATATTTTATTTATGGTGCAGTCCTATGGTGCCCTCTGTCTCGTGCAAACGTGAGCACCCCCCGCTGTAGGGTGTTGCAATATGTTCATGGTTTGCTCATTGTCAGTGTTGCGGGGGATGACACCAGCCCAAACGCGGATAAGTGGGTTATGGTGTATGGGATAAAGAGGACTTGATACTTAATGGTATGGTTGGGTTTCACAACCTTAATGATCTTTAGTAGTTGGGGATGCTTGCTAGAGTTCCAATCATAAGTGCATATGGTCCAAGTAGAGAAAGTATGTTAGCTCATGCCTCTCCCTCATATAGAATTACAAGAATGATTACCGATACTTGTTATCGATTGCCTAGGGATAAATGACTTTCTTGTTGACAAAACCTATCTACATTTATCACCTTGCAATTTATTCGTAGTTTTATTCTCGCAAAGTACTCGTAGTTTTATTCTTGCAAAATAGTTTCATGCTTGTTTTAGGTAAAGCAAACGTCAAGTGTGTGTACAGTTGTATCGATGGTCGATAGAACTTGAGGGAATATTTGTTTGGCCTTTAGCTCCTCGTTGGGTTCGACACTCTTATTTATCGAAGAAGGCTACAAACGGTCCCCTATACTTGTGGGTTATCAGGTTCCTACATATTCTACGAAGATCTTTATCGGTCAAACCTATATGACAGCATACATAGTCCCCTTTATCTGTCGATATGTTACTTGCCCGAGATTCAATCGTTGGTATCTCCATACCTAGTTAAATCTCATTACCGGCAAGTCTCTTTACTCATTTCGTAATACATCATCTTATAACTAACTCCTTAGTCAGTTTGCTTGCAAGCTTCTTGTGATGCTGTATTACCGAGAGGGCCCAGAGATACCTCTATGTCATACAGAGTGACAAATCCCAATCACGATTCACGCCAACTCAACAGACACCTTCGGAGATAGCTGTAGAGCACCTTTATGATCACTTAGTTACGAAGTGACGTTTGATAGCACACAAGATATTCCTCCGATATCCGGGAGTTGCATGATCTCATGGTTGAAGGAATATGTATTTGACATTAAGAAAGTAGTAGAAAAGACTGAACTATCATATGCTATGCTAACTGATGGGTCTTGTACATCACATCATTCTCCTAATGATGTGATCCCATAATCAAGTGACAACACATGTCTATGGTTAGGAAACCTTAACCATCTTTTGATCAACGAGCTAGTCTAGTAGAGGCTCACTAGGGACACAATATTTTTTTATGTATCCACACACGTATTTTAGTTTCCGGTCAATACAATTCTAGCATGAATAAAAAACCTTTATCATGATTAAGGAAATATAATAATAACCACTTTATTATTGCCTCTAGGGCATATTTCCAACAGTCTCCCACTTGCACTAGAGTCAATAATCTAGATTACATAGTAATGAATCTAACACCAATGGAGTCTTGGTGTTGATCATGTTTTGCCCACGGAAGAGGTTTAGTCAATGGGTCTCACACATTCAGATCCGTATGTACTTTGAAAATTTCTATGTCTCCATCTTTGACCTTTCCATGAATGGAGTTGAAGCGTCACTTGATGTGTTTGGTTCTCTTGTGAAACTTGGACTCCTTAGCTAAGGTAATTGCTCCAGTGTTGTCACAAAAGATTGTCATTGGACCCGATGCACTGGGTATTACACCCAGATCGGATATGAACTCCTTCATCCAGACTCCTTCATGTGCTGCTTCCGAAGCAACTATGTACTCCAGTTCACATGTAGATCCCACCACGATGCTTTGCTTAGAACTGCACCAACTGACAGCTCCACCATTTAATATAAATACATATCCGGTTTGAGACTTGGAGTCATCTGGATCTGTGTCGAAGCTAGCATCGACTTGACCTTTTACACGAGCTCTTTGTCACCTCCATAAATTAGAAACATATCCTTGGTCCATTTTAGGTACTTCAGGAGATTCTTGACCACTGTCCAATGATCCACTCCTAGATTATTTTGGTACCTCCACTGGTACAGCGAAGTGCTATACAAACGGTTTTTAACCCCTTTCCGCAACGGCGTTCTGAACGTCGCCAAGTGAGTGACTGTGATAGGGGGGTCCTTCCCACACGACCTAGAAACCATCGGGGATAGGGAGCCTCGATGCATATACAGTACTCCCTACCCGTTTGTGCTCACATTGCCATCGTAGTTGGTATTCTATGGTGCTATTTTTACGATGCACGACCCATCACAAATAGTTCACGGTTATAGAAGTAGACAATCACACACATTTACTTTTCCTCGACTTTGTGTGACTTGATGTAAGAGCGCACACAGTTGTCTCTATAAAACTGTATGCGAAGTCTGAATACATCCCACACGATTCATCCGCCATACCCGCGTTGAATGATCGACGTATCACATGCGTTCTTCTATGACCAAATGTTTGTGATGCGCACAACATGACAAAAAATCCATAATTGCGAAGCATGTGTGATAAGGTGACTATCACAAAAATTTAATCGGAAAGAACTGTGTGCGATGCTATTGTTAATCGCACGCGTGTTTTCTTGGCTGGTCATGTGTGAAGTAGAGATTGATCGCACACGTAGATCCTAGAAACGTGTCTGATCTCCATGTCTATCGCAGACGTTTTGCTTTCACAAACCGTGTGCAGTGTAATCCATAATTAATCCCTAATTTGAAAATCACATGTTTTGAATTTGAAAGTAGGCAATCACTTATTTCATATCCAACCATGTTTATTACAAATATAGGTTGAACCACGAATGCATAATTCGATGCATAGGTACATATACTGAAGAACTATAGAAGCACCAAGTAAAGAATGCTAAACCACAGTTGTACTAAAGACTGTAAAGAGAGAGGCGAAAGACATTCTGGTTGCTAGAGAAGGTGAAGCGGAATGCCCATATTGTGCCCTCCTCCATGCGTAATGTGCACACGACTCTAGACCAACCCCTTGTGATGGCTGCCCGTCCATCCTTCACTGTCTTTGTTAGGACTTCTCGATGCTCATTGTAGTCTAGATGAAATACTTTATCCTTAATTGTGTGTCCACCAATTATGTACTTTGCGAGGTAATCTTGAGTGAACTACTTTGGGAACCACTGCGAATGAAAAAGATTCAAACATTGTTGTCTAACAACTCATTATGGGCAGTAAAAAGAGAAGGCTGCAAAGTTTGTAGTTACCATCCTACAGCTTATTGTTGTGTTGGCTAGAGCATAAACAAATATTTTGCTTGCCACCATTCGTATATTTTTGCTAATAATCCTTATCAGTTTCCTCACTTGATGCTTGTTCATGAATATCTCATTGCCCCATATGCAAAAATGGTCGATGCATGGATCCTTGCCAAGGGCATATGTGCCTACAAGCAACAAGTCAATATTAGGAGCTAACAAGTGTCCAGGCCTGGATCTATATGCACTACATTATGGAATGACGGGGGGAGTACAAGCCTGTCGGCGTTCTGGGAACGGGGGTCCCCAGACTTGCCTGCCTGCGGCCTGCGGCGTGGCTCAAAGGGGGTCCAGCACGGCCCATCTTCATCAGCACAAGCTCAAGACGCTCGCGAGGGGCCAAGCCTCGCGGGGCGGACGGCAAGGATCTTCCTCAAGCTCGGCCTTGTCAGGCTGGCTCACGAGGAGGCGGAGAGTTCAAGGCGGGGTACCTCGCGAGGTGCCCATGACGCAAGCCATGACGACCAAGGGCGCCAACCCGCACAGTGTCCTTCTATCCTCTTTGGTGCAAGGGGAGCAAGCGCAGGCGAGAGCATCAAGCAAAGGCATCCATTTCAGTGCAACAAGACCAAGACCGGTCCAACGGCAGGATGGAGGTCACCGTGGAGCCCAAGTCGGCGTCACCACCAGAGCCTTTGACAGGCGAGGACCAACTTTAGTCAGGATAAGTGTACTAGATGTTCCCCTTCAAATTGGCCAATTGTTGGTGCCCTTCCCGCTCAATATTTGGGAAGAGGCCCAGGGCCTTAGCCTATAAATAGGACTAGCCACCCACAGGGTGGAGGGATCGACCCATCCGGCTGGCAAAACGAGAGAGACCACAAGAACAGACCCTCGGGAGGCTGTTCTTCCTTGTATTGTCCATCATCAGCCCAAGAGGCAATCCACCACGCCACACACTGGAGTAGGGTATTACACCACAATGGTGGCCTGAACCAGTATAAATCCTGTGTCTCTTGTGTTGTTCTTCTCGTAGTTTAGATCCTAGCGATTCGGTGAGGAACAGGTAGGTAGAAGGCGAAACCTCCGCGCGCACCCCAGTGTTCGAACCTCAAGGGTCTGCCGGAACCCTAAATCCGACATTTGGCACGCTAGGTAGGGGTGCTCCGGACTTCGTCTTCCATCGCCCTGTTCTTCTCTGACCGTCGCGACCATGTCTGACGCACGCCGGGTTCGCGCCGAGCACCGAGCTGCCCTCGCTTCCCGCGTCGCCCAGACGGCTCCCGTCGGCGGGTGCCCTCGTCGTTCCCCGTCGCCTACCGTCAAGGCTGCCACCGGCCCGGCGGGGAACGAGCAGCAAGCATCGTCCCAGCACCCGTCCATGAGGCGAGACGGCCGCACTGCTACGCCCTCGCTCACCCCCGCTGGTTCTTCATCCCGCGCGCCCCGCGCGGCCATGGAGGCTCGAGCTGCGCTCATCGCGGCAAACGAGCTACTGCGCTACCGCCCAGTCAACGACGTCTACAAAGAGTGGCTCGACCGAGTTGCAGAACTCGTCTGCGTCACTGGGGGCTCCCCAACGCCATCTTTCTCGCTGCACCGCGCCCCGCCATGCGCAGGCAATGAAGCTCCTGGGGCACCTCAGGAGCCTCCCCCTCAAGAAGGCGCCCTGGCTCCAAGGCGCGCGGCCCCTGGGCGGAACCCGCCCCGTCAGGAACCAGCGCGGCAGGAGCAGAGCTGCCAAGAGGTCCCACGCCCTCAAGAAGCTGCCCGAGCGCTCCCTGCTCCGGCTCGTCCCGACCACGCTCCTGCTCCAGCACGTCAAGACCCCGCACTGCACCCAGCTGCAGCCCACGAGGACCCGCAAGACCGAGCCCTTCGTCCTCCAAGGCCTCCTGTGGCCACAGCAGGCTGCCGCGCCTTCACCACCGAGCTACGCACCATCGCGTGGCCCGGCAAGTTCAAGCCAGACCTGCCTCCTTGCTACGATGGCACGGCAGACCCAGCAGAGTTCCACCAGCTCTACGAGCTGGGCATCGAGGCTGCCAACGAAGACGAGAAGGTCATGGCAAACTGGTTTCCCATGGCTCTCAAGGACGGGGCCCGCACCTGGCTTCTGAACCTGGCCCCAGGCACGATCTCCTCCTAGGACGAGATGCGCACCCGCTTCATCGCCAACTTCCAGGGTACTGGCGACCGGCCACCCGCCGAGAGCGACATGCGCCGCATCAAGCAACAACCGGGGGAAACCCTGCAGAAGTACATCCAGTGCTTCAACAACGCGCGCCTCAAGATTCCCAAGGTGACCGAGGAGGCCATCATCTCAGCCTTGTCTGACGGCGTGCGTGACGTCAAGATGAAGGAGGAGCTTGCAATGCATGAAGATCTGTGCACTTCCTTGGAGCTGTTCAACCTGGCGACCAAGTGCGCCAGGGCTGAGGAAGGTCGTCTCTCCCTCCTCGAATTTCCTGCCGTAGACCCTGAAGAGGAGAAGCCCAAGGCCAAGGACGTGTAGCGCAAGGGGGCTGTCGTACTCGCGGCAGAACCAGACACCAAGCAGGGCAGAGATCAGCCGAAATCCTCCAAGGGCAGTCGGTACTGCGTGTACCACGACCTCCACACCCATAACACCAATGAATGCCAAGAGCTCAGGGCCGTGCATGAAGGACGGACTAGTCGGCGTCCCGACCGCAACGACCGGGGCTACGGCCAAGAGGGAGGAAGGAACGCAGGATGCTGGGAAGATCGCGGCCCACGTCAAGGGTGGCGCGACCAACCTCGCGAGGATCGCTGGCAGGACCCGCCTTGCGAGGGAGGCTGGAGGGATCAGCCTCGCGAGGATCGCCCGCAAGGTAACACAGGCCTCCCTCCGCTACCGCCGCAGCCAAGGAGAAATGAGGACCGTCATCAGGACGAAGGGGCTGGGGGCTTCCAGGAACCACGTGCGATCGCCTGCATCCTAGGCGGAGCTCAAGCCCCAGCCTCTCAGCACATCTTCAAGCAGTTCGCCCGCGAAGTGAATGCAGTCCTCCCCAAGCTCGAGGCCATGCGCCCTCTCAGGTGGTCGGCGTGCGCCATCACGTTCAGCTCAGCGGATCAGCTCAAGTGCGCGGCCACAGCCGGAGTCCTCCCGATGCTTTGTTCCCCAATCATCAGCAACGTGCAAGTCACCAAGACCCTCATCGATGGCGGGGCAGGGCTCAATGTCCTGTCCGTGGAAACATTCAACAATCTCCAAGTACCCTACAGTCAGCTTCAGCCCACCAAGCCATTCTCCAGAGTCACCGACGGCTCCACGGTCCCGATTTGGCAGGTCCGCCTCCCTGTCACCTTCGGGGCACGTGACAACTACCGCACCGAGCTCATCGACTTCGACGTCGCCCACATTCGCCTGCCGTACAACGCCATTCTCGGGTACCCAGCGCCGGCCAAGTTCATGGCCGTAACCCACCACTGCTACAACGTCATCAAGATGCCAGGAAGTGGCGGAGTCATCACGGTGCCCTGCGAAGAGAGAGACGCAATTTGCTCCCTGGAGAGAGCCTTTCAGGCCGCATCACTGGAAGACCCGGATCGTGGAAGCAGGAGGCTTCCCGAGGCCACCCCCAAGAAGAAGAAGACATCGACCGGCCCGGCCCCTCAGGAGGCAGGTCCCTCTGGGCCCGCGCCTGCTTAGGGGGAACCTCCTACCATCGCATAGGGAAGCGCGCCCGGTGCCCTCCTCAGGCAGGGCTCGGGGGCTCTCCCCTGGAGGGCTGTCGACCTCGCCAAGGTCACGAGGGAGGCGCTTGGGCACCACGTGGAGGCGTGCTTCGAAGCACGTTTCCAACAAGAAGGAGCAAGGCAAGGAGGGCCAAACCCTCAGGAGTTCGTCAGCAAGGCCATTCAGTAGCTACATGAGTCAAGGGTCATGAGGGGCAGCCGCCGCTTACCCGGTGTGGCCCCCCATCCAGGTGAGGATGGTGGGCTGCGCGTCTGCATCGACATACCAGGGCTCAACCAAGCCGCGTCTCAGGAGCGCCTCTGGCCTTCGCGAGTGGGACGCTGCGAGGGCCCGCCCCACAGTTACGTTCGCATGCCTTATGGCTTGCCGAACACGGCTGCTGCGTACTGGCGCATCATGAGGGCCATCCTGGAGGCTCAAGAGGTCAGGCATTCCTCAGCCCTGGTGGAGATGGAGATGGTCCGCGAGGAGCCACCAACGCCTCCGGAGCCTCCCGAGGCCACAGGGCCTGGGGGCTCGTGAGGATCTCCTCCCGCAGCCCACCGAGTCTGCTGCATCAACATCCCTTCGTCTTCAGCGTCATCAGGTGACATCTTTCTAGTTTCATTCCCAGCTGGGAGCGCCCCCAGGGCTGCATTATTCCCAGGCCGCGTGGGTCCGTCCCTGTGGCATGTATCTCTTTTATTTCATGTTCTTAGCTCACTCTGCTGGGGGCGCCCCTCGGGCTGCATTATCCCCAAGCCGCTCGAGTCAGACCCAGTGGCATGTACCCCTCTTGCATTTATCTTAGGGCCATGTTTTCGACCCGTCATGCTTGTTATTTGGTGCCGGTTCATGGTACCTTTTTTATTCCTGGATGTCGCAAGCTTGCGGTTAAAGGGGGGTGCCTGAGAATCGCGACTCAGGGCTCCTATCGGCTCTCCGGCCCTCACCCTCTGGTCTGCCCACGGCATCGCGCCCCAGCACACCAGCGACAGCTGAGACCAGCCCGAGAGCCGGGACCCAAGGACGTAGAGTTTCGACATCTAACCCAGCTTGCGCATTAAAGGGGGGCACCTGAGCATCGTGACTCAAGGCTCCTACCGGCTCTCCGTCCCTCACCCTCTGGTCTGCCCACGGCATCGCGCCACGGCACACCAGTGACGGCTGAGACCAGCCCGAGAGCCGGGACCCGAGGACGTAGAGCATCGACATCTAGCCAAATTTGCAGGAACACACTCCAAGATAAGGCCCAGTCTGGGCGCAACCCGCCTTGGGGTGGGGCCCCATGAGTCTCGAGCTGGATCACGGGTGAACCAGCACACCTCGCCAGGCCTTTCGTGCCTCGCCGGCTCTCCAAGGAAACTAACGGTTAACCGTCGTTTGTCGCGACGAACTCTTGTTTCTTCTGTGATGACCTTGCAGGGTTCCCCCCAGGAACATCATCATGCGAGGCCCTCACAGTGTCTTCTTCACCCTCGTCCACGCAAACCGCTTGCACGTTAAAGGGGGGGTACCTGAGCATCGCGACTCAGGGCTCCTACTGGTTCTCCAGCCCTCACCCTCTGGCCATGTCCATGGCATAGCGACCTGGCATACCAGCGACGGCTGAGACTCGCTCGAGGGCCAGGACCCGAGGACGTAGAGCAAAAAGGGGAGCGGAGGGGAGAGGAGAGAAGCACATGATGACCTCGCCAAACAACCCTCCGACGGCCAAGACACGGACTTAGCGCTGCACCACGAAGTGTTCCCGACCCTCGACATAAGTCACTCTCCGGAAACACTAGCTATCGCAGCACCGTCCCCGCACCTAATACCATTCCGTCTTAGCAACGTCGCTCTCCTTTCTCGCCGAATGATGGCTGCTTGGGCGCCAAGGGGGACCTCCTGAGCATCACGACTCAGGGGCTCTTACCGGGCCCCGGGCCGCTCACCTCCTGGCCTTGACCACGGCATCGCGACCTGGCATACCAGCGACGGTTGAAGCTGCCTTGGGACTGGGACTTGTCGGCGCAGAGCACCAAGCCCTCACGAGGTCTGACAGGAAGAAACTAAGCTAAGACGTAATAACCACTTTGCACTGCTTCATAATGAGGATCATATTGACAAAAGGAGCTGCAGACACCTTACAAGCCCCCCACAGGGTGTGTTCTTGGCTCCTCGCAGGGACAAAAGACGCATATCCTAAGGAGTCCTAACTACAGGAACCGCCGCGGCATACGCCATCATCAACAGTGGGCTGTCAGGCACCAGCGCCAACCTCATCTAGATCAGAGACGGCGGCGGCCTAATGAGCCTGTCCTGCTCCGAGAGCGGCGCAGGCTTGGGGGCTCGTAGCTGTCGTCGCTCGTCTCCTGAGTCGCGAAGGGCTCGGCGGAGCCGCTGGATCCTTTGAGGCGTCCGCTGCCACCGGAGGAGCTGCTGGAAGGGCGAGCAGCAGGCCTAGTCCTCGCCGCTCCGGAGCTCCAGCCGCTACCTCTGGGGCAGCACTCCAGCCGGCGCCCTTCTTCGTCGAAGACCTTGAAGAGTATCATGGAAGCGCCATCGAACTCCAGGTGGATCACAAGGGCGCCCCTCGTCCCACAAACCCGAGCGACCTCGCCCCAGCCATGGGTCATGAAGACCTTACCTGGAGTGACGACCTCGACATCCGCATCGGTCGCGGGGGCCTGGCAGTCGGCGTGCTGCAGCCGGAGCCTGAAAGGCCCCCTCGATGGGATCTCAAAGGCGAAGGAAGGAGGGAGGCGAACCAAGATCGAGGAGGCATGGCGGCGTGGAGCACAAACTCTCGGGAGGAGCCCTCGGCGTGGATTCCAGGAGGAACAACACGCACCGCTGTGACCCGCCGGCGCCGACGGCGGCGTCGTCCATGGCGCTCGGTGTCAGCTCCTGCAGGGCCTTCAAGGTGGGCGTACAAGGGCAGCGGAAACCCTGGCGGCGGTCGCTCGCACCAAGGCCTCGACACCTCCTGCCGCGCACCCTCATCTCGGCGGCAGAGGACCAACCGCTTCTTCGGTGGGAGCGGGTCAGGACCCTCTCGGGGGGCCTTTCCCTTCTCCTCTGCAGAGAACCGACGGATCGGAGCCATTTCGGCAAGGTGTGGCAATGGCGAAGATGAAGAGGAGGGGGAATAGCAGAGGAAGATGAACTGGAATGGCTCGCGCCGTTCCATACTTATAGCCGGAGGAGGCCAACCGTTGGCTTCCATGATCGCAGGTAATCATGACCCGTTTTTGCATGCAGGGACTTGTGAGTTCGTGCAGTTGCCGAGGCATCGTGAGGGAACGGAGACGCCCGCGTCCAATCAACCGCCACGCGGCGCCCAAGGCTGCAGGCTATTAGGGCCCGCGACGCTTCGCACTTGCCCTTTCGCCTCTGCTCGGCCAAGTCCAGGCGCGCCTTGGGCCCGGGGGCTACTGTCAGCGTTCTGGGAATGGGGGTCCCCAGACTTGCCTGCCTGCGGCCTGCGGCGTGGCTCAAAGGGGGCCCAGCACGGCCCATCTTCATCAGCACAAGCTCAAGACCCTCGTGGGGCGGACGACAAGGAGCTTCCTTAGGCTCGGCATCGTCAGGCTGGCTCACGAGGAAGCGGAGAGTTCAAGGCGGGGTACCGCGCGAGGTGCCCATGACGCAAGCCATGACGACCAAGGGCGCCAGCTGGGCGCCAGCCCACGCAGTGTCCTTCTTTCCTCTTTGGTGCAAGGGGAGCAAGCGCAGGCGAGAGCATCAAGCAAAGGCATCCATTTCGGTGCAACAAGACCAAGACCGGTCCAACGGCAGGATGGAGGTCGCCGTGGAGCCCAAGTCGGCGTCACCACCAGAGCCTTTGACAGGCAAGGACCAACTTTAGTCAGGATAAGTGTACTAGATGTTCCCCTTCAAATTGGCCAATTGTTGGCGCCCTTCCCGCTCAATATTTGGGAAGAGGCCCAGGGCCTTCGCCTATAAATAGGACTAGCTACCCACAGGGTGGAGGGATCGACCCATCCGGCCGGCAAAAAGAGAGAGACCACAAGAACAGACCCTCGGGAGGCTGTTCTTCCTTGTATTGTCCATCATCAGCCCAAGAGGCAATCCACCACGCCACACACTGGAGTAGGGTATTACACCACAATGGTGGCCTGAACCAGTATAAATCCTGTGTCTCTTGTGTTGTTCTTCTCGTAGTTTAGATCCTAGCGATTCGGCGAGGAACAGGTAGGTAGAAGGTGAAACCTCCGCGCGCACCCCAGTGTTTGAACCTCAAGGGTCTGCCGGAACCCTAAATCCGACAAAGCCGAGGGATGAAACTAACCTCGTCAGAAAATGGTGGCCACTCCCGTTAATGTTGTTGTCCTGCATAATTAGTGGAAAGGCATGATAAGTACAGCAACCTTAACATCAAATAATATAGCAAAGGTAAACAACATCATCTCCAAATGATAGCTTGAATGTGTTGGTTTCAGCATGCTGTTAAAGCAGATATAAAATGGAAGGCAATGTTACCGACAACAGGCTTAACAGGCATCAAATATTGCAAATGAATAGAACGTAGGTAATGGTTAAACATCACACTGGATAAATGTGTAAAACTTAAATAAAGGGCATGTTTTAACTACGCCGGGCATAACTGGAACCAAATATAGCCGTTCAAATTGGTATTGATGCAGTCGAGCGGCACAGTTCCGACTTGCACATAATGAACATCACATTGCGAATGACTGAGATAAACAAGGCATAAATGATCAGTATAACAACCAAATATAGCCATTGAAAACTGGACAGAGTCTCACTGCAACCAACCTAACAAGCAAATACAGAAACATGGCATATGCTTGAAAACTGGACAAATGCTCACTGCAACCAACCTAACAAGCAAATACAGATAAAAAGGCATCTGCTTGAAAACTGGACAAATGCTCACTACAACCAACCTAACAACCAAATACAGATATACAAGACATCTGCTTGATAACTGGACACATACTCACTACAACCAACCTAACAACCAAATACATATAAACAAGGCATCTGCTCGATAACTGAAAAAATGTTCACTGCAACCAACCTAACAACCAAATACAGGTAAACAAGGCATCTACTCACTATAAAGAACCAAATATAGCCATTCATGAAACCGAAGTGGACAATTCATACTTAAACATCACATAGCCCTATTGAACAATACATTTTTGCATAACTAAGATAATTAAACACGACACAGTTAAAGCACCGCACAGCAAATGCTACTACAACAAAGGGTACGGATTGGCAAGCTAGAAAAGGTAAGATTTGCTGATAGGATGTTGCCTCACATGTCATGGGTGGGATCCTTCTAGTTGTAAGAGCACAGACCCATGGTGCGCTCTCTGATGTCACAGATGGGATGTTTCACCTTGGAAGAACCTTTGTGGGTGCCCTCCTCATGGTCGTGGTCGGTGAGATCTGACTTGGCAATTTAGGATTCCAAGCCGCCGCCATAGAACGTGTCCTTTAAGAATGACAAAATGGGCTCGATGACATACAAGGATCGCAAATCCTTAATGGCTTGGCGGAGAGATCAACGGAGGGTCGTCGAAGAGATCGACGGCAGTTAAACCAGAGGGGTTGGGGATGGATCACTTAACCTGTGACATGGCCCGCGTGAAGCCGTCACTGTCGACGAGCTTGATGTCGTAGCCAGCTTTCCCAAGATATAGTAATACGCTAGCCCTCTAACATGAAGCCTTTGGCATGGCAATGTAGTCAATGTCTTCGCCGGCTTCCACGGCGACGTGTTTCTCCAGGATCAACAGGTCGGGGCGAAAGGTGGCCACCTCACCAACATCTGCCGGAGAGGCCATGATAAACCTCTTCTTGGCCGAATGCTAGTCGGGCTCCCCGGGATACATGGTCGAGCTTAGGCTGCGACATTCTGGAGCAGGGGATGTGGATCTAGCAGGGAGGGACACTGCATGCCTTATCTGAAAACTCAGGGGAGTGGCGTGACAATATGGGAATCGGTGGGTAACCTGAACTTTATTATCTAAGCTAGGAGGAACGGGCAGACCGGCAGGGGTTGGCGGCTGCGAGATAGGGTTCAAGGGGGGGGGGAGGGGGCCGGGTGGGGGACTGTGGAGGTGGTGTTTGAGGATACGCCGCGGCTACTCAAAATTTTAGTAATGGTAGGTGGAGATGGTGGTGGAAGAGGGAGGGCGACGGTTCAAATGCCCCGGCTGCTTCAATTTTACTATAAGGTCGGTGCTGAAGGAGTGTGGGCGATGGTCGAAGTATGGAGGCTACTAAAATTTGGGTAAAGGAATTGATGCGGCGCGGGAGTACACAAGATCGCGCACGGTCCAATAAAAATATGGATGTATGATAATAAGGAAAAGTGGCGGGACCGCCGATTTTTGCAGCGCGCAAGGCAGGTAGTTTATTTTTACATTTCTAGCTAGCTGGTCTGTCCCACACGGTTCTTCCTAATTTCTAAATAAACTACCCACCTTTAGCTTGTGAAAGTGGTGATTTTACAGCGCACTTGCATCACACACGGTTAAGCCATGACCTCCACCCTTTGCTCGTGCTTGTGCAGCTGTGGTGATTTTATAGCACACTTGCATCACACACAGTTGAGCCAGTACCTCCACCTTTGCTCGCGCTTGCGCAGTCGTGGTGATTCACAGTGCACTTGCATCCCACACGGTTAAGACATTATACCCGTGTCCGTTGACCGTCATCAGAGTCTTTGCAGC
Source organism: Triticum dicoccoides (assembly GCF_002162155.2). Classification (NCBI taxonomy): domain Eukaryota; kingdom Viridiplantae; phylum Streptophyta; class Magnoliopsida; order Poales; family Poaceae; genus Triticum; species Triticum dicoccoides. The sequence continues at coordinate 381,585,273 of NC_041381.1, read as the reverse complement.
AAAAAGATGTTAGAGAGGGTCAGAAGACAGCCACACCAGCATGTGTCCCAAATATATATGAGTAAAAAGGGTGGTCCGTGATGTTCAAAATTCCAATGCACAACTTTGACCGCGCGGGCCCACGGTTGGGCGCGTCATCAAAGATCGATGAGAGGGGCCAGAAGTCAAGAACCACCTGGAAGTGGCCAAATATATGTAGGAATATTGGGTGTGATGTTTAAAACTTTAAATACACAATGCACAACTTTGGTGGCATCTGCCTCACAAACCCGGAAGCACCCTTGGATATATCTATAATTGTATAATGTTGTAGCTAGCTAGGATGCTTAACCCACCACCTCCCACTTCGTGTAAGTGGGGGCGGATGCATGTAATGATACTTTAGTCATACATGCATGTCGCCATGACCTACCATAAGATGGACTAGTGAATATATCATTTTATCAAACCACAACTGTTGTTGTCGATAAACCGCTTGGCCCAATAGATTGAACCATCATAAAAATCGCACGAGAGGGACCACCAAACCAGCACCTCTTGCATGTGGCCCAAAATGATGTATGTTGGAAGGGCTGATGTGTGTTTTCAATATAGAATAATGTACAATTTAGATGTGGTGCCTACCTCTCGATACTGACAACAACCATGAAGGCCAGGTAGTTAAGGACGAGATACGCATGGTACGGTGTAGGTCAAACCCAGCAATCTGAGCATGTGGGAGGGAATCCTGACAACACGTGAGCTCGAGCTTTGGTTGAACGACATGTGAGGGTGACCAAACCTAACACGAATTAGGAGGAATACATTCATGGCCAACACATACCTCTTGATATCAGTCACACACACACACACACACACACACACACACACACACACACACACACACACACACACACACTCCGGGAGCCCACATATATGTGTGCCGTCAGAAAAAACCGCACAAGGTAGACATGGTCTATCAGAAGACCCCGTATACACTGCATGCGACCCAAAAATATGTATGGCTATGGTGGTGTGTGATATGTTTAAATCCCGAATGCACAACTTCAATGGGCCACCAACTACATTACAAACCGAACACCGTACCTGACCTCAAGCCTGGTTCAATACGTACGATGTCGGTCCCAACTTCGAGGCGGCGGCGGGGGGGGGGGGTCGTCCAACGCATGCGCTCAAACTTTATTTGGTCTAATATGGCACACATAGCAATAGGAAACCACCATGGTCAAACCCTTCTCGTTGTTGGGTCAAAGGGATAGATTTTGTGGGCCCCCCTCATTATCGGTAAAGGATAATATATATACCTCAGGGAGCCCACAGATATGTGCAGCGTCTATAAACCGCACGAGGGAGACATGCTCGATCAGAACACCCTGCCCCTATACCCTACATGCGACCTGAAAAAGGTTTATATAATCGCCATGAAAGGACACTATAGAGTCAATCATTCTTTAATTTTTTAGAGCAAAAAATAACCAATAAAAACATAGTCTACAAATTAGCAAAACAAGGATCCCAAGGTTTATATAATCACCATGACAGGTCACTATAGAGATATTTATCTCTTTATCTCTATAATGACTGTGTCATATCATTTAAATGAAGCTTGAGATATGCAACTTCCCACCAGGTCACCCATCCTTGGACTACTCCAGCCCGAGCACGCTTAAACGTATGCGTTCTATTCGACTAGGCTAGCGGATGGGAAGCCGCACCTTGCTGATAGGAATTGCTTCCTTGCCTTTAAGGCATTTCACGCTCGTCACCCTATGGGACCTACTTCCTCCTATCACACACATTTGTGCTTTTTGAAACTGTGTGTGATATTTACATGGCCGGTGTGTCGCCACCTAGCCTTCAATGAGCACTGACACTGGTAGCGGGGAAACGATGGGAGAAGAGGCGGGAAACCAATGAGAGGAGTGGTGGGAAACAGTAGCTTGTTTGGATATATAACAACATTAATATAGAAAAGTTAGTACAGAAGGAAGCGTGAGCTAGCATGACGCATGCGCATAGTGCTTACCCGTGTTTTTGAAAGGGCTGAGGATAGCCATTCGATCTGGGAGCATCCAATGGTGCAGTTTTAGGATCCATGGGGTTTGGGTTCTGGCCAATCTGAATGCACGACTCAAATCGCGCGCGTAGCAGGGGGGAGTGGGGGCATCGAACATGGTTTGGTAGGCACACGGCTTTCGTGAGTGAACCATGTGCTATTTGAAAATGTTTCGTGAGAAGAATCTCAGTTTTTAAATCCCCGTAAATCCCAAACTCCCCCAAAAATTGTGAAACTTGGCATGGTGTCACGACATGGCACATATATGTCGAGGATTTTTTTGTCCATTTTGGCGCGAGTTTTATTACAAGCCTCTTACAAACCAGAGCTTCTCTCAAAGAAGCATCATGGTTCCGATAGGGAAACGTGTCCCCCTTATGGGCGAAACGATAATAGCTGCCTCTTTTCACCTTGTATTTTCTTCTATGGCCAACATGGAACAACAAGATATCTGTGCTGAAATTTAAACTTATTCAGGGTTCGTTTGGCCTTTTTATACAATAATTGAGTTTCCTAGGCATTTAATGTCCATAATTCAAATCTGAACTACAAATACATGCTCTAGTTCACCAAAATGGCTAGAAAAATTATACATGTGTCCTTGGGTGCATGTTTAGGTCCCATGCCAGGAATGGGAATGAATTGCAGCCGTACCAGCGTCCTAGCTCGTCCTCAAACATTTGGAATCTCAGTTTTTAAATCCCCATAAATTCAAAACTCACGAGAAAGTCATGAAAGTTGTCATGGTGTCACGTCATGGCACATATATGTCATGGTAAAAATATTGTCCAATTTGGGCCAAGCTTTATTACAAACCTCTTACAAACCAGAGCTTCTCTCAAAGAAGCCTCGCGGTTCCGATAGGGAAACGTGTCCCCTTTGTGGGCGAAACGATAATCACTGCCTCTTTTCACCTTGTATTTTCTTCTACGGGCAACATGGAACGATAGGATATCCGTGCTGAAATTTAAACTTATTCAGGGTTCATTTGGCCTTTTTATACGCTACTTGAGTTTTCTAGGCATTTAATGTCCATAATTCAAATCTGAACTACAAATACATGCTCCAGTTCACCAAAATGGCTAGAAAAATTATACATGTGTCCTTGGGTGCATGTTTAGATCCCATGCCACTAATGGGAATGAATTACAACCACACTGGCATCCTGGCTCGTCCTCAAACATTGGGAATCTCGGGTTTTAAATCCCCATAAATCCAAAACTCAATAGAAAGTCATCAAAGGTGGCATGGTGTCACGTCATGGCACATATATGTCGTGGTAAAGACATTGTCCAGTTTGGGCCAAGCTTTATTACAAACCTCTTACAAACCGGAGCCTGTCTTAAGAACCCTCGTGGTTTTGATAGGGAAATGTGTCCCCTTGTGGGTGAAACGATAATCGCTCCCTCTTCCAGCCTTGTATTTTATTCTACATGCAACACGGAACAACAATAGATTCACGCTGAACTTTGTAATTATTCAGGGTTGGTTTGACCTTTTTTATTCATTAGTTGAGTTTTCTAGGCATTTAATGCCCATAATTCAACTCTGAACTACAAAAACATGCTCCAGTGCACCAAAATGGCTAGAAAAAACGTACATGTGTCCTTGGGGCATGTTTAGGTCCCATGGAACGAATGGGAATGAATTCAACTGTCTCGGCGTCCTGGCTTGGCCAGAGACATTGCGAATCTCGGTTTTTAAATCTCTGTAAATCCAAAAATCACCAGGAAATCATGAAACTTGGCATGGTGTCACTACATGGCACATATATGTCATGGTAAAACAATTGTCCAATTTGGGCCAAGCTATATTACAAGCCTCTTACAAACCGAAGCTTCTCGCAACCCTCGTGGTTCCGGTAGGGAAACATGCCCCTCTTATGGGCGAAACAATAATCGCTACCTCTTCTCACGTTGAACTTTGTTTTCTACAGGTAACATAGAATAACAAGAGTGTCGTGCTGAAATTTGAAACTGTTTAGGGTTCGTTTGTCCATTGTATATATTAAGTTTTCTAGGCATTTAATGTAGTCCATAATTCAAATTTGAAATACAAGCATATGATCCAATGAAGCAAAATGGGTGGGAAATCCTACATGTGTCATTGGGTGCATGTTTAGCTCTCATTTAAGGCATGGGAATGAATTACAAACTTCTCGTTGTTCTGACATGTTAATATCGCAAACGGTTGTATTATATGAACAATGTGTTACCGTAACCATTTATGTGCGCCCACTACCTCTACCAAAATTTAACCATACACGGCGGCGTGCGTGCAGCTGTTTGATTAGACGGGATGAGCGCGAGAAGTCCACCGTGCAGGCTCAACGGGACACGTGCGAGCAGTACGCCATGCAGGCTCGACGGGATGCGTGCATCATGTCCACCTCATAGGCTCGACATGACACGTGCGAGCAACAAGGCCACCCATGCTCACCGGGAAGTGAGCTCTTTGACCTCCATCCACCAGCCGCTCGCCTCGCTCACAACTTCTCCATTAATGGCGGTCGAGCCGCTATTTAACACGTGATTAATCTAAACACCTGGACAGAGGGGGTTTGCTTGTGATCCCATGGCAGCATTTGCTTTGTTCGTGTTTTCAACTCGTATCCAGCCAAATTTAAATTGCCATATAGGACAACCGATAATACGACGACAAATAAAATGGCAACGGATAATGCGACGACAAATTTACAATGGCACGGATAATATTTATCTTACATATTCTGGATAATTTAAGATGCCACGTGCGTCAAAGCTCGAAAGACACGGGGACAAGAGAAGAAGGAAATCGCAGACAACGATCTGGGTCGCTACTGTCTCCACTCGTTGATGGATTGCCAGGCAACGACATCCTCTAGCTCCTTCTTCAGTTCCACACGACTTTGCTTGAAAGCAGCCACGGATTGCTCCACCTCCTGCTCGCACTTGATCTGGAGCTTCCTCAAGTCACCCATCAGTTCCTCGATGACAACTGTTGGTGTCATCCCCGAGGCAATGCTCTGCTCATGTAGCATTTTCTAGCTAGTGTCCTCCTCCTCCTTCTCGGCGAGCACCTTGAGGAGCTTCGCATTTTCACCCATGAGTTACTCAATGAGGTTGGTCACCTTGTCAACCGAGGCATCGCTGATCTCGAGCAGCTTCATCAAGCCATCGACCAACTCCTGCTGCTTAATGAGGTTGGCGAGAATGTCGTCGTCGCCGGCCAAGGACTTCAGCAATGCCAGTTCATCGCGATTGCCGATGCGGTGAGTGCGCTTGTGAGAGCCCTCGCGTGCCCGTGATAGCTCGTTCAAGGGCTCCGCGGCGCGCCGGGACATCTTTGTTGCGGCTGGAGCTTCGTGACGGGACCTCTCTAGTGCTTCCGCGGCCTTAGCCTTTGCTGCCTGGTTATATGTCCACCTGAAACTCGTCCTACCGGCCATGGCAGAATGACTTGACAGGAAAAAACAGTTTTGTGGGTGATGAGGAGAGGAACTGTGAAGTAATTTTCGAGTGGGTAGTTTTTATAGCCGAATGCTAACTTTGAACACATATTAGTTTGATAGGTGTGAACACAGATTAGTCTGATAGGTGTGAATAGATTTGCAATTACTTATTGTGTTGTAATCTACAATGTGACGAGAAACAAGGTCAAAATTTACTGATGGTTCGGATCGCAAAAAAATTTATTGATGGTTCTGGGCCACGTCTTATTTATCACACACGTGTTAACAGAAGGAAACGTATGTGCAACTTACTAATCATCGCACATGAGTACTCGCAGATGCATCGTGTGCGATACTCCTAGCCACCATAAGCAACTAGTTTGCATTTTCCAAAGTTTTTTGTACGAACAAAATTGCACACGAACTAACTATAGTAACCGTCTGTGTTATAATTTCTCATCGTAAACAGTTCATCCGAGTGGGATGTTTGCTGTGTATCACAAACCTCTTGTTTACATGAATCATTTGCGTTCTTTTGGCTCATCACAAACAGTTCATCTATATGAACTATATGCTGCATATCACACACATCTTGTTAAGTTGAACCATTTATGTTCTTTTCCATAATCAGAAATAGTTTGTCCGAGTGAACCGTATGTCGTATATCACACACACCTTGATCTGGCTGACTGTTTCTGTCGCATTGCCTAATAGCAAACAATTCATCGGAGCGAACTACATGCCGTATATTGCACACACATTGATATGGTTGCCCGTCTCTGTTGTTCTGGATCACCGCAAACACTTCGTATGGATCAACCGTATGCCCCACATCGCACACATAATTGAAATCTGAACCGTGTTTGATGTCTCCGCCATCGCAAACGTTTTGCATCATTTTTGACAGTTTTTCTACATCCCCGTTTTCCATTAATGCATCGCACACATTTTCGTTAAAGGGTCCCTAATCATGGTGTCGCATTAGTAGAATCCTGCAGTAGTGCTCCCTGCCAAACTTATGGCAAGGCACACATCAGGTCGGGTACACAACATGGCATACATTATAGAACCTATGGCTTATGCATAGGGAATGACTTTCATTCTCTCTCTATCTTCTGCCGTGGTCGGACTTTGAGTCTGACTCAATTTCGCGCCTTGCGACATAGGCAAGAACCCTTTCTTTGACTGGTCCATTTTGAACCTTTTTAGAACTTTTTAAAGGTATGTGCTTTGTGAAAGTCCTATGAAGTGTCTCGATCTATCCCTATAGATCTTGATGCCCAATTTGTAAGCAAATTCACCAAGGTGTTTCATTGAAAAATTCTTATTCAAATATCCTTTTATGCTATCCAGAAAATCTATATCATTTCCAATCAGGAATATGTCATCCACATATAATATCAGAAATGCTACAGAGCTCCCACTCACTTTCTTGTAAATACATGCTTCACTGTAAGACTGTATAAAATCAAATGCTTTGATCACCTCAACAAAGCATGTATTCCAACTCCGAGATGCTTGCACCAGTCCATAGATGGATTGCTAGAGCTTGCACACTTTAGCACCCTTAGGATCGACAAAACCTTCTGGTTGTCATACACAAGTCTTCTTTAAGAACCCGTTAAGGATTGTAGTTTTGACGTCCATTTGCCAGATTTCATAATAAAAAAATGTGGCAATTGCTAACATGATTCTGACAGACTAAAGCATCGCTACGGGTGATAAAGTCTCATCGTAGTCAACCCCTTGAACTTGTTGAAAACCTTTTGCGACAAGTCAAGCTTTGTAGACAGCGATATTACCATCAGCGTCCGTCTTCCTCTTGAAGATCCATTTATTCTCAATGGCTTGCTGATCATCAGGAAAGTCCAGCAAAGTCCACACTTTGTTCTCATACATGATTCCTATCTCAGATTTCATGGCCTCAAGACATTTGTCGGAATCTGAGCTCGTCATAGCTTCTTCATAGTTTGTAGGTTCGCCATTGTCTAACAACATGACTTCCAGGACAGGATTACCATGCCACTCTAGTGCGACACGTGTTCTGGTCGACCTACGAGATTCAGTAGTAACTTTATCCAAAGTTTCATGATCATAATCATTAGCTTCTTCTCTAGTTGGTGTTGGCATCACGGGAACAGTTTTCTCTGATGTGCTACTTTCCAATTCGAGAGAAGGTACAACTACGTCATAAAGTTCTACTTTCCTCCCACTCACTTCTTTCAAGAGAAACTCCTTCTCTAGAAATGACCCATTCTTAGCAACAAAGTTCTTGCCTTCAAATCTGTGGTAGAAGCTATACCCAATAGTTTCTTTAGGGTATCCTATGAAGACGCACTTCTCTACTTTGGGTTCAAGCTTATCGGGCTGAAGCCTTTTGACATAAGCGTCGCATCCCCAAACTTTAAGAAACAACAACTTAGGTTTCTTGCCAAACCATAGTTCATACGGTGTCGTCTCAACGGATTTAGACATGTCCTATTTAACATGAATGCATATGTCTCTAATGCATAACCCCAATGATAAAGGCAAATCAGTAAGAGACATCATAGAACGCACCATATCTAATAAAGTATGGTTACGATGTTCAGACTCACCATTACGCTGTGGTGTTCCAGGTGGCGTGAGTTGTGAAACAATTCCACATTGTTTTAAATGAAGGCCAAACTCGTAACTCAAATATTCACCTCCATGATCAGATCGTAGAAATTTTATTTACTTGTTATGATGATTCTCCACTTCATTCTGAAATTCTTTGAACTTTTCAAATGTTTCAGTCTTGTGTTTCATTATGTAGATATACCCATACCTACTCAAATCATCTGTGAAGGTTAGAAAATAACGATACCCACCGCATGCTTCAGCACTCATCAGACCGCATACATCGGTATGTATTATTTCCAATAAGTCATTAGCTCGCACCATTGTTCTGGAGAATGGAGTTTAGTCATCTTACCCATGAGGCATGGTTCGCAAGTATCAAATTATTCATAATCAAGTGATTCCAAAAGTCCATCTGCATGGAGTTTCTTCATGCTCTTTACACCAATATGACCTAAACGATAGTGCCACAAGTATGTTGCACTATCATTATCAACTTTGCATCTTTTGGCATCAAATATTATGAATATGCGTATCACTACGATCGAGATTCAACAAGAATAGACCATTCACTAAGGATGCATGACCATAAAAGATGTTACTCATGTAAATAGAACAACCATTATTCTCTGACTTAAATGAATAACCGCCTCGCAATAAATAAGATCCAGATATAATATTCATGCTCAACGCTGGCATCAAATAACAATTATTGAGGTGTGAAACAAATCCCAAAGGTAGATGTAGAGGTAGTGTGCCTACGGACACATCAACCTTGGAACCATTTCCAACACACATTGTCACCTTGTCCTTATCCAATCTTCATTTATTCCGCAGCTCCTGTTTCGAGTTACTAATATGAGCAACCAAACCAGTATCAAATACACAGGCACTAATACGAGCATTAGTAAGGAACACATCAATAAAATGTATATCAAATATACCTTTGTTCACTTTGCCATCCTTCTTATCTGCTAAGTACTTGGGGCAGTTCCGCTTCAAGTGACCATTTCCCTTGTAGTAGAAGCACTCAGTTTTAGGCTTGGGTCCTGCTTTGAGCTTCTTCACGGGAGCGGAAACTTGCTTGCCATTCTTCTTGAAGTTCCCTTTCTTTCCCTTGTGAAAGGATCGAGAAGAGGTGTCTAGAGGGGGGTGATTAGACCCTCAACAAATAAAGTTGCCATTTTTTAAGATTTTCAAGTTGAGGTGGTAGATAGACACAATTTCAAGCATACACAAAACAATTCAAGCAAGCATGCAAAGAGTATATGAGCAGTGGAAAGTAAAGCATGCAGCTTGCAAGAAAGTAAGGGGATGGGATTGGAGTGTGCAAACGCAATTGGAGGCACAAAGATTTTTGGCATGGTTCCGATAGGTGGTGCTATCGTACATCCACGTTGGTGGAGACTTCAACCCACGAAGGGTAACGGTTGCGCGAGTCCATGGAGGGCTCCACCCAGGAAGGGTCCATGAAGAAGCAACCTTGTCTATCCCACCATGGCCATCGCCCACGAAGGACTTGCCTCACTAGGATAGATCTTCACGAAGTAGGCGATCTCCTTGCCCTTACAAACTCCTTGGTTCAACTCCACAATCTTGACGGAGGCTCCCAAGTGACACCTAACAAATCTAGGAGACACCACTCTCCAAAAGGTAATAGATGGTGTGTTGATGATGAACTCCTTGCTCTTGTGCTTCAAATGATAGTCTCCCCAACACTCAACTCTCTCACACAGATTTGGCTATGGTGGAAAGATGATTTGAGTGGAAAGAAACTTGGGGAAGGATAGAGATCAAGATTTTTGTGGTTGGATTGGAATATCTTGGTATCAACACACGAGTAGGTGGTTCTCTCTCAGAAAATGAATGTTGGAAGTGTAGGCATATGCTGATGGCTCTCTCCACGAATAAAGAATGGGTGGAGGGGTATATATAGCCTCCACACAAAATCTAACCATTACACACAGATTCCCAAACTCGATGGGACCGAATGGTAAAAATTGGTCAGACCGATTCATGTCAAAATGTGAATGTTAGAGTTTTTGGTGGGACCGACAAGGTCAACTAGGTGGGACCGATGTGCAGGGGTTAGGGTAAAACCTCAACTCGGTTTGACTGATTTCTCAAACTCGGCGAGACCGATTTTAGTAATAAATAAACAAAGGATTGGTCAAGCAAACTCGGTGGGACCGACTGAACAAACTCAGTTAGACCAAAAATGTTGCAATAGACAATAGAGAATTTGCAAGACCATCTCGGTGAAACCGAGATCCCATCGGTGAGACCGAACTGATTAGGGTTTGGCAGTGGCTGTATTAGATGAAACTCGGTGGCGTCGGATAGATCAAATTGGTGGGGCCGAGTTTGACATTTAGGTTGAGGACATATGTGGATGTGAGAAAGTGGCTGAGGGTTTTGGAGCATATCACTAAGCACTTTGAGCAAGCAAGCCATTAAGCAACACCTCATCCCCTTTTAATAATATTGGCTTTCCTATTGACTCAATGTGATCTTGGATCACTAAAATGAAAATGTAGAGTCTTGAGCTTTTGCCAACATTTGTCCTTAACATCTTGAAGGGGTTCCACATCATCTTGTCCATGTCCATGCCACTGCAGTGTTGAACTTATCTAAAATATGCTACGTAGAAATATTAGTCCAACAAGAGATATGTTGACATTAATTACCAAAATCACCCAGGGAGCACTTGTGCTTTCAATCTCCCCCTTTTTCGTAATTGATGACAACATACATCAAAGCTTTAGATAATATGAAGAAAATAGCAAGTAAAACTTTGGAAGGACATGCAACATACATTAACTCCCCCTACATGTATGCAATCATGTGAAGACAGATCATAAGAGTGTGAGAATGCATAAACATGACAGAGCAAGCAATGAGTTACATGTGTCTTAGCTATATGCATCAGATCAAATGATGTAGACACCGGAAATATACAGAACTAGCTTTGGAAGAGGTGTACCTGGGTAAACAAGGTTAGATAACACAAGAACATCTACTAGACAGAGCAAGAACAGGAGAACACAAGAATACCAAGATTGGGATGACATGTTGAGAGTGAGTACTAGGTACTCTATTTGGTTGTAGAAAAGTCCCCAAGAATAAAGATATGCAATGAATTCCAAAGATTTTCTTCCCTTAGGTGTCTTTCTCCCCCTAAATCTGACATGGGATAATGGGAGAAGATAGGGTAGTAGAAAATCAGAGCAAACAAGAAAATAACTAGAGCAAGATAGAATTACACCATATACTATCATGCTATCATGTCTTTTACCCTCTTAAAGACATGAGACAACTTTCCTCTAAAGAATAAGCATTAGGAGAAGCTTTAGGAGTGCATTCTCTCTAATGTGATAAGCTTTGATGTGCTCTCTCTCTCTCTCCCCTTTGACATCAATTTCCAAGAAGGGACTTCTGGAGCATGATTCAAGTGGGTTTGGTCCTTGAGTCACATTACAAAGCCACATGTAGTAGGATGCTAGTAGAGGACAAGTTACAAAGAGTGGAGCTGGAACAGATATATAGGATGCAAGTGACACAGGTTTTATCTCAGAGTTGAAATTGGTAGCACCGAGTTGTTATTTTCGGTGGCACCGAGATGGTTTGGCTTGACCGAAGTAAAGAACCCGGTGAGGCCGAGTTCAATCCAGAGAGAAAAACACTTGTCACCTCATCTCACTTAGAAAATAAGATCTCACAAGGATATGCAAGGAATTAACTAAAGGATTTGCAATGAATTGGATGCAGGGAAATGCAGAAAAGAAAAGAGAAAAGAAAAGAAAACAAATCTAGATGAAGTTTTTTTGAAAGGGGAATTAGCATGCATGGGACAAATGCAAGAGCACAGAGAAATAATAGAGAACGTCATCTAGAAATGGTCGGCGACGAAGTCACCTATGTTAGAGTATATTGACTTAGGAGTCGAGTGAGGACACTTGATCATAGGTCATACTCATCGTTTAAGCTCAAAATGGGGCTGCCATTTTTCGTTTAAGTATTTTGATGTATTCACATCTTGTTGAGTTGCCTTAACCCATGTCTTGGGGTAAAGCTTCTCTGAGATGCAGTGACATACCTTGGGTGGTGGTGTTGAGCTTGGTCATGTAGTTGAACTTGTGTAGAGTGCTCAAGTTGATGTAGATCATCAAGAGTTGGGAGCACCACTTGTAGTTGAAGTTCATCTTCCTACATGGGTTAGTCTTGCAAGGAAGATCACTTGTGTATCCAAAATGACAATCATGAAATTTGATATTAATTGAAATTTGATATAAGGAATTTGTAAAAGCATATATTGAATGGATTCATGCTTCCTTGTCTTCAACCACCATACTGTAGAGACTTGGAGATGTATAGATTGCTTAGAGTGTGATTGAGTTGCAATCTCATAGAGTTGGGTTCGTCCAAGTACCTACAAGGGTTAGATAGCATGCAAGAGTACAAGAATATCCAAGACATATGATCATCATCATGAGAAAAAAGTCAAGGATTAGTCATAGTAAGGCTCATGCCTTGCATGCATTCACATGGAGTTTCTACTCCAAATTTGAAGCATTAATGATGTTCAATTCACCTCTCAACGTGCAAAATAATTTCTCATCAAGTGGTTTGGTGAATATATCCGCCAATTGCTTATCGGTACAAACATGCTTAAGTTTGATATCTCCCTTAGCAACATGATCTTGAATGAAATGATGACGAACGTCAATATGCTTAGTTCGAGAATGTTGCACGGGATTATGAGCAATCTTAATAGCACTCTCATTGTTGCAAAGCAATGGAACATGTTTCACATATATCCCATAATCTTTAAGAGTTTGGGTCATCCAAAGTAATTGAGCACAACATGAACCGGCGGCAATGTATTCCACTTCGGCGGTGGATAAGGATACCGAGTTTTGTTTCTTGGAGGACAAAAACACAAGAGATCTACCAAGAAATTGACAAGTACCCGAAGTGGACTTTCTATCAACCTTGTCGCCGGCATAGTTCGAATCGGAGTAGCCAACAAGATTAAAAGAAGACCTCTTAGGATACCAAATGCCAAAATTTGGTGTATGTATTAAGTTTCTAACTATCCTTTTTAGAGCCTTAAGATGACACTCTTTGGGGCCACTTGATATCGTGCACACATGCACACACTTAGCATGATATCAGGATGGGAGGCACATAGGTATAACAATGAACCAATCATAGAGTGGTAAACCTTTTGGTCAACCGGTTCGCCATCCTTTGTTAAGTCAAGATGTCCACTAGTAGGCATGTGGGTATTCATACCTTTGCATTCTTGCATGTTGAACTTCTTGAATAAGTCCTTGGTATAATTTGTTTGAGAGATAAAGGTTCCCTCCTTAGTTTGCTTGATTTGCAAACCAAGAAAGAACTTGAGCTCACTCACCATAGACATCTCAAACTTCTCCGACATATGCTTTCCTAACTTCTCACTAAAATGAGGGTTAGTTGAACCAAATATGATATCATCAACATAAATTTGGCACACAAATAATTCTCCATTGACCCTTTTAGTAAAGAGTGTAGAACCAATTTTAACAATTTCAAACCCTTTATCAAGAATAAACTTAGTCAATCATTTATACCAAGCTCTAGGAGCTTGCTTAAGACCATAAAGAGCTTTGTGGAGTTTGTAAACATGGTCGGGTTTCTTACGATTAACAAAGCCGGGAGGTTGTTTAAAATAAACTTCCTCCTAAATTTCACCATTAAGAAAAGCACTTTTGATGTCCATTTGATATAAGGTAATGTCATGATGATTGGCATAGGAAAGTAAGATGCGAATGGACTCAAGTCTAGCAACAGGGGCATAAGTCTCACCATAGTCCATACCTTCGATTTGAGTGTAGACTTGAGCAACGAGACGAGCCTTGTTGCATACAACTTGTCCATCTTCATCTTGCTTTTTACGAAACACCCATTTGGTTCCAATGACATTGTGCTTCTCATCGGGCTTCTAAACCAACGTCCATACTTGATTCCTCTCAAAGTTGTGTAGCTCTTCATGCGTGGCATTTATCCAATCCGGATCTTATAATGCTTCTTCAACCTTCATAGGTTCAATGCAAGAAATGAATGAGTAATGTTCACAAAAGTTAGCTAAACGAGATTTTGAGCGAGTAACTCTCCCGGTTTGAATGTCATCAAAGATTTGTTCGACGGGATGATCTCTTGAAACTCTTGCTCGAACTTGTGAGAGCTTTTGTTTGGGTCGGGGTGTAACATCCTCTTCATTATCTTGTTCTTCCTCTTGTCTTTCTTTGTTGTTGTTGGCGTTGTTGTTCTCCCGTGGAGGTAGAGAAGGAGGTTGTAGAGGTTCATCTTGTTGTACATCCTCATTTTCATCGTCTTGATGTGTCCCACTCATGGATGCCTCCAAGTCAACTTGTGGTTCACCTTGGCGTGAAGTTGAGGCTTCCACTTGGATGGACGAGGTACTCTCCTTCACCTCTATTGGGCGAATCTTTCCAATAGACAAGTCTTGGATTGCTGAAGGATCTTTCTCACCTAAATCAATTGGCAATTGCTCTACTTGCGAGCCGTTAGATTCATCAAACTTCACATCTATTGTCTCTTCAACCTTTCGGGTGAAATTGTTGTAGACATGGTAAGTGTGAGAGTTTGAGCCATAACTGAGTAGGAAACCTTCATTAGACTTAGTAGAAAATTTTGAACGATGATGCTTATCAAGAATGTAACACTTTGAGCCAAATACCTGAAAGTATCCAACTTGGGGTTTGTTACCGGTGAGGTGCTCGTATGCCATCTTGCCGAGTAGCTTGTGAAGATATAGATGATTCTTTGCATGACAAGCTGTCTCAACCACTTCCGCCCAAAAGTTTTTGGCGTCTTGTACTCATCAAGCATCGTTCTCGTCATTTCGGTGAGCACCCAGTTCTTCCTCTCAACAACTCCATTTTTTTGAGGTGTGTACGTAGCCGAGAACTCATGTGAAATCCCTTCTTCATCAAGAAAGGTGTCCACATTGGCGTTCTTAAACTCGTTCCGTTGTCGCTACGAACCTTCTTGATATTCACTTAAAATTGATTTTGGGCCTTCCTAGCGAAGTTTTTGAAGATCTTTTGGACCTGCAATTTATCATCAAGAAAGAACACCCACGTAAATCTTGAAAAATCATCTACAATGACTAGTCCGAACGAGTTACCACCAATACTCTTGTAGGCGTTGGGACCGAAAAGATCCATATAAAGTAGCTCGAGTCGTCTCCTCGTGGTCATGATGTTCTTCACGGGGTGGCTTCCTCCAACCCGTTTTCCTGCTTGGCAAGCGCTGCAAAGTCTATCCTTGTCAAATATGTCATCTTTAACACCAAGGATATGATCACCTTTAATAAGCTTGCCATGGTTTTGCATGCCCACATGACGTAACCGTCTATGCCACAACCATCCTTTGGAAGATTTAGCAATTAAGAAAGTTCTAGGTTGAGCCTTTTTTTAGTGAAATCAACAATGTATGGATCACCTCTATGTATGCTAGTAAATATCATTTTATGATTATCTCTTTGAAACACTTGGGAATCTATTTCAGTAAATAGGACATTGAATCCAAAGTCAGCTAGTCTAGATACAGGAAGTAGATTATAGCCAAGAGATTCAATGAGCATAACATTTTGTATGGAGCTGTCATGTGAGATGGCCACCTTACCGAGGACAAAACACATTACCCTTTGAGTTATCACCGAAAGTGACATACTTTCAAGGGTTGTCATTTTCAGCAAGCTCACGAAACATATCTTTGTCTCCGGTCATGTGATCGGTACATCCACTATCAAGGACCCATTCCTTTTCTCCAGCCATGTAGCCGCGAAGGTTAGCCATAAGACCAAAGTGTCTCATAGACTCATGAAGATCAAAGTCACTATCATCATCCTCATCATAGTATCCATGTTCAACATCATCTTGCAAATGATCATTTCCTAGAGAGAGTGATTCATTAGATATATGATTTTGACAATGTTCATCTCTATGAATTCTAATAGCTTCAAAAATAGTATTGCTAATGATTCCAACATCTCCTTTGGCACGCATAGGATTGGTAACCTCAAATACACAATCTCCAAACTTAGGATCATTGAGATTCATCTTATTCAAAGCAATAAACTTGTGAAGATTCCCATCTAAGTTTTTTCAAGGAATAGTCCGGAAATCATTCCTCAAGGAATCTCCATATAGTATAAGCACAATCAAGAGTTGGCAAGTGACCAATCAAATTTCCAGGCAAGCCTCTAGTGATAAGATTGATAGTTCTGAGATTGTGAATCATGTCAAGAGACTCATCATGGGTAGGATGCAAGGGATCAACAAGGGGTTCACAAGGAGTAGTAATATACTTGTTCAAGTGATATTCATGAAAAATTCCAAGCATCTCATTTTTCCACTCACTAAAGAACTCTCCATCAAGCATAGGCACTCTATGTCTAAGACTCCCCAACGTAGACTCGTCCATCTTCCTCCAATGGTGATTAAACCAAAGCAATGGAAACCAAAGCTCTCATACCAATTGAAAGGATCGAGAAGAGGTGTCTAGAGGGGGTGATTTGACCATCAACACATAAAGTTGGCAGTTTTTAAGGTTTTCAAGTTGTGGTGGTAGATAGACACAATTTCAAGCATACACAAAACAATTCAAGCAAGCATCCAAAGAGTATATGAGCAGCGGAAAGTAAAGCATGCAACTTGCAAGAAAGTAAGGGGATGGGATTGGAGTGTGCAAACACAATTGGAGACACGGAGATTTTTGGCGTGGTTCCGATAGGTGGTGCTATCGTACATCCACGTTGGTGGAGACTTCAACCCATGAAGGGTAACGGTTGCGCGAGTCCATGGAGGGCTCCACCCAGGAAGGGTCCATGAAGAAGCAACCTTGTCTATCCCACCATGGCCATCGCCCATGAAGGACTTGCCTCACTAGGGTAGATCTTCATGAAGTAGGCGATCTCCTTTCCCTTACAAACTCCTTGGTTCAACTCCACAATCTTGACGGAGGCTCCCAAGTGACACCTAACCAATCTAGGAGACACCACTCTCCAAAATGTAATAGATGGTGTGTTGATGATGAACTCCTTGCTCTTGTGCTTCAAATGATAGTCTCCCCAACACTCAATTCTCTCACACAGATTTGGCTATGGTGGAAAGATGATTTGAGTGGAAAGAAACTTGGGGAAGGCTAGAGATCAAGATTTTTGTGGTTGGATTGGAATATCTTGGTCTCAACACATGAGTAGGTGGTTCTCTCTCAGAAAATGAATGCTGGAAGTGTAGGCACGTTCTGCTGGCTCTCACCACAAATGAAGAATGGGTGGAGGGGTCTATATAGCCTCCACACAAAATCTAACCGTTACACACAGATTCCCAAACTCTGTGGGACCGAATGGTAAAACTCGGTCAGACCGATTCGGTCAAAATGTGAATGTTAGAGTTTTCGGTGGGACCGACAAGGCCAACTCGATGGGACCGATGTGCAGGGGTTAGGGTAAAACCTCAACTCGGTGAGACCGATTTTGGTAATAAGCAAACAGAGGATTGGTCAAGCAAACTTGATGGGACCGACGGAACAAACTCGGTTAGACCGAAAATGTTGCAATTGATCATAGAGAATTTCCAAGCCCATCTCGGTGAAACCGTGATCCCATCGGTGAGATCGAACTGATTAGGGTTTGGCAGTGGCTGTATCGGATGAAACTCGGTGGCGCCGGATAGATCAAATCAGTGGGGCCGAGTTTGACATTTAGGTTCGGACATATGTGGATGTGAGAAAGTGGATGAGGGTTTTGGAGCATATCACTAAGCACTTTGAGCAAGCAAGCCATTAAGCAACACCTCATCCCCTTTTAATAGTATTGGCTTTCCTATTGGCTCAATGTGATCTTGGATCACTAAAATGAAAATGTAGAGTCTTGAGCTTTTGCCAACATTTGTCCTTAGCATGTTGAAGGGGTTCCACATCCTCTTGTCCATGTCCATGCCACTCCAATGTTGAACTTATCTGAAATATGCTAGGTAGAAATATTAGTCCAACAAGAGATATGTTGACATTAATTACCAAAATCATCTAGGGAGCACTTGTGCTTTCACCTTGCCTTTTTTTCTTAAAATTGGTGGTCTTGTTAACCGTCAACACTGGATGCTCTTTCTTGATTTCCACCTCCGAGGCCTTAAGCATCGCAAAGAGCTCGGGAATTGTTTTCTCCATCCCTCGCATATTATAATTCATCATGAAGCCTTTCTAGTTTGGTGGCAGTGACTGAAGAACTCTATCAATAACACTCTCAGCTGGAAGATCAATTCCCAACTGAGTCAAGTGGTTGTGGTACCCAGACATTCTGAGTATGTGTTCACTGACAGAACTGTTCTCCTCCATCTTATAGCTAAAGAACTTGTTGGAGACTTCATATCTCTCAACCCGGGCATTTGCTTGAAATATTAACATCAGCTCTTGGAACATCTCATATGCTCTGTGGCGTTCAAAACGCTTTTGAAGTCCCGGTTCCAAGCCATAAAGCATGGCATAGCGAACTATCAAGTTGTGTAGGACCTTGAAGTATGTCTAGAGGGGGGTGATTAGACTACTTGACCAATTAAAAACTTAATCTTTTCCCAATTTTAGTCTTTGGCAGATTTTAGCTATCTTAGCACAAGTCAAGCAATCTTCACACAATTCAAGAAAGCATGCAAAGAGTATATGAGCAGCGGAAATTAAAGCATGCAACTTGCAAGAATGTAAAGGGCAGGGTTTGGAGAATTCAAACGCAATTGAAGACATATATGTTTTTGTCCTGGTTCCGATAGGTGGTGCTATCGTACATCCACCTTGGTGGAGACTTCAACCCACGAAGGGTAACGGTTGCGCGAGTCCATGGAGGGCTCCACCCAAGAAGGGTCCACGAAGAAGCAACCTTGTCTATCCCACCATGGACGTCACCCACGAAGGACTTGCCTCACTAGCGGTAGATCTTCACGAAGTAGGCGATCTCCTTGCCCTTACAAACTCATTGGTTCAACTCCACAATCTTGTCGGAGGCTCCCAAGTGACACCTAGCCAATCTAGGAGACACCACTCTCCAAGAAGTAACAAATGGTGTGTTGATGATGAACTCCTTGCTCTTGTGCTTCAAATGATAGTCTCCCCAACACTCAACTCTCTCTCACAGGATTTGGATCTGGTGGAAAGAAGATTTGAGTGGAAAGCAACTTGGGGAAGGCTAGAGATCAAGATTCATATGGTAGGAATGGAATATCTTGTCCTCAACACATGAGTAGGTAGTTCTCTCTCAAAAATAGTAAGTTGGAAGTGTAGGTTTGTTTTGATGGCTCTCTCCATGAATGAAGAGGAGGTGGAGGGGTATATATAGCCTCCGCACAAAATCTAACCATTACACACAATTTACTAATCTTGGTGGGACCGAATCAACAAACTCGGTCGGACCGATTCAGTAAACCTAGTGACCGTTAGTGATTTCGGTTGGACCGACATGCAACTCGGTAGGACCAATATGGTTAGGGTTAGGGAATAACATAATCTCGGTGAGACCGATTACACAAACTCGGTGAGACCAATTTTGGTAATTAGCTAACCAGAGAGTTGGTGAGGTAAACTCGGTGGGACCGATTCGCTCATTTCGGTGAGACCGAAGTGTTACAAAAAGGAAACAGAGAGTTTACATTGCAATCTCGGTGGGACCGATCGCTCACTTCGGTTAGACCGAAACGTTACAAAGAGAAATAGAGAGATTACAATCCCATCTCGGTGAGACCGAGATCCCTATCGGTTAGACCGATTTGCCTAGGGTTTGTGGCAGTGGCTATGACATCTCAACTCCGTGGTGCCAGATAGAAAGAATCGGTGGGGCCAAGTTTGACTTTAGGTTTAGGTCATATATGGATATGAGAAAGTAGTTGAGGGTTTTTGGAGCATATCACTAAGCACTTGAAGCAAGAAACTCATTAAGCAACACCTCATCCCTCCTTGATAGTATTGGCTTTTCCTATAGACTCAATGTGATCTTGGATCACTAAAATATAAAATGTAGAGTCTTGAACTTTTGAGCTTGAGCCAATCCTTTTATCCTTAGTATTTTGAGGGATCCACTTTCCTCATCCATGCCATGCCATTCATTGAGCTTTCCTGAAATATTTGTCTTGGAATAGTATTAGCTCAATGAGCTATATGTTGTTCGGAATTACCAAAACCACCTAGGGATAGTTGCACTTTCAATCTCCCCCCTTTTGGTAATTGATGACAACATATAGATCAAAGCTTCGACAAATGATAATAAGATTGAAAAACATCGTCGCTTTGAGAAGTATGTGATAAGCAAGAGCTCCCCCTAAATTTGTGCATAGTTTAAGATTTGCTTTGGACTGCAAATGCACAAAGAATTAGGGTCATGGGTTACTCTTCCATGTCACATACATCTTGGTGGAGCACTCAAAATAAGAAAGATTGAATACATGCACTCATCACCAAGCAAAGTGAATGATCATATAAAGATAAATGGGATAATATCATCTAACAAGCATAAGTGTAGCTTATGATCAAACACATGATCATCAATGTCTCACAGGCAATAACGTAGTATCTCAAGCAATCAAAAGCAAACAAAGTTCAACCACGAAGACAAGAGAGAACAAAAGCAAAATCTCTCTCTCTCGAAGCCTATGATCTTTACATTTTTCTCCCCCTTTGGCAACAAGTTACCAAAAAGTTCCTAGAAAATGCATAGTACTATTTTGTCTCTCAGGCTTGGTCTTCAGCTGGTGGTGTAGAGATGGCTCCTTGGTCGAAGACTTCAGTTGATGTGGATGGAGCTGAAGGAGTTGGTGCTGGAGCTGGTTGCACTGGAGCTGTAGCTGGTGCAGATGAAGTGGCTCTGGTGTCTGTCACGGGCTCTGCAGCTGATCTCTGAGCTCGAGGCACTCTGGCAAATGCATCAGTAGTTGCCCAGCCCTTCCTCTCCTGCATGTCATCCTGTAGCTGCTCCACAACTGACTGAATCTCAGTTACTTTAACATCGAGGTCATAGAATTTTTGTTCCATGATTCTTTCCAGGCTCTCCTGGTTTTGAGTTAGGGTGGACAACCCTTTCTCAATCCTCAGTGTTGATGCTATTAAGTAACCAAGCTGGTCCTGCTTGCTCTTCAAAAAGTACTCATATGCCTCCTCTAAAGTTGGCATCTTGGCAGCCTTCTCCTTCTTTGCTTTCTCCTTTTTCTCTTGAGCTTGCACTGATGATGGTTCATTCTCGTTCATGACAACTTGATTGTCCTCAAAATCTTGATAGATGACAAAGTGTTCCTTATCCAACAGGTATTTTCCTGTGCCCATCTTGGAATTTATCAACTCCTGGATTTGTGGGGCATATCCACAACTTCTCTTTTGGTCTACTGCAGTCCTCTTGATAGTCTCAACTATGAGGCTCATGACATTGAATTTCTGTGGCACGTCAAATATGTGTAGCAAATTAATTGCATGCCCTCTGATCATGTTGTGGTAACCTGACTTGGGCAATAGAGTGTGCCTTAGGATCCAGTTGATCGTTGGCAGCCCTGACAGAAGAAAATGGACAGACCCAAACTTGAAAGTTTCAAGTGCCTTGTCTGGGATCTCCTTATACATATGTGACATTGAATTGTGATCCTTCTTCTTCTTGGAGTAGACATCTAAGTCATCTTCTTTCTCTTCTGGGGCATTGATCAGATTTGCCCATTCCTCAATAGTTGATTGGTACCTTGTACCTTCAGTCATCCAGACTATTCTGCCATCAGGATAAAAGTGAGTTGTGGAGTAGAATTGCATAACTAGCTTATCATTCCAGTTTATGAACTTCTGTCCAACAAACTCATCAACTCCACAAGCCTTAAAGCTGTCAAATACTCCTGGGTAGTGATCCTCATTTTCCTTCATGTATTTCCAATCTACCCACCTCATATCACAAACTATGGGCTTCTTGTCCAACAACACAGTCTCATAAAAGTCCTGATGTTCCTTAGTGTGGAACCTGTAATCAACAGCAGTTCTTCTTCTGATTGCATAGGGATCAGACAATCTCCACTGCCTGAGCCCTGCATCCTTCCTCAACTTCATATTCTCAGCCACTGGATGAGCATCGTTGTGGTCTGCAATCTTGGGTTTGAGCTTCCTCAGAACTTGTCCTTCATCTTCTTCCTCAGCAACTTCAGGTACTCGGGCCTTGTTCTTCTCAGTTGCTGGTATGCTCCTAGTATTCCTCTTAGGTGCAGACTTGGCCTTGGATGCAGCTTTGGGTGCTTCTTTGGGCTTTGATGATGCAGCCCCTAACCTTATAGCATCACACATCAGCTTTTGTGTCTTGGGTGCTGGTGCAGCAACCTCTTCTTCTTCCTCCTCTTCCATCATGGAAGGTTGTCCAACAACTCTGGCCATGGTCTTTCTGACCCTTTCTTTCCTCTTCTTTCCTTCTGCAGCTAGCTCTTTGGGATCAGTTTTCTCAGGTTCTCGTGTTGATCCTCTGACCTTCAGCATAGGTGTCCTCTTGGCAGGGACCTTTCTATTCAGTCCAGGCTTTGTGGTCTTAGCTGAGCCATACTCCTTTTTGAGCACTATCTTCTTGGAAGTAGCCTCATCTTCAGCTGCCACATAGTCCTCATCCTCAGAGTCTGAGGTTCTCTTCTTTCTGGCTCTTGTGGCTGCTTTGGGCAAATTGCTAGGAGTGCTTCTGCTGCCATCATCTGAGGTGCTAGAGAGACTAGTGCCCTCACTCATGTGAATTTTCTCCTCTTCTCTGTTCTGGCTGTCACTTTGGTCTGACAAGCTGCAAGCTCTGACTGCTGACCCTATCAATAGTTGTAGTTGAGATAGAATGGATGAGCATCACAAAATGCAGAGATTTTTGCAAATGAATGACTCAAAAACTTAGTTTTAGTTTTCCACAGAAAGCATTTCGGATCAACCGATTTACAAACTCAGTGATACTGAAGCAGCTTTTGGAACCTAAACTAGTGAACTCGGTCAGACTGAGTCACAGTTCAGTGGCACCGAGACTGCTAGGGTTTCACAAAGTTCTAAAATCGGTCACACCGATTCGCAATTCTCGGTCAGACCAAGAATCACTTGTGCAATGGCGTTAGCCAAATCGTTGGAACCGAGTTTTTCAACTCGGTGGGTCCGAGATGGGTTCAGCGGAAACCTAACCCTAAATTTTCAAATCTCATCTAATCTAAGGATTGTTTTGACTGGATAGGTGCATTTCAATCGTGGCAAGAGTCATAATGAACACAATGTGCTAGGAATCGGACGGGGATAGCACTGTGATCGAGTCCATACCCTAGTTTGGCGATGAACTCGCTACGGCGACAATGGCGGGGATGAATTCCGTTGACGGCGGCAGAGACCAGCGACTGGAGGCAGCTGGTGACGAAGTCGACGATCCGGAGACCTAGGAGGCAGAGCGAGCTATGCGCGGGCGAAGGGGTTTGGAGAAGTTTTCCAAATTTTTGCCCATGTGTATATATAGCCCGACCCTGTCCGTGTGACTGAGTGGAACAACTCGGTGGCACCAAGATGCATAACTGTTGACAGTTACAGCAACTCGGTGAGACCGAAAAGTTCAAATCGGTTGCACCGAGATTGAAAACCTAGATCGACTTAGTGATCTCGGTATGACCGAAATGGAAGAATCGGTCAGACCGAAACACACAAAGAAGTTTTGGAAGTTTAAGTCCATGACGAATCGGGGACTCCGAGTGCTCCTCACACAGAGTGGTTCGAATCTGACTTGATCAATTTTTGTGATGTAGCATGAATAGAGTTTGAGACAAGAAAAGCATAGATAGCTAGAGTAGGTTCTTAGGCATTCTTATTCATCCACTTGGCAAAAGAAAAAGAAGCCAATCAATCAAAGCAACAAGTGGATGTCCTCGAATGAGTAAAATATGCAACCAACATGCTCACAAAATAAAATGGCAAATGAAATATGTGGCAAAGCATGCACAACCAATTTTAGCATCTATCAAACAATTGGCGATGGCTAGGTCATCTATATATGAGTATATTGACTTAGGAGTCAAATGAGAACATTTGATCATAGGTCATACTCATCGTTTAAGCTCAAGTGGGGTTACCACTTTTACATAATGCATTGATGTGTTCACACCTTTAGAGTTGCTTTGACTCAATCCTTAGAGCTAAGCTCCCCCTAGATGTGAGATCCCCCCTAAGAGGGGTGAACTAACCTTGGGTTTTGTCGATGATGACTTCATGTAGGTGTTGAAGATGTGGATGCTCAATGTTGATGAAGATCTTTTGGAGCAATCCTTTGGAGTGAGTTGCACTTTCAATACCTACACGGGTTAGTCCCACAAGGAACAAACAAGTACATCCATAGACATAGAGTGATGCACACACAATATGATGTCCATGAAAGCATTTAGGTTACCTTGTCCCTTGTCTTACCAACAAGAGGGTTTGTGACTCCTTGAACTAGTGCAATATGTGGAAGTTGATTGCGCTTGTCCTTGCCGTAATGATATGAGTGAAGAATGTTGGCGGAGTCACCCTCAAGAAATTTCTAGTTCTTCTTCTTCGGGATCCACATCATATAGATGGGAATCCTTGGAGTTGTAGTCGTGCTTGATGAAGTAGAACTTGACGTAGTCTTGGGAACCCACTTGACCAAGGCCTTAGGATCTTCTTCAAATGCATCAATCTCCTCTTGAAGCTTGTCCTTGCCTTTGTGCTTGTGGTCTTGTGGTAGAAGATCATCTTGAGCTTGTGTTCCCTTGAAGGAAGTAGGATCATACTTATCTTGTTGAGGAACAAACTTCATCTTGGGGTATTGATCTTCTTCCCACTCAACTCCATTGTCATTGAACTTTCGTTCAAAACCAACACCTTGGTTGTTTCGGTGCCTTCCTTGCTTGCATACAATTTCCTCAAATTGCTTACTCCCGGCAAGGCTCTTGTAAATACCTTTCTCTATAATTCCCTTCAATCAGTTATTTTCTTGCTCAAGTGTAACTTGGCTACGAGAATCATTAGAGGAATCAAGAGAACTACTAGAAGCAACAATATTGGATTTAACATGATTATTGTTACTACTAGAGGAAGAATCCTTTTTGTTCTTGTTAGTGGACTTGACTTGAGGCATCTAAGTAGATAAGAGTAAATGCTTGGCAATGTAAGAAGAACTTTTCTTGCGAAGATCATCATTTATCGCTTTTAAGAACTCATGCTCTTGCTAAAGATTGAGCATTTCAAAGCGTAACTTCTCATGAGTCCTCAAAAGTTCTCGATGATCCCCTAAGATAGTTTCATGAGCTAACTTAAGAGTGTTTAGTTCTTTTGTTAGAAGCTCAATCTTCTCCTTATCATTGTCATTCCTTTTATCTTGTTTAGCATGATTAATTGATGTTTCATCATAGTATTCATCACTAGAGTTGTCAATAAGTAAATCATCATCACCTAACAAGTCATCTTCATCACTATTGAAATCAACATACTCGGGGTGAGTTACCTTAGGGCCTTTAGCCATGAAGCATCTTCCAATTCCTTCATTTGGTGAATCAAATATGTCGTAGGAGTTGGTCCACACAAGTTCTAGACCAGCAACACCTTAATCTTGAGTGTGTTCGGAGTCAGAGTGATAGCTTCTCTCGGAGTGATGTTCAGAGTCGGAACCGGATACCCATTCACCAACATGAGCTTGATATCTTTGTTTTGTGTAGCTCTTTGATGACTTGTCCTTCCTTTCCGAATCCTTGCTTCTCCGGGATGTTCTTCGTTCATAACGATTATCTCTACTCCTTTTCTCTCCTGGCGGTGATTCCTCTCTTCTACTTCTTCTCTTGGGAGAATCTTCTCTTCTTTTGTAGGGTGTCGTACACTCATTGGAATAGTGTTCGGGTCTCCCACAATTGTAGTAATTGCGCTCTCGACTGGAAGATCTTTTGTCATTGTAAGACCTTGACTTGGAGCTTATTTCTTTGCTTCTACTCTTGTGGAATTTGTTGAAGTTCTTCACCATTAAGCTCAATTCTTCATTGAAGGTTTGTTTCTCACTTGATGATGTAGGGGCTTCACATGAGGCTTTGTAAGCACCACTTGACTTGTTGTGAAGTTCCTCCTTATCCTTGAGTGACATCTCATGAGCAACAATTCTTCCAATAACTTCCGTTGGCTTGAGATTCTTATAGTTGGGTATCATTTGGATCAATGTGCACACAGTATCATATTTTCCATCCAATGCTCTTAGGATCTTCTTGATGATGAATCTGTCGGTCATCTCTTCACTTCCTAAGCCGGCAATTTCATTTGTGATAAGAGCAAGCCTAGAGTACATTTCGGCGACACCTTCACCATCCTTCATTTTGAACTTGTCAAGTTCACTTTGGAGCACATCCAACTTGGATTCCTTGACGGAGTCAGTACCTTCGTGCATATCAATCAAAGTATCCCGAATTTCCTTTGCATTCTCAAGACGACTGATTTTGTTGAATTCTTCGGGGAGCAATCCATTGTAGAGTATATCACAAGCTTGAGAGTTGTATTGCAGCATCTTCAATTCATCCGCACTAGCTTCATGGTTCGGTTCTCTCCCATCAAAGAATTCACCTTGCAAGCCAATACACACAATAGCCCAAACGGCGGTGTTATGTCCGAGAATATGCATTTTCATCTTATGCTTCCAACTCGCAAAATTAGTGCCATCAAAGTAAGGACCTCTATGGTGATAATTTCCCTCGCTAGACACCATACTCTCCTAGGTTGTGAAACCGAGGCTATGACCACCAAAAGCTATGGAAATCAAAGCAAATGGAGACCAAAGCTCTGATACCACTTGTAGGACCTTGAAGTATGTCTAGAGGGGGGTGATTAGACTACTTGACCAATTAAAAACTTAACCTTTTCCCAATTTTAGTCTTTGGCAGATTTTAGCTATCTTAGCACAAGTCGAGCAATCTTCACACAATTCAAGCAAGCATGCAAAGAGTATATGAGCAGCGGAAATTAAAGCATGCAACTTGCAAGAATGTAAAGGGTAGGGTTTGGAGAATTCAAACGCAATTGGAGACACGGGTGTTTTTGTCGTGGTTCTGATAGGTGGTGCTATCGTACATCCACATTGATGGAGACTTCAACCCACGAAGGGTAACGGTTGCGCGAGTCCACGGAGGGCTCCACCCAAGAAGGGTCCACGAAGAAGCAACCTTGTCTATCCCACCATGGTCGTCGCCCACGAAGGACTTGCCTCACTAGCGGTAGATCTTCACGAAGTAGGCGATCTCCTTGCCCTTACAAACTCGTTGGTTCAACTCCACAGTCTTGTCGGAGGCTCCCAAGTGACACCAAGCCAATCTAGGAGACACCACTCTCCAAGAAGTAACAAATGGTGTGTTGATGATGAACTCCTTGCTCTTGTGCTTCAAATGATAGTCTCCCCAACACTCAACTCTCTCTCACAGGATTTGGATCTGGTGGAAAGAAGATTTGAGCGGAAAGAAACTTGGGGAAGGCTAGAGATCAAGATTCATATGGTAGGAATGGAATATCTTGGCCTCAACACATGAGTAGGTAGTTCTCTCTCAGAAATAGTAAGTTGGAAGTGTAGGTTTGTTCTGATGGCTCTCTCCACGAATGAAGAGGAGGTGGAGGGGTATATATAGCCTCCACACAAAATCTAACCATTACACACAATTTACCAATCTCGGTGGGACCGAATCAACAAACTCGGTCGGACAGATTCAGTAAACCTAGTGACCGTTAGTGATTTCGGTGGGACTGACATGCAACTCGGTAGGACCGATATGGTTAGGGTTAGGGCATAACGCAATCTCGGTGAGACCGATTACACAAACTCAGTGAGACCGATTTTGGTAATTAGCTAACCAGAGAATTGGTCAGGTAAACTCGGTGGGACCGATTCGCTCATTTCGGTGAGACCGAAATGTTACAAAAAGGAAACAAAGAGTTTACATTGCAATCTTGGTGGGACCGATCGCTCACTTCGGTTAGACCGAAATGTTACGAAGGGAAACAGAGAGATTACAATCCCATCTCGATGAGACCGAGATCCCTATCGGTGAGACCGATTTGCCTAGGGTTTGTGGCAGTGGCTATGACATCTGAACTCGGTGGCGCCGGATAGAAAGAATCGGTGGGGCCGAGTTTGACTTTTGGTTTAGGTCATATGTGGATATGAGAAAGTAGTTGAGGGTTTTTGGAGCATATCACTAAGCACTTGAAGCAAGAAACTCATTAAGCAACACCTCATCCCTTCTTGATAGTATTGGCTTTTCCTATAGACTCAATGTGATCTTGGATCACTAAAATATAAAATGTAGAGTCTTGAGCTTTTGAGCTTGAGCCATTCCTTTTATCCTTAGTATTTTGAGGGATCCACTTTCCTCATCCATGCCATGCCATTCATTGATCTTTCCTGAAATATTTGTCTTGGAATAGTATTAGCTCAATGAGCTATATGTTGTTAGGAATTACCAAAACCACCTAGGGATAGTTGCACTTTCAAGTAGTCATCAGATCGAGCCTGCCAGACGTTCACAACGTCTGCATCAGCTCCTACAGCAGGTCTATCACCTAGAGGTGCAACAAGAACATAATTCTTCTATGCAGCAATGAGGATAATCCTCAAGTTACGGACCCAGTCCGTGTAGTTGCTATCATCATCTTTCAAGTTAGCTCTCTCTAGAAACGCATTAAAATTCAAGGGAACGATAGCACGGGCCATTGATCTACAACATAGATATGCAAAAACTAATAAGACTAAGTTTATGATAAATTTTAGTTCAAATAATGAAATTACTAATGAACTCCCACCTAAATCAACATCCCTCAAGTTGTCTAAGGTCCTGTTTGGCTCTCTACCTACTTTCCAGCTCCACTACTTTAGCGTGCAGCTCTGTCGGCTTCGCGAGCTGAGTCTGGAGTGGAGGGACTCTGAACACTCCCTAAGTGATACATGATCCAAATCAACTAACCCATGTCCGATCATCACGTGAGATGGGGTAGTCTTCAGTGGTGAACATCTCTATGTTGATCATATCTACTATATGACTCACGTTCGACCTTTTGGTCTCCAGTGTTCCGAGACCATGTCTGTACATGCTAGGCTCATCAAGTTTAACCCAAGTATTCCGCATGTGCAAAACTGGCTTACACCCGTTGTATGTGAACATAGAATATATCACACCCGATCATCACGAGGTGCTTCGAAACGATGAACTTTAGCAACAGTGCATACTCAGGGAGAACGCTTTTATCTTGAAATTAAGTGAAGGGATCATCTTATAATGCTATCGTTGTTCTAAGCAAAATAAGATGCATAAAGGATAAACATCACATGCAATCAAAATATGTGACATGATATGGCCATCATCATCTTGTGCTTTTGATCTCCATCTCCAAAGCAACGACATGATCTCCATTGTCACCGGCACAACACCTTGATCTCCATCATTGCGTTGGGGTCGTCTCGCGAACTATTGCTTCTACAACTATTGCTAACGCATAGGGATAAAGTAAAGCAATTACATGGCGCTTAGTGATTGACATGCAGGTCATACAATAATTTCAAGACAACCCTAAGGCTCCTGCCGGTTGTCGTACTCATCGACATGCAAGTCGTGAACTTATTACAAAACATGATCATCTCATACATCAACATGTATCATATCACGTCTTGACCATATCACATCACAACATACCCTTCAAAAACAAGTTAGACGTCCTCTACTTTGTTGTTGCAAGTTTTACGTGGCTGCTATGGGCACCAAACAAGAACCGTTCTTACCTACGCAAAACCACAAGGGTGATTATCAAGTTGCAATTTAACCTTCTGGAAGGACCACCATAGTCAAATTAGATTCAACTAAAGTGGGAGAGACCGACACCCGCCAACCACCTTTATGCAAAACAAGTTGCATGTTAGTCGGTGGAACCAGTATCATGTATGTGGACATGTAAGGTTGGTCCGAGCCGCTTCATCCCACAATACCGCCAAATCAAAATAATACATTGGTGGTAAGCAATATGAACATCACCGCCCACAACTCCTTTGTGTTCTACTCGTGCATATCATTGATACGTCCATTTTGCATCATGCTTTTATATCAATATTTATTGCATTATGGGCTTTTACTACACATTATGTCACAATACTTATGCCTTTTCTCTCTTATTTTACAAGGTTTGCATGAAGAGGGAGAATTCCGGCAGCTGGATTCTGGGCTGGAAAAGGAGCAAATATTAGAGACCTATTCTGCACAATTCCAAAAGTCCTGAAACTTCACGAAAGTCAGTTTTGGAATATATTAAAAATATTGGGTGAAGAAAGCACCAGAGGGGGGCCACCCACCGTCCACGAGGGTGGAGGGCACGCCCTACCCCCTGGGCGCACCCCCTGCCTCGTGGGCCACCTAGCAGCCCCCCGATGCCCATCTTCTGGTATATGGTGTCTTTTGCCCTAGAAAAAATCATAAGGAAGCTTTCGGGACGAAGCGCCGCTGTCTCAAGGCGGAACCTCGGCGGAACCAATCTAGGGCTCCGACGGAGCTGTTTTGCCGGGGAAACATCCCTCCGGGAGGGTGAAATCGTCGCCATCGTCATCACCATCGATCCTCTCATCGAGAGGGGGTCAATATCCATCAACATCTTCACCAGCACCATCTCCTCTCAAACCCTAGTTCATCTCTTGTATCCGATCTTTGGCTCAAAACCTCAGATTGGTACCTGTGGGTTGCTAGTAGTGTTGATTACTCCTTGTAGTTGATGCTAGTTAGTTTATTTGGTGGAAAATCATATGTTCAGATCCTTTATGCATATTAATACCCCTCTGATTTTGAACATGAATACGATTTGTGAGTAGTTGTGTTTGTTCTTGAGGACATGGGAGAAGTCTTGTAACAAGTAGTCATGTGAATTTGGTATTCGTTCGATATTTTGATGAGATGTATGTTGTCTTTAATCTAGTGGTGTTATGTGAACGTCGACTACATGACACTTCACCATTATCTAGGCCTAGGGGAAGGCATTGGGACGTAATAAGTAGATGATGGGTTGCTAGAGTGACAGAAGCTTAAACCCTAGTTTATGCGTTGCTTCATAAGGGGCGGATTTGGATCCATATGTTTCATGCTATGGTTAGGTTTACCTTAATTCTTCTTTCGTAGTTGTGGATGCTTGCGAGAGGGATTAATCATAAGTGGGATGCTTGTCCAAGGAAGGGCAGTACCCAAGCACCGGTCCACCCACATATCAAATTATCAAAGTAAAGAACGCGAATCATATGAGCATGATGAAAACTAGCTTGACGATAATTCCCATGTGTCTTCGGGAGCGCTTTGCTTTATATAAGAGTTTTCCCAGGCTTGTCCTTTGCTACAAAAAAGGATTGGGCCACCTTGCTGCACCTTGTTTAATTTTGTTACTTGTTACCTGTTACGAATTATCTTATCACAAAATTATTTGTTACCGATAATTTCAGTGCTTGCAGAGAATACCTTACTGAAAACCGCTTGTCACTTCCTTCTGCTCCTCGTTGGGTTTGACACTCTTACTTATCGAAAGGACTATGATATATCCACTATACTTGTGGGTCATCAAGACTCTTTTCTAGCGCCGTTGCCGGGCAGTGAAGAGCCTTTGGTAGGTGGAATTTGGTAAGGAAAATTTTTATATAGTGTGCTGAAATTTACTGTCAGTTGTTACTATGGAAAATTGTAGGATCGAAAGTATGTCTAGAGGGGGGTGATTAGACTACTTGACTTAATAAAAATCTAGCCTTTTCCCAATTTAGTTCTTGGCAGATTTTAGCAACTTAGCACAAGTCAAGCAATCAACCTACACATGCAATTCTAAGAGTATACCAGCGGAATGTAAAACAATTGCATATGAAGGTAATGGGAGG
This sequence comes from Triticum dicoccoides, assembly GCF_002162155.2. Taxonomy (NCBI): domain Eukaryota; kingdom Viridiplantae; phylum Streptophyta; class Magnoliopsida; order Poales; family Poaceae; genus Triticum; species Triticum dicoccoides. Next base: position 381,553,239 of record NC_041381.1, on the reverse strand, counting down.
AGTTTGAGGGACCAAACGCAATGTTGACACGGAGATTTTTTAGCCGTGGTTCCAATAGGTGGTGCTATCGTACATCCACGTTGATGGAGACTTCAACCCGCGAAGGGTAACGGTTGCGCGAGTCCACGGAGGGCTCCACATACGAAGGGTCCACGAAGAAGCAACCTTGTCTATCCCACCATGGCCGTCGCCCATGAAGGACTTGCCTCACTAGGGTAGATCTTCATGAAGTAGGCGGTCTCCTTGCCCTTACAATCTCCTTGGTTCAACTCCACAATCTTGTCGGAGGCTCCCAAGTGACACCTAGCCAATCTAGGAGACACCACTCTCCAAGAAGTAACAAATGGTGTGTTGATGATGAACTCCTTGCAATTGTACTTCAAATGATAGTCTCCCCAACACTCAACTCTCTCTCACAGGATTTGGATTTGGTGGAAAGAATATTTGAGTGGAAAGCAACTTGGGGAAGGCTAGAGATCAAGATTTATGTGGTAGGAATGGAATATCTTGACCTCAACACAAGTGTAGGTGGTTCTCTCTCAGAAAATGTATGTTGGAAGTGTATAGGCATGTTCTGATGGCTCTCTCCACGAATGAAGAGTGGGTGGAGGGGTATATATAGCCTCCACACAAAATCTAGCCGTTACACACAACTTACCAAACTCGGTGGGACCGAATCATGAAACTCGGTCGGACCGATTTAGTAAATAATGTGACTGTAAGGATTTTCGGTGGGACCGACTTGTCAACTTGGTGGGATCGATATGGTTAGGGTTAGGGCATAACGTAATCTCGGTGAGACACAATTACACAAACTCGGTGAGACCGATTTTCGTAATAGACACACAGAGGGTTGGTAAGGCAAACTTGGTGGGACCGATTCGCTCATCTCGGTTAGACCGAAACGTTACGAAAGGGAAACAATGAGTTTGCATTGCAATCTCGGTGGGACCGATCTCTCATCTTGGTTTGACCGAAACGTTACAAAGGGAAACAGAGAGTTTGCAATCCCATCTCGGTGAGACCAAGATCCCTATTGGTGAGACCGAAAAGGCTAGGGTTTGTGGCTGTGGCTATGACACCTAAACTCGGTGGCGCCGGATAGATGGTTTCGGTGGGGCCGAGTTTGACTTTTGGTTTGGGTCATATGTGGATGTGAGAAAGTAGTTGAGGGCTTTGGATCATATCACTAAGCATTTTGAGCAAGAACCTCATTAAGCAACACCTCATCCCTTCTTGATAGTATTGGCTTTTCCTATAGACTCAACGTGATCTTGGATCACTAAAATAGAAAATGTAGAGTCTTTTGCTTTGAGCTTGAGCCAATCCTTTTTTCCTTATAATTTTGAGGGATCCACTTTTCTCATCCATGCAATGCCAATCATTGAGCTTTCCTGAAATATTTATCTTGAAATAGCATTAGCTCAATGAGCTATATGTAGGGATAGTTGCACTTCCAATCTCCCCATTTTTGGTAATTGATGACAACATATAGATCAAAGCTTCGACAAATGATAATAAGATTGAAAAACATTGTCGCTTTGAGAAGTATGTGAAAAGCAAGAGCTCCCCCTAAATTTGTGCACTATTTAAAATTTGCTTTGGACTGCAAATGCACAATGAGTTAGGATCATGGGTCACTCTTCCATGTCACATACATCTTGGTGGAGCGCTAAAAATGATGATAATTAAATACATGCACTCATCACCAAGCAAACTGAATGACCATATGAGGATATAAATGATAATGTCATCCAACAAGCATTAAGGTAGCATATGATCAAACACATGATCATCCAAGTATCTCACAAAAGGCATAAAGTATCAAGAAAACACACACATAAAGAAGTTCAACCACCAAAAGCAAGAGAGATAAAAAGCAACACTCTCTCTCGAAGCCTATGATCTATACATTTTTCTCCCCTTTGGCAACAAGTTACCAAAAAGTTCAAAAATGCATAGTGCTAAACGACTCTCAGGCTTTGTCTTCATGAGGTGGTGTAGAGATGACTCCAAGGACGAAAGCATCAGCTGATGTAGCTAGAGCTGGTGGAGTGGGTGCTGGAGCGGGGGGTACTGAGGCTGTGGCAGCTGGTGCAGATGATGTAGCTCTGATGTTTGTAATAGGCACTGCAGTAGATCTCTGTCCTCTGGGCACTCTGGCAAATGCATCTGTAGTAGACTTGCCCTTCTTCTCCTCCACATCCTCCTGAAGTTGCTCAACTGCAGTTTGGATTTCTGTGACCTTCACATCAAGTGCATAAAACTTCTGCTCTATGATTCTCTCCAAGCTCTCCTGGTTTTGAGTCAGGGTGGCCAAGCCCTTCTCAATCCTCAGGGTGGAGGAAATCAAGTAGCCAAGCTGTTCTTGCTTGCTCTTCAGAAACACTTGAGATGCTTCTTCTGCAGTTGGCATCTTTGCAGCTTTCTCTGCCCTTGCTTTCTCTCTCTTATGTGCTTGCACAGATGATGGTTCCTCCTTATTCATCTCAACAGTGTTATCTTCAAATTCAGGGTATAGGGGTAGATGCTCCTTCTCCAAAAGATGTGTGCATGTGCCCATCTTTGAGTTGATGAGCTCCTGAATGTGTGGAACATACCCACAACTCCTCTTCTGATCAGCTGATGTTCTCTTGATTGTTTCCACAATCAAACTCATGACTTTGAATTTCTGAGGTATATCAAAGAAGTGCAGCAAGTTGATAGCATGACCTCTGATCATCTTGTGATCTCCTGACTTGGGAAGCAATGTATGCCTATGTATCCAGTTGATTTTAGGCAGACCAGACAACAAGAAGTGTACAGATCCAAGCTTGTGAGTTTCCAAAGCTTTTTCTGGGATCTCTCTGTACATGTGAGCCATAGAGTTGTGGTCTTTCTTCTTCTTTGAATATACATCGAAATCATCTTCAGATTCCTTAGGGGCATTGATCAGCTCAGCCCATTCTTCAACTGTGGATTGGTACCTAGTACCTTCAGACATCTAGACAATCCTCCCATCTGGGTAGAAGTGAGTTGTGGAGTAAAACTGCATGATGAGCTCATCATTCCACTTTGTGAGCTTCTCGGCAACAAAGTCATCAACTCCACAAGACTTGAAGCTGTCATAAACTCCTGGATAGTGAGCTTCATTCTTCTTGATGTAGTCCCAGTTGATCCATCTCATGTCACACACAATGTGCTTCTTTTCAAGCAAAATTGTTTCATAGAAGTCCTATTGCTCCTTTGTGTGGAATTTGTAGTCAGTTGTTGTCCTTCTCCTCATAGCATAAGGATCTGACTGTCTCCACAAACTCAGTCCAGCATCCTTTCTGATATGCATGTCTTCAGCAACTGGATGAGCATCATTGTGATCAGGAATCTTGGGCTTCATTTTTCTCAGAACAAGAGAATCTTCATCTTCTTTAGCAGCTTCAGGCACTGGGGCCTTATTCTTCTCAGATGCAGGAATATTTCTGGTGTTCCTCTTGGATTTAGGCTTTGGTGCTGGAACAACAGATTTGGGCTTAGATGGAGCAGCCCCTGACTTGATTGCATTTCCCAGTAGCTTCTGAGCTTTAGGAGCTGGTACAGCATCCTATTCCTCTTCTTCTTCCTCATCAGAGTCTCTCCTCATAGAGGGCTTGCCAAGTACTTTGGCAGTAGTGGTTCTGACCCTCTTCTTCTTCTTATCTTGGCCAACAGCTTCATCATCAGACTCAATGGTGAACTTCATGGTTTCACCAGTGGCAGCCTTCCTAGGTTTGGATGTGGGCACTCTCTTGGCAGGTGCCTTTCTGTTCATGCCTGGCTTGGTGGTAGCAGCTGTTCCATACTCCTTTTTCAGCACCTTCTTCTTAGAAGTGGCCTCATCTTCAACAGCCACATAGTCCTCATCTTCAGAATATCAGGTTTTCTTCTTCCTTGTCCCGGTGGCTGCTTTAGGCAAATTGTTGGGTGTGCTCCTGCTACCCTCATCATAGCTGCTTGAGGGACTAGTGCCCTCACTCATCTGAGCTTGCTCCTCTGTCTTGTTCTAGCTGTCACTTTTATCAGACATATTGCAAACTCACTGACAGCAGACCCTGTGAATAGATGTAGATGAGGTAGAGTGGATGAGCATCACAAAGCACAGTGGTTTTTGCAAAATAATTGAATCAAAAACTCAGTTTTAGTTTTCCACAGAAAGCATTTCGGAGCTACCAATTTGTAAACTCGGTGATACCGAAGTAGCTTTTGGAACCTAAATTAGTGAACTCGGTCTGACTGAATCACAGTTTGGTGGCACCGAGACTGATAGGGTTTCCCAAAGAATCAATCTCGGTCACACGAGTTTGCAATTCTCGGTCAGACCGAGAATCACATGTGCAATGGCCTGAGCCAAATCGGTGAGACCGATTTCTACAACTCGGTCGGTCCGAGATGAATTCAGCGGAAACCTAACCCTAAATTTTCAATCCAAATCTAATATATGGAGTGCTTTCACTGGATAGGATGATTTCAAACGTGGCAAGATTCATGGCAATGCAATGTGCTAGGAATCGGAGTTAAGGATAGCACAAAGTTTCAAGTCCATACCCTAGTTCTGCGATGAACTTGCTACGGCGGCAACAGCGGGGCAGAATGCCGTTGACGGTGGCGGAGACCAGCAGCGGGAGGTTGCTGGCGACGAGGAGGATGATCCGGAGACCCGAGAAGGCAGAGCAGGCTATGTGCGGGCGAAGGGGTTTCGGAAAAATTTCCAAACTTTGACCCGGGGGTATATATAGTCTGACCCTGTCGGTGTGACCGAGTGGAACAACTCGGTGGCACCAAGATGCAAAACTGCAAGCAGTTGCTGCAACTCAGTGTGACCGAAAAGTTCTAATCGGTTGAACCGAGGTTGAAAAGCTAGATCAACTTAGTGATCTCGGTGTGACCGAAAATGGTGAATCGGTCAGACCGAAATGCACAAAGAGGTTTTGGAATTTTATGTCTATGCCGAATCGGGGACTCCGAGTGCTCCTCACACAGAGTGGTTCGAATCTGACTTGATCAAATTTTGTGATGTAGCATGAATAGAGTTTGAGACAAGAAGAGCATAGATAGCTAGAGAAGGTTCTTAGGCATTCTTATTCATCCACTTGGCAAAAGAAAATAAACCAAACGATCAAAACAACAAGTGGATGTCCTTGAATGAGTAAAATATGCAACCAACATGCTCACACAATAAAATGGCAAATGAAATATGTGGCAAAGCATGCACAACCAATTCTAGCATCTATCAAACTATTGGCGACGACTAGGTCATCTATATATGAGTATATTGACTTAGGAGTCAAATGAGAACATTTGATCATAGGTCATACTCATCGTTTAAGCACAAGTGGGGTTACCACTTTTACATAAAGCATTGTTGTTTTCACACCATTAGAGTTGCTTTAGCTCAATACTTAGAGTAAAGCTCCCCCTTGATGTGAGATCCCCCTAAGAGGGATGAACTAACCTTGGGTTTTGTCGATGATGACTTCATGTAGGTGTTGAAGATGTGGATGCTCAATGTTGATGTAGATCATTTGGAGCAATCCATTGGAGTGAGTTGCACTTTCAATACCTACACAGGTTAGTCCCACAAGGAACAAGCAAGGATATCCATAGACATAGAGTGATGTATACACAAGATGATGTCCATGAAAGCATTAGGTTACCTTGTCCCTTGTCTTACCAACAAGAGGGTTTGTGACTCCTTGAAATAGTGCAAGATGTGGAAGTTGATTGCACTTGTCCTTGCCAAAACGATAAGAGTGAAGTATGTTGGCGGAGTCACCCTCAAGAACTCTCTAGTTCTTCTTCTTTGGGATCCACATCATCTTGATGGGAATCCTTTGAGTTGTAGTTGTATTTGTTGAAGTAGAACTTGATGTAGTCTAGGGAACCCACTTGACCATGGCCTTAGGAGCTTCTTCAAATGCATCAATCTCCTCTTGAAGCTTGTCCTTGCCTTTTTGCTTGTGGTCTTGTGGTGGAAGATCATCTTGAGCTTGTGTCCCTTTGAAAGAAGTAGGATCATACTTATCTTGTTGAGGAACAAACTTCATCTTGGGTTATTGATCTTCTTCCCACTCAACTCCATTGGCATTGAACTTTCGTTCAAAACCAACACCTTGATTCTTCCGGTGCCTTCCTTGCTTGCGTACAATTTCCTCGAATTGCTTACTTACGGCAAGACTCTTGTAAACACCTTTCTCTATAATTCCCTTCAATAAACTATTTTCTTGCTCAAGTGTCACTTGGCTAAGAGAATCATTAGTGGAATCAAGAGAACTACTAGAAGTAACAACATTGGATTTAGCATGATTATTGTTACTACTAGAAGAAGAATATTTCTTGTTCTTGTTACTAGACTTGACTTGTGGCATGTAAGTAGATAAGAGTAAACAATTGGCAATGTAAGAAGAACTTTTGTTGTGAAGATCATCATTGATTGCCTTTAAAAACTCATGCTCTTGCTCAAGGTTGAGCTTTTCAAAGCATAACTTCTCATGAGTCTTTAAAAGTTCTCGATGATCTTCCAAGATAGTTTCATGAACTAACTTAAGAGTGTTTAGTTCTTTAGTTAGGCGCTCAATCTTCTCATTATCATTGTCATTCGTTTTATCTTGATTAGCATGATTAATTGACGTTTCATCATAGTATTCATCACTAGAGTTCTCAACAAGTAAATCATCATCACCTAACAAGTCATCTTCATCACTATTGAAATCAACATACTCGGGGTGTGATACCTTTGGTCCTTTAGCCATGAAGCATCTTCCAAGTCCTTCATTTGGTGAGTCAAATATGTCGTAGGAGTTGGTTGATACAAGTGCTAGACCGGCAACACCTTCATCTTGAGTATATTTGGAGTCGGAGTGATAGCTTCTCTCGGAGTGATTGTCGGAGTCGGAGCCGGATACCCATTCACCAACATGAGCTTGGTGTCTTTGTTTTGTGTAGCTCCTTGATGACTTGTCCTTCCTTTCTGAAGCCTTGCTTCTCCGGGATGTTCTTCGTTCATAACGATCATCTCTACTCCTTCTTTCTCTTGATGGTGATTCTTCTCTTCTACTCCTTCTTTTTGGAGAATCTTCTCTTCTTTTGTAGGGAGCCCTACACTCATTGGAATAGTGTCTGGGTCTCCCACAATTGTAGCAATTACGCTCACGACTATAAGATCTTTTGTCATTGTAGGACCTTGACTTGGAACTTCTTTCCTTGCTTCTACTCTTGTAAAACTTGTTGAAATTCTTCACCATTAGGCTCAATTCTTCATTGAAGCTTTTTTTCTCACTTGATGATGTGGGAGCTTCACATGAGGCTTTTCAGGCATCACTTGACTTGTTGTGGAGCTCCTCCTTATCCTTGAGTGACATCTCATGAGCAACAATTCTTCCAATAACTTCCGTTGGCTTGAGATCTTTGTAATCGGGCATCATTTGGATCAATGTGCACACGGTATCATATTTTCCACCCAAGGCTCTTAGGATCTTCTTGATGATGAATTGGTCGGTCATCTCTTCACTTCCTAAGCCGGCAATCTCATTTGTGATGAGAGTAAGCCTAGAGTACATTTCAGCGACACCTTCACCATCCTTCATGTTGACCTTGTCAAGTTGACTTTGAAGCACATCCAATTTGGATTCCTTGACGGAGTCGGTACCTTTGTGCATGTCAATCAAAGTATCCCAATTTTCCTTTGCATTCTCAAGACGGCTGATATTGTTGAATTCTTCGGGGCACAATCCGTTGAAGAGGATATCACAAGCTTGAGCATTGTATTGCAGCATCTTCAACTCTTCTGTAGTAGCTTCACGGTTCGGTTCTCTCCCATCAAAGAACTCACCTTGCAAGCCAATACACACAATAGCCCAAAGGGCGGGGTTATGTCCAAGAATATGCATTTTCATCTTATGCTTCCAACTAGCAAAATTAGTACCATCAAAGTAAGGACCTCTACGGTGGTAATTTCCCTCGCTAGACGCTGATACGTCTCCAACGTATCTATAATTTTTTATTGTTCCATGCTATTTTATTATCCGTTTTGGATGATTACGAGCTTTATTATACACTTTTATATTACTTTTGGGACTAACCTATTAACCGGAGGCCTAGCCCATATTGCTGTTTTATTGGCTGTTTCAGTATTTCGAAGAAAAGGAATATCAAACGGAGTCCAAACGGAATGAAACCTTCGGCATCGTAATTTTTTAGAAGAATATCATCCGGGAGACTTGGAGTTCACGTCAGAAGATCCTCGAGGAGGCCATGAGGGTGGGGGGTGCCCACCCCCCTACTGGGTGCCCCCCCTATCTCGTGGGCCCCTCGAGCACCTCCCGACCGACTTCTTTCGCTTATATAGTCCTACGTACCCTAAAAACATCCATAGAGAAGATAGATTGGGAGTTCCGCCGCCGCAAGCCTTTGTAGCCACCAAAAACCTCTTGGGAGCCTGTTTCGGCACCCTGCTGGAGGGGGGATCCCTCACCGGTAGCCATCTTCATCATCCTGGCGCTCTCCATGCCGAGGAGGGAGTAGTTCACCCTCGAGGCTGAGGGTATGTACTAGTAGCTATGTGTTTGATCTCTCTCTTGTATTCTCTCTTGTGTTCCCTCTATGGCACGATCTTGATGTATCCCGAGCTTTGCTATTATAGTTGGATCTTATGATGTTTCTCCCCCTCTACTCTCTTGTGATGAATTGAGTTTTCCATTTGAAGTTATCTTATCGGATTGAGTCTTTAATGATTTGAGAACACTTGATGTATGTCTTGTCGTGCTTATTTGTGGTGACAATGGGATATCATGTGCCACTTGATGTATGTTTTGGTGACCAACTTGCAGGTTCCGCCCATGAACCTATGCATAGGGGTTGGCACACGTTTTCGTCTTGACTCTCCGGTAGAAACTTTGGGGCACTCTTTGAAGTACTTTGTGTTGGTTGAATAGATGAATCTGTGATTGTGTGATGGTTATCGTATAATCATGCCCATGGGTACTTGAGGTGACAATGGAGTATCTAGGTGACATTAGGGTTTTGGTTGATTTGTGTCTTAAGGTGTTATTCTAGTATGAACTCTATGATAGATTGAGCGGAAAGAATAGCTTCATGTTATTTTACTAGGAACTCTTGAATAGATAGAACAGAAAGGATAACTTTGAGGTGGTTTCGTACCCTAGCATAATCTCTTCGTTTGTTCTCCGCTATTAGTGGCTTTGGAGTGACTCTTTGTTGCATGTTGAGGGATTGTTATATGATCTATCTATGTTACTATTGTTGAGAGAACTTGCACTAGTGAAAGTATGAACCCTATGCCTTGTTTCCTACCATTGCAATACCACTTACACTCACTTTTATCATTAGTTACCTTGCTGTTTTTATAATTTCAGATAACAAATACCTTTATCTACCATCCATATTGCACTTGTATCACCATCTCTTCGCTGAACTAGTGCACCTATACAATTTGCCATTGTATTGGGTGTGTTGGGGACACAAGAGACTTTTTGTTATTTGGTTGCAGGGTTGTTTGAGAGAGACCATCTTCATCCTACGCCTCCCACGGATTGATAAACCTTAGGTCATCCACTTGAGGGAAATTTGCTACTGCCCTACAAACCTGCGCACTTGCAGGCCCAACAATGTCTACAAGAAGAAGGTTGTGTAGTAGACATCAAGCTATTTTCTGGCGCTGTTGCCGAGGAGGCTAGGTAAGCAGCACTCACACCCCGTCAACTAAGCTCTTTTCTGGCGCCGTTGCCGGGGAGGTGAGTGCTTGAATGTATATCTTTAGATCTTGCAATCGAATCTTTTTGTTTCTTGTTTTATCACTAGTTTAGTCTATAAAATGAAACTACCAAAAAATGGAATTAAGGTTGCCCCATATGCTTCATCTTTTTAATATCTTCCGTGAGAATGATGGTAAGGAAAATTGTGCTCAAGTGCTAGAAGAAGAAATCTATAAAATGTTTGTCGCTAAATCTTTGAATGATGAGCATGATTGCAATGTTGTTAGTATGAACTCTTTGAATATCCATAGTACAAATGATGATTGCACTAGTCATGATGAAAATATCTCTTATGAGCAAGTCAACTTTTGTGGAGTGCATGTTTGCATGAACACACCGAATAGAGAGGATATATATTGCAAGAGGCATAAGTATTTAGCAACTAAAAGGTTGCAAGAAAGTCTTGATGTTTGTGCTGAAAAATTCAATATTTTTCGCGCTCCTTGTGAACTTTGCAATGAACGTGGTCATTTAAATCTCCAATGCAAATTGTTTCAAGACCAAATCGTATCCAAATTTTTTGATAATTTGATTACCCTTGAGCATCATAAAGAGCTTAGTCTTCTTTTGGGGTATGAAGAAATTAAACGTTTAACCAAGGATCTTCCAGATTTTTCCCTTAAGAAATTCCTTGATATTGATCTAGAAGGTTTATATGTATTGTGCGGTGAATTGCATTGAAAATCCTTATATTGCCAATTACCTAAATAAAAGAAAACAAATAGAAGATGAAGAGAATACTAATGAAAGGGAAGAGACTTCCCATTATCCTCCTATTATTTCTTATGATGAATCATGTATCAAGGAGGAGCCTTCTATTCAACCAATCTCATCAATAAGGAACTCAAAGAAAAGGGTTGAACCCACACATAATGTGAAGAAGAAAAGGAAGAGAAGGAGCAGAAAAGGTAAAAAGGTATCCCTCCCAAATGATGTTGCTCCTATTATTCCTTGTGATGATGATAATTGCTATACTATTGGTGTTATCCATACTATTAATGATGAGAATGATTATGCTTATGATATGAAAAGGCCCAAGCTTGGGGAAGCTATGTTTGATGAGGATGAAATATTTGAGAATATATTTGCTGTAATTAATGTTTGTCCCAAGCTTGGGGATGCTAAGTTTAATGAAGATGCTATTTTTAGTCTCTCAAGTTTTGATATGCAAAGTTGTTATGATGATAGCATGCCTTGTACCTATGATGATTATATTGATGAAAGTGGGTTTGGAAGAGTCCCAAATTTAGGAAGTAGTGATCCCACTATTTTGGAGGATCTTGAATCTTATAATATTTATGAAAGTGGATTCGGAAGAGTGTCAACTTTATTTAGTGATGATTCCACTATCTTGGGAGAGGATTCAGTCGATTATGATGAGAACGAAGTTGCTACTTATGATGATTATTGTGATGAAACTTATGCTATAAAAAGTAGTGATGATTATATTTATAAAACTTGTCATGATTATGATTACCCTTTTTCTGAAAATTACTATTTTAATGTGTAAACAATTTATAGTATTCAAGTCTCTTATGATACTCCCACTATTCCGAATGAGAAGAATTTTGCTTATGTGGAGAGTAGTAGATGTTCTATGCTTGTATATCATGAAAATAATGTCTTAGGTGATGGTTATATTGTGTAATTCATTCATGATGCTACTGAAAATTATTATGAGGGAGGAACATATGCTTGTAGGAATTGCAATAATGTCAAGTTTCCTCTCTATGTGCTTAAAATCTTGAAGCTATGCTTGTGTTACCTTCCCATGCTAGTTGATTATTGTTCCCATAAGTTGTTTGCTCACAAAATCCCTATGCATAGTAAGTGGGTTATACTAAAATGTGCTAGTCATATGCTTCATGATGCTCCCATTATGTTTCAATTCTTATCTTTTATGTGAGCATCATTGTCATCATCATGCCTAGCTAGAAAGGCATTAAAGAAAAGTGCTTGTTGGGAGACAACCCAATATTTACCCTTACTGTTTTTGTGTATTCACATGATTATTCTACTGTATTAATCATGTTTTATAGTTTTTATTTCAATAAAGTGCCAAGTAGGACCTTTGGGAAGACTTGGGTGAAGTCTTTATGATCTTGCTGTGAAAAACAGAAACTTTAGCGCTCACGAGATTTGCTACAATTTTTTACTGAAGATTGATTTTAGGTTGATTATTTTTTCAGATTATTAATATACAAATTACTCTGGTCCACCAATTTATTTCATAATTTTTTGAGTTCCAGAAGTATACGTTTGATACAGATTACTACAGATTGTTCTGTTTTTGACAGATTCTGTTTTCATTGTGTTGTTTGCTTATTTTGATGAATCTATGGCTAGTATGTAAGGGTATGAACCATAGAGAACTTGGAATAAATTAGATATTACACCAATATGAATTTATAATGAGTTCATTACAGTACCTTAAAGTGGTGGTTTGTTTTCTTGTACTAACGGAGCTTATGAGATTTTCTGTTAAGTTTTGTGTGGTTGAAGTTTTCAAGTTTTGGGTAAAGATTCGATGGACTACGGAATAAGGAGTGGAAAGAGCCTAAGCTTGGGTATGCCCAAGGAACCCCAAGGTAATATTCAAGGACAACCAAGATTCTAATCTTGGGGATGCCCCGGAAGGCATCCCCTCTTTCGTCTTCGTTCATTGGTAACTTTACTTGGAGCTATATTTTTATTCGCCACATGATATGTGTTTTGCTTGGAGCATCATTTTCTTTTATTAGTATTTGATTAATGTTATTTAGAATAATGTTTTGCATCTTTATTTTTAACAAAAATGTCAAGGATAGCCTTTACCATGCTTATTTTGCTAGTATACATGTTGTTGTTTGAAAACAGAAAGTTTACCGCTGTTGCAAAAATTCCCTAGAAAAGTAAGAGAGTGATATAATGTTGATATCTTTTTGCATAATGAGCTCTGATAAATCTTCTACAGCTTAGTATTTTTCTCATAATTTTTGGAGTTAGGGAAGTATGATGAATCTTGCATTCTTTACAGACTATACTGTTTTGGCAGATTGCTGTTATGTTTGCATTGTTTGCATATGTTTGCTTGTTTAATGATTTTATTTGAGGATAGGAGTATTAAATATGCAGAGACATTTAGTATTCAATGTTGAATAATAATGTTTGTGATTTGTTACAGTAGAAAATGATAAGGTTTTGCATTGGTTTATACTAACCTATCTCACGAGTTCTTGTTGAGTTTGCTGTGGATGAAGCTTTTGAGATTTAGGAAACCTTGACATGAAAGGAATTAAGGAGACACAAAAGTTCAAGCTTGGGGATTCCCAAGGCACCCCAAGATAATATTTCAAGAAGTCTCAAGCATCTAAGCTTAGGGATGCCCCGTTAGGCATCCCACCTTTCTTCTTCAACAACTATCGGTTAGTGTCGGTTGAGCCTAAGTTTTTGCTTCTTCCCATGAGTTATGCTATCCTTGCAATGTTATTTTATTTTGTTTTGCTTGCTGTTTGAATAAGATACCAAGATGTGAAATTCTTTAATGAGAGAGAGTCTTCACATAGTTACATAATTATTTAACTACTCATTGATCTTCACTTATATCTTTTTGGAGTAGTTTGTCATTTACTCTAGTGCTTTACTTATATCTTTTTAGAGCACGACGGTGGTTTTATTTTGTAGAAATTAATGAACTCTCATGCTTCACTTATATTATTTTTAGAGTCTTAAACAGCATGGTAATTTGAACGAAAACTATCGTAGGAAGTGAATTGGATGCTATGATGAATTTGATACTTGATAATTGTTTTGAGATATGGAGGTAATGATATTAAAGTCATGCTAGTTGGGTGATTATGAATTTAAAGAATGCTTGTGTTGATGTTAGAAAGTCCTGTAGCATGCACGTATGGTTAAACTTGTGTAACAAATTTGAAACATGAAGTGTACCTGGCTTGTGCATCCTTATGAGTGGCGGTCGGGGACGAGCGATGGTCTTTTCCTACCAATCTATCCCCCTAGGAGCATGCGCGTAGTGCTTGGTTTTTGATGACTTCTAAATTTTTGCAATAAGTATATGAGTTCTTTTGACTAATGTTGTGTCCATGGATTATATGCACTTTTACCTTTCCATCATTGCTAGCCTCTTCAGTACCGTGCATTGCCCTTTCTCACCTTGAGAGTTGGTGCAAACTTCGCCGGTGCATCCAAACCCCGCGATATGATACGCTCTATCACACATAAACCTCCCTATATCTTCCTCAAAATAGCCACCATACCTACCTATTTATGGCATTTCCATAGCCATTCCGAGATATATTGCCATGCAACTTTCCACCGTTCCATTCATCATCATCATGACATACTTTACTTTTGTCATATTGCCATTGCATGATCATGTAGTTGACATCGTATTTGTGGCAAAGCCACCATGCATAATGTTTTATACATGTCCCTCTTGATTTGCACCATCTCGGTACACCGCCGGAGGCATTCATATAGAGTCATATCTTGTTCTAGTTTTCGAGTTGTAATTCATGTTGTAATAAGTGTGATGATCATCATTATTAGAGAATTGCCCAAAAGAAAAAAGAAGAAGAAAGGCCAAAAGAAAAAAAAGAAAGGCCAAAGAAAAAAAATAAAAAAATAAAAAGGGCAATGCTACTATCTCTTTTTCCACACTTGTGCTTCAAAGTAGCACCTTGTTCTTCATGTAGTGAGTCTCATATATTGTGCTTCAAATAGCACCATGTTTTTCATATAGAGAGTCTCATATGTTGTCACTTTCATATACTAGTGGGAATTTTTCATTATAGAACTTGGCTTGTATATTCCAACGATGGGCTTCCTCAAATGCCCTAGGTCTTCGTGAGCAAGCAAGTTGGATGCACACCCACTAGTTTTCTTTTGTTGAGCTTTCATTCATTTATAGTTCTAGTGCATCCGTTGCATGGCAATCCCTACTCCTCATGTTGACATCAATTGATGGGCATCTCCATAGCCCGTTGATTATCCTCGTCAATGTGAGACTTTCTCCTTTTTTGTATTCTCCACACAATCCCCAATCATTATTCTATTCCACCCATAGTGCTATATCCATGGCTCACGCTCATGTATTGCGTGAAAGTTGAAAAAGTTTGAGATTATTTAAGTATGAAACAATTGCTTGGCTTGTCATCGGGGGTATAGAAGTTGGGAACATCTTTGTGTGACGAAAATGAAGCATAGCCTAATCATATGATTTTGTAGAAATGAACTTTCTTTAGCCATGTTATTTTGAGAAGACATGATTGCTTTTATTAGTATGCTTGAAGTATTACTATTTCTTTTCTCAATATAAACTTTTATTTTGAATCACTTGGATCTGAACATTCATGCCACAATAAAGAGAAACATTGAGAATTATGCTAGGTAGCATTCCACATCAAAAATTCTGTTTTTATCATTTACCTACTCGAGGACGAGCAGGAATTAAGCTTGGGGATGCTTGATACGTTTCCAACGTATCTATAATTTTTGATTGTTCCATGCTATTTTATTATCCGTTTTGGATGATTACGGGCTTTATTATACACTTTTATATTACTTTTGGGACTAACCTATTAACCGAAGGCCTAGCCCATATTGTTGTTTTATTGCATGTTTCAGTATTTCGAAGAAAAGGAATATCAAACGGAGTCCAAACGGAATGAAACCTTCGGCATCGTGATTTTTTGGAAGAATATCATCCGGGAGACTTGGAGTTCACGTCAGAAGATCCTCGAGGAGGCCACGAGGGTGGGGGGCGCCCCCCCCCCTACTGGGCGCGCCCCCCTGTCTCGTTGGCCCCTCGAGCACCTCCCGACCGACTTCTTTCGCCTATATAGTCCTACGTACCCTAAAAACATCCACGGAGAAGATAGATCGGGAGTTCCGCCGCCGCAAGCCTTTGTAGCCACCAAAAACCTCTCGGGAGCCTGTTCCGGCACCCTGCCGGAGGGGGGGTCCCTCACTGATGGCCATCTTCATCATCCCGGCGCTCTCCATGACGAGGAGGGAGTAGTTCACCCTTGGGGCTGAGGGTATGTACTAGTAGCTATGTGTTTGATCCCTCTCTCTCATATTCTCTCTCGTGTTCCCTCTATGGCATGATCTTGATGTATCCCGAGCTTTGCTATTATAGTTGGATCTTATGACGTTTCTCCCCCTCTACTCTCTTGTGATGAATTGAGTTTTCCCTTTGAAGTTATCTTATTGGATTGAGTCTTTAATGATTTGAGAACACTTGATGTATGTCTTGTCGTGCTTATGTGTGGTGACAATGGGATATCATGTGCCACTTGATGTATGTTTTGGTGACCAACTTGCGGGTTCCGCCCATGAACCTATGCATAGGGGTTGGCACACGTTTTCGTCTTGACTCTCCGGTAGAAACTTTGGGGCACTCTTTGAAGTACTTTCTGTTGGTTGAATAGATGAATCTGTGATTGTGTGATGGTTATCGTATAATCATGCCCACGGATACTTCAGGTGACAATGGAGTATCTAGGTGACATTAGGGTTTTGGTTGATTTGTGTCTTAAGGTGTTATTCTAGTATGAACTCTATGATAGATTGAGCGGAAAGAATAGCTTCATGTTATTTTTACTACGAACTCTTGAATAGATAGAACAGAAAGGATAACTTTGAGGTGGTTTCGTACCCTAGCATAATCTCTTTGTTTGTTCTCCGCTATTAGTGGCTTTGGAGTGACTCTTTGTTGCATGTTGAGGGATTGTTATATGATCTATCTATGTTATTATTGTTGAGAGAACTTGCAGTAGTGAAAGTATGAACCCTATGCCTTGTTTCCTACCATTGCAATACCGTTTACGCTCACTTTTATCATTGGTTACCTTGCTGTTTTTATAATTTCCGATTACAAATACCTTTATCTACCATCCATATTGCACTTGTATCACCATCTCTTCGCCGAACTAGTGCACCTATACAATTTGCCATTGTATTGGGTGTGTTGGGGACACAAGAGACTCTTTGTTATTTGGTTGCAGGGTTGTTTGAGAGAGACCATCTTCATCCTACGCCTCCCACGGATTGATAAACCTTAGGTCATCCACTTGAGGGAAATTTGCTACTGTCCTACAAACCTGCGCACTTGCAGGTCCAACAACGTCTACAAGAAGAAGGTTGTGTAGTAGACATCAGACGCCATACTCTCCTAGGTTGTGAAACCAAGGCTATGACCACCAAAAGCTATGGATATCAAAGAAAATGGATACCAAAGCTCTGATACCACTTTTAGGATCGAAAGTATGTCTAGAGGGGGGGGTGATTAGACTACTTCACTTAATAAAAATTTAGCCTTTTCCCAATTTTAGTTCTTGGCAGATTTTAGCAACTTAGCACAAGTCAAGCAATCAACCTACACATGCAATTCTAAGAGTATAGCAGCGGAATGTAAAACAATCGCATATGAAGGTAACTGGAGGAGTTTGAGGGACCAAACGCAATGTTGACACGGAGATTTTTTAGCCGTGGTTCCGATAGGTGGTGCTATCGTACATCCACGTTGATGGAGACTTCAACCCGCGAAGGGTAACGGTTGCGCGAGTCCACGGAGGGTTCCACATACGAAGGGTCCACGAAGAAGCAACCTTGTCTATCCCACCATGGTCGTCGCCCATGAAGGACTTGCCTCACTAGGGTAGATCTTCATGAAGTAGGCGGTCTCCTTGCCCTTACAATCTCCTTGGTTCAACTCCACAATCTTGTCGGAGGCTCCCAAGTGACACCTAGCCAATCTAGGAGACACCACTCTCCAAGAAGTAACAAATGGTGTGTTGATGATGAACTCCTTGCAATTGTACTTCAAATGATAGTCTCCCCAACACTCAACTCTCTCTCACAGGATTTGGATTTGGTGGAAAGAAGATTTGAGTGGAAAGCAACTTGGGGAAGGCTATAGATCAAGATTTATGTGGTAGGAATGGAATATCTTGACCTCAACACAAGTGTAGGTGGTTCTCTCTCAGAAAATGTATGTTGGAAGTGTATAGGCATGTTCTGATCGCTCTCTCCATGAATGAAGAGTGGGTGGAGGGGTATATATAGCCTCCACACAAAATCTAACCATTACACACAACTTACCAAACTCGGTGGGACCGAATCGTGAAACTTGGTCGGGCCGATTTTGTAAATAATGTGACCATTAGGATTTTCGGTGGGACCGACATGTCAACTCTGTGGGACCGATATGGTTAGGGTTAGGGCATAACGTAATCTCGGTGAGATCGATTGCACAAACTCGGTGAGACCAATTTTGGTAATAGACACACAGAGGGTTGGTCAGGAAAACTCGGTGGGACCGATTCGCTCATCTCGGTTAGACTGAAACATTACGAAAGGGAAATAGTGAGTTTGCATTGCAATTTCGGTGGGACCGATCGCTCATCTCGGTTTGACCGAAACGTTACAAAGGGAAACAGAGAGTTTGCAACCCCATCTCGGTGAGACCGAGATCCCTATCGGTGAGACCAAAAAGACTAGGGTTTGTGGTTGTGGCTATGACATCTGAACTCGGTGGCACCGTATAGATGGTTTCGGTGGGGTCGAGTTTGACTTTTGGTTTGGGTCATATGTGGATGTGAGAAATTAGTTGAGGGATTTGGCGCATATCACTAAGCATTTTGAGCAAGAACCTCATTAAGCAACACCTCATGCCTTCTTGATAGTATTTGCTTTTCCTATAGACTCAATGTGATCTTGGATCACTAAAATAGAAAATGTAGAGTCTTGTACATTGAGCTTGAGCCAATCCTTTTGTCCTTAGCATTTTGAGGGATCCACTTTTCTCATCCATGCCTTGCCAATCATTGAGCTTTCCTAAAATATTTATCTTGAAATAGCATTAGCTCAATGAGCTATATGTTGTTAGGAATTACCAAAACCACCCAGGGATAGTTACACTTACAAAAATAATCCTTTGAGGGGCTTGTTTGGGGTATCTTCACCCCGACCAGTAGAGCAAAGAGTTGCTCCTCAACCTATTGAACCTACTAAAAATGTTTACTTTGAAATCCCTTCGGGTATGATAGAGAAACTGCTAGCTAATCCTTTTACAGGAGATAGAACATTACATCCCGATATGCACCTAATCTATGTGGATGAAGTTTGTGGATTATTTAAGCTTGCAGGTATGCCTGAGGATGTTATAAAGAAGAAGGTCTTCCCTTTATCTTTGAAGGGAAAGGCATTGACATGGTTTAGGCTATGTGATGATATTCGATCATGGAACTACAACCGATTGAAATTGGAATTTCATCAGAAGTTTTATCCTATGCATCTAGTTCATCGTGATCGTAATTATATATATAATTTTTGGCCTCGCGAAGGAGAAAGTATCGCTCAAGCTTGGGGGAGGCTGAAGTCAATGTTATATTCATGACCCAATCATGAGCTCTCAAGAGAAATTATTATTCAAAAAAATTATGCTCGGCTTTCTCTCAATATTCGCTCCATGCTCGATACTTCTTGTACTAGTTCTTTTATGATGAAGACTATTGAATTCAGATGGGATTTATTGGAAATAATTAAACGCAACTCTGAAGAATGGGAACTCGACGAAGGTAAGGAGTCAGGTATAACACCTAAGTTTGATTGTGTTAAATGTTTTATGGATACAGATGCTTTTCATGAATTTAGCACTAAATATGGACTTGACTCTGAGATAGTAGCTTCTTTCTATGAATCATTTGCTACTCATGTTGATCTCCCTAAGGAGAAGTGGTTTAAATATCATTCTCCCATTGAAGTAAAAGTAGTAGAAGCTATTAAAGTTGAAGAAAAGAATATCACTTATAATGTTGATCCTATTGTTCCTACCACTTATACTGAGAAACCACCTTTTCCTGTTAGAATAAAGGATCATGCTAAAGCTTCAACTGTGGTTCGTAAGAGTAATGCTAGAAGACCTATACCCCCTGAGCAAATTAAAGTTGAACCTAGTATTGCTATGGTTAATGATCTCTTGGTCGATAATATTGATGGGCATGTTATTTACTTCTATGGTGAAGCTGCTAGAATTGCTAGACCTGATACTAAAATTAAACATAGACCTGTTGTTGGCATGCATGTTGTTTCTGTTAAAATAGGAGATCATTGTTATCATGGCTTATGTGATATGGGTGCTAGTCAAGTGCAATACCTCATTCCTTATACGAAGGAATTATGCATGATATCGCACCCGCTGAAATAGAAGTTATTGATGTTACTATTAAGCTTGCCAATAGAGATACTATTTCACAAGTTGGGATTGTTAGAGATGTTGAAGTCTTGTGTGGGAAAATGAAATATCCTACTGATTTTATTGTTCTTGGTTCCCCACAAGATGACTTTTGTCCCATTATATTTGGTAGACCCTTCTTGAATATTGTTAATGCTAAGATAAACTGCGAAAAGGATATTATTACTGTTGGTTTAGGGGATATGTCTAATGATTTTAATTTTGCTAAATTCCATAGACAAGCCCATGATAAAGAATTGCCTAGTAAAGATGAAATTATTGGTCTTGCTTTTATTGTCGTGCCTCCTAATGATCCTTTAGAACAATATTTGCTTGACCATGAAAATGATATGTTTATGAATGAAAGAAGGGAAATAGATGAAGTATTATTTAAATAGGGACCTATTTTGAAACACAACTTGCCTATTGAAATCCTAGGGGATCCTCCTCCACCCAAGGGTGATCCCGTGTTTGAGCTTAAACCTTTACCTAATACTCTTAAATATGCTTATCTTGATGAAAAGAAAATATATCATGTTATTATTAGTGCTAACCTTTTAGAGCATGAAGAAGAGAAATTATTTAAAACTCTGAAGAAGCACTGTGCTGCTATTGGATATACTCTTGATGATCTTAAGGGCATTAGTCCCACTCTATGCTAGCACAAAATAAAACTGGAGAAAGATGCTAAACCAGTTGTTGATCACCAACGACGGTTAAATCCTAAGATGAAAGAAGTGGTAAGAAGTGAAATATTAAAGCTTCTGGAGGCAGGTATAATTTATCATATTGCTGATAGTCAGTGGGTAAGTCATGTCCATTGTGTCCCTAAGAAGGGAGGTATCACTGTTGTTCGTAATGATAAGGATGAATTGATCCCACAAAGAATTGTTACATGTTATAGAATGGTAATTGATTTCCGCAAATTAAATAAAGCTACTAGAAAAGGTCATTACCCTCTACCTTTTATTGATAAAATGCTAGAAAGATTATCCAAACATACACATTTTTGCTTTCTAGATGCTTATTCTGGTTTCTCTCAAATACCTATGTCAAAAGAGGATCAAGATAAGACCAATTTTACTTGCCATTTTGGTACCTTTGCTTATAGACGTATGCCTTTTGGTTTATCTAATGCACCTGCTACCTTTCAAAGATGTATGACTACTATATTCTCTGATTTTTGTGAAAATATTGTTGAGGTTTTCAAGGATGATTTCTTCGTGTATGGAACTTCTTTTGATGATTGCTTAAGCAACCTTGATCGAGTCTTGTAGAGATGTGAAGAAACTAATCTTGTCTTGAATTGGGAGAAGTGCCACTTTATGGTTAATGAAGGTATTATCTTGGGGCATAAAATTTCTGAAAGAGGTATTGAAGTTGATAAAGCTAAAGTTGATGTTATTGAAAAGATGCCGTGTCCCAAGGACATCAAAGGTATAAGAAGTTTCCATGGCCATGCCGGTTTTTATAGGAGGTTCATTAAAGACTTCTCAAAAATTTCTAGGCCTCTGACTAATCTCTTACAAAAAGACGTTCCTTTTGTTTCTGATGATGATTGTGTAGAAGCATTTGAAATACTTAAGAAAGCCTTGATTTCAGCACCTATTGTTCAGCCACCTGACTGGAATTTAGCCTTTGAAATTATGTGTGATGCTAGTGATTATGATGTAGGTGCTGTTCCAGGACAAAGAGTTGATAAGAAATTAAATGTTATCCAATATGCTAACCCTAGACAGTTCCCAAAGAAATTATGCTACTACTGAAAAAGAATTTTTAGCGGTTGTATTTGCTTGTGATAAGTTCACACCTTATATTGTTCATTCCAAAGTAACTGTTCACACTGATCATGCTGCTATTAAATATCTTATGGAAAAGAAAGATGCTAAACCTAGACTTATTAGATGGGTTCTCTAGCTACAAGAATTTTATTTGCATATTATTGATAGAAAGGGAGCTGAGAACCCCGTTGCAGACAACTTGTCTAGGTTAGAGAATATTCTTGATGACCGACTAACTATTGATGATGGCTTTCCTGATGAACAATTAGTTGTCATAAATGCTTCTCGTACTGCTCCATGGTATGCTGATTATGCTAATTACAATGTTGCTAAATTTATACCACCTAGTTTCACATACCAGCAAAAGAAAAAGTTTTTCTATGATTTAAGACATTACTTTTGGGATGACCCACACCTTTGTAAAGAAGGAGTAGATGGTGTTATTAGACGTTGTGTACCTGAGCATGAACAGGAACATATCCTACACAAGTGTCACTCCGAGGCATATGGAGGGCACCACGCTGGAGATAGAACTACACATAAGGTATTGCAATCCGGTTTTTATTGGCCTACTCTTTTCAAAGATGCCCGTAAGTTTGTCTTGTCTTGTGATGAATGTCAAAGAACTAGTAATATTAGTAGATGTCAAGAAATGCCTATGAACTATTCACTTGTTATTGAACCATTTAATTTTGGGGACTTTGATTGTATGGGACCTTTTCCTTCCTCTAATGGGTATACACATATTTTAGTCACCGTTGATTATGTTACTAAGTGGGTAGAAGCTATTCCAACTAGTAGTGCTGATCATAACACTTCTATTAAGATGCTTAAAGAAGTTATTTTTCTAAGGTTTGGAGTCCCTAGATACTTAATGACTGATGGTGGTTCACATTTTATTCATGGTTCTTTTCGTAAAATGCTTGCTAAGTATGATGTTAATCATAGAATTGCATCTCCATACCATCCACAGTCTAGTGGTCAAGTAGAATTGAGTAATAGAGAGATTAAATTAATTTTGCAAAAGACTGTTAATAGATCTAGAAAGAATTGGTCCAAGAAACTTGATGATGCATTATGGGCCTGTAGAACTGCATATAAGAATCCTATGGGTATGTCTCCATATAAAATGGTTTATGGAAAAGCATGTCACTTACCTCTCGAACCAGAACATAAGGCATATTGGGCTATTAAAGAGCTCAATTATGATTTCAAACTTGCCGGTGAGAAGAGAATATTTGACATTACTCACCTAATGAATGGAGAACCCAGGCCTATGAGAACGCCAAACTATTTAAAGAAAAAGTTAAAATATGGCATGACAAAAGGATACAAAAGCGGGAGTTTAATGTTGGTGATTATGTTTTGCTATACAACTTCGTTTAAGATTTTTTGCAGGCAAACTTCTCTCTAAATGGGAAGGTCCTTATGTTATCGAGGAGGTATGTCATTCCGGTGCCATAAAAAAAACAACGCCGAAGGCACAAATCCGAAGGTGGTGAATGGTCAAAGAATCAAACATTATATCTCAGGTAATCCCATAAATGTTGAAACCAATGTTATTGACACCGTAACCCCGGAGGAGTACATAAGGGACACTTTCCAGAATGTTTCAGACTCCGAAAAGGAATAGGTATGTGGTACAGTAAGTGAACCGACTCCAAAACAGTTCTAATAGCAATTTTCTGTGTTTTGGAATATTTAAAAAATTGGGAAAATAAGAAGTAGTCCCAAAGGGACATGAGGAATCCACGACGGTGGAGGGCGCGCCCTACCCCCTGGGCGCGCCCCCTGCCTCCTGGACACCTCGTGTGCCCTCTGGACTTTGTTCTCTTGCACGATACTTCTTTTGGTCAGTAAAAATTCATTATATAATCTCCCGAAAGTTTTGACCACTGTACCATGATAAAATCCTCTGCTTTTGTTTTGAGCTGTTTTTCTGACAGATCTAGATCACCATGATGTCTTCAAGCGCCCCCAAGGACAAGTTTTTCGAGAAGGTCATCAGCCCCTACCTCGCGGAGGTGTTGCAACACCCTCAAACCATTGAGATGCATGAGGGGGTGCTGCACATCCACGATGTTGAGGGGCCAAGGAGGACCGGAAGCATGGAGACAAGACTCGAGGCAATGGAGCAACAAGTTTTCAAGTGCCAAGGGATGGTGGAATGCGGACTCAATGCCAACCACATGATGATCGTGGAGTTCACCAACAACCACAAGCTAGATGCCAAGAACATTGGGGAGACCATCTTCAAGCTTCATGAGAAAATCAAGCACCTCCAAGCCCAGATCTATGACCTGCAAAACCAAAACTATGAGTATGAATATAGATTCAAGAGGATGAGTTTGGCTGCAGATTTGAGGATCCCAGAGACTCGATCGTCCTTCTACAATGGTGATCCTATGCCTTGGAAGATGGATGACAAGCCCACATCATCAACAACTCCATCATCACCACCTCCGAAGAAAGAGACATAAACTCATGGGTATGGGCACTCCCCTTGGCAACCGCCAAGCTTGGGGGAGGTGCCTCGATGTCGTATCACCATCACACTTCTATCTTTACCCTTTTTCTTAGTTTGATCCTTTTGGCTATATCTTGATCTATTAGAATAAAGTTTAGTATGATCTAGCTTTGAGTTTTTGTGTTGATCCCTATCTATGTAATCGAGTCCATGAGCTATATATAATAAAGATTAGTTTTGAGTCGAGGGCTTGGCTATCTTGCTACGATCTTGAGGGAATAAAAGAAAGAGTAAAAAGAAATAAAAGATCATATTGATCTTATGGAGACTAATGACTTCACACATAAAGAGTATGATGAATAAAAGTTGTTGGGAGTTGAGAAACATAGTTTTGGTCATCGTTGCAATTAATAGGAAGTAATAAAGAAAGAGAGGTTTTCACATATAAATATACAATCTTGGACATCTTTTATGATTGTGAGCACTCATTAAAATATGACATGCTAAAAAGTTGATGTTGGACAAGGAAGACAACGTAAGGGTTATGTTTTCTTATGTCCGAAATAAATTATATTGTCATGGATCATCCAACATGTTGAGCTTGCCTTTCCTCCTCATGCTAGCCAAATTCTTTGCACCAAGTAGAGATACTACTTGTGCTTTGATAACCCACAAGTATAGGGGATTGCAACAGTTTTCGAGGGTAGAGTATTCAACCCAAATTTATTGATTCGACACAAGGGGAGCCAAAGAATATTCTCAAGTATTAGCAGTTGAGTTGTCAATTCAACCACACCTGGACAACTTAGTATCTGCAGCAAAGTATTTAGTATCAAAGTAGTATGGAAGTAAAGGTAACGGTGGCAAAAGTAACGATAGCAGTTTTGTAGTAATTGTAACAGTAGCAACGGTAAAGTAAATAAGCAAAACACAATATGTGAAAAGCTCGTAGGCATTGGATCACTGATGGATAATTATGTCGGATGCGGTTCATCATGTAACAGTTATAACATAGGGTGACACAGAACTAGCTCCAGTTCATTAATGTAATGTAGGCATGTATTCCGAATATAGTCATACATGCTTATGGAAAAGAACTTGACATCTTTTGTCCTACCCTCCCGTGGCAGCGGGGTCCTAATGGAAACTAAGGGATATTAAGGCCTCCTTTTAATAGAGTACCAGACCAAAGCACTAACACATAGTGAATACATGAACTCCTCAAACTACGGTCATCACCGAGAAGTATCCCGATTATTGTCACTTCGGGGTTGTCGGATCATCACACATAATAGGTGACTATAGACTTGCAAGATAGGATTGAGAACTCACATATATTCATGAAAACATAATAGGTTCAGATACAAAATCATGGCACTCGGGCCCTAGTGACAAGCATTAAGCATAGCAAAGTCATAGCAACATCAATCTCAGAACATAGTGGATACTAGGGATCAAACCCTAAAAAAACTAACTTGATTACATGGTAAATCTCATCCAACCCATCACCGTCCAGCAAGCCTACGATGGAATTACTCACGCACGGCGGTGAGCATCATGAAATTGGTGATGGAGGATGGTTGATGATGACGATGGAGACGAATCCCCCTCTCCGGAGCCCAGTTTTGTCCTCTCCGGATATATTGCTTGGAAATGTAGATACAATGGAGACGTATCATGCTTCCAAACATCCCTAAACCCAGTTTTGCCATTAGAGTCCACCATATCTACCTATGGATTGAGTAAGATCCTTCAAGTAAGTTGTCATTGTTGCAAGCAATAAAAATTGCTCTCTAAATATGTATGATCTATTAGTGTGGAGAAAACAAGCTTTATACGAGCTTGTGATATGGAAGAAATAAAAGCAACGGACTACATAATAAAGGTACCTATCACAAGTGGCAATATAAAGTGACGCTCTTTTGCATTAAGATTTTGTGCATCCAACCATAAAAGCACATGACAACCTCTGGTTCCCTCTGCGAAGGACCTATCTTTTTTTTGTCTTCTACCTTATACAAGAGTCATGGTGATCTTCACCTTTCA
>NC_041381.1:381512820-381526400 GCF_002162155.2 Triticum dicoccoides | reverse complement strand
GGATGTGGGTTTTCATAAAGCATTATTGTTGACAATACCCTTGAGGTAAAAGGTTGGGAGGCAAAACTATAAGCCCCTATCTTTCTCTGTGTCTGATTAAAACTTCGTACCCACAAGTATTGCGTGAGTGTTAGCAATTGTGAAAGACTAAATGATAGTTGAGTATGTGGACTTTCTGAAAAGCTCTTATATTAACTCTTTCCAATGTTATGATAAATTGCAATTGCTTCAATGACTGAGATTATAGTTTGCTAGTTTTTAGTGAAGTTTCTGATTCATACTGTACACTGTGAATAGATTGTTAGTTTAGCATAAGAAATCATATGACAATATATATATATGTTGTTGTTCTAAGAATGAACATGATGCCCTCATGTCCGTATTTTATTTTATCGACACCTCTACCTCTAAACGTGTGGACATATTTTTCGATATCGGCTTCCACTTGAGGACAAGCAAGGTCGAAGCTTGGGGGAGTTGATACGTCCATTTTGCATCATGCTTTTATATCAATATTTATTGCATTATGGGTTGTTACTACACATTATGTCACAATACTTATGCCTTTTCTCTCTTATTTTACAAGGTTTGCATGAAGAGGGAGAATGCCGGCAGCTGGATTCTGGGCTAGAAAAGGAGCAAATATTAGAGACCTATTCTGCACAACTCAAAAAGTCCTGAAACTCCACGAAAGTCAGTTTTAGAATATATTAAAAATATTTGGCGAAGAAAGCACCAGAGGGGGGCCACCCACTGTCCACGAGGGTGGAGGGCGCGCCCCCTGCCTCGTGGGCCACCTGGCAGCACCCCAATGCCCATCTTCTGGTATATGGTGTCTTTTGCCCTGGAAAAAATCATAAGGAAGCTTTCGGGACAAATCACCGCTGTCTCGAGGCGGAACCTTGGCACGGCGGTGAGCATTATGAAATTGGTGATGGAGGATGGTTCATGATGACGACGGCGATGAATCCCCCTCTCCGGAGCCCCGAACGGACTCCAGATCAGCCCTCCCGAGAGAGATTAGGGCTTGGCGGCGGCTCCGTATTGTAAAACGCGATCAAACTTTTTCTCTAATTTTTTTCTCTGCGAAAGCAAATATATGGAGTTGGAGTTGAGGTCGGCGGACGTCCAGGGGGCCCACGAGGCAGGGGGCGCGCCCAGGGGGAGGGGGCGCGCCCCCATCTTCGTGGACAGGGTGTGGGCCCCCTGACGCTATTTCTTTCGCTAGTATTTTTTATTAATTCTGAAAAGTTGCTCCGTGGATTTTCAAGTCATTCCGAGAACTTTTATTTCTGCACAAAAATAATACCATGGTAGTTCTGCTGAAAACAGCGTCAGTCTAGGTTAGTTCCATTCAAATCATGCAAGTTAGAGTCCAAAACAAGGGCAAAAGTGTTTGGAAAAGTAGATACGACGGAGACGTATCAACTCCCCCAAGCTTAAACCTTTGCCTGTCCTCAAGCAATTCAGTTAACATACTGAAAGTGATAAAGAAAAACATTTACAAACTCTTTTTGCTGTTGTTGTTGCAAATATGTAAAGCCAGCATTCAAGTTTTCAGCAAAGATTATGAACTAACCATATTCACAATAACACTTAGGTCTCATGTTTACTCATATCAATGGCATAATCAACTAGCGAACAATAATAATAAAACTCCGATGACAACACTTTCTCAAAACAATCATAATATGATATAACAAGATGGTATCTCCCTAGCCCTTTCTGAGACCGCAAAACATAAATGCAGAACATCTTTAAAGATCAAGGACTGACTAAACATTGTAATTCATGGTAAAAGAGATCCAATCAAGTCATACCCAATATAAACTAATAGTAATGCATGCAAATGAAAGCGGTGCTCTCCAGCGGGTGCTTTTTAATAAGAGGGTGATGACTCAACATAAAAGTAAATAGATAGGCCCTTCGCAGAGGGAAACAGGGATTTGTAGAGGTGCCAGAGCTCGATTTTAAAATAGAGATGAATAACATTTTGAGCGGTATACTTTCACTGTCAACGCAACAACTATGAGATCTCGATATCTTCCATGCTACATACATTATAGGCAGTTCCAAACAGAACGGTAAAGTTTATACTCTCCCACCACCAACAAGCATCAATCCATGGCTTGCCCGAAACAACGGGTGCCTCCAACTAGCAACAATCCTGGGGGAGTTTTGTTTAATTATTTTGATCTGATTTGAGCATGGGGCTGGGCATCCCAGTTACCAGCCATTTTCTCGTGAATGAGGAGCGGAGTCCACTCCTCTTGAGAATACCCACCTAGCATGGAAGATACAGACAACCCTAGTTGATACATGAGCTACTCGAGCATACAAAACAGAATTTCATTTGAAGGTTTGGAGTTTGGCACATACAAATTTACTTGGAACGGCAAGTAAATACCGCATATACGAAGGTATGGTGGACTCATATGGAATAACTTTGGGTTTTATGGAGTTTGGATGCACAAGAAGTATTCCCGCTTAGTACAGGTGAAGGCTAGCAAGAGACTGGGAAGCGACCAACTTAGAGAGCGACAACAGTCATGAACATGCATTAAAATTAATCAACACTGAGTGCAAGCATGACTAGGATATAATCCACCATGAACATAAATATCGTGAAGGCTATGTTGATTTTGTTTCAACTACATGCGTGAAAATGTGCCAAGTCAAGTCACTTGAATCATTGAAAGGAGGATACCACCCTATCATACCACATCACAACCATTTTAATAGCATGTTGGCATGCAAGGTAAACCATTATAAACTCCTAGCTAATTAAGCATGGCGTAAGCAACTATAATCTCTAATTGTCATTGCAAACATGTTTATTCATAATAGGCTGAATCAGGAACGATGAACTAATCATATTTACAAAAACAAGATAGGTCGAGTTCATACCAGCTTCTCTCATCTCAATCAGTCCATCATATATCGTCATTATCGCCTTTCACTTGCACGACCGAACGATGTGGATAATAATAATAATAGTGCACGTGCATTGGACTAAGCTAGAATCTGCAAGCATTCAATTCAAGGGAGAAGACAAGGTAATATGGGCTCTTGGTTCAATCAACAATCATGCATATTGCAGCCACTAAACATTTTCATTATGGTCTTCTCCTCTCGACCCCCAAAGGAAAGAAAAGAAATAAAACTATTTACACGGGAAAGCTCCCAACAAGCAAAAGAAGAACAAGAAATCTTTTTGGGTTTTCTTTTAATTACTACTACTACAACATGGAAATTAAACTAACTATTTTTTTTTTGGTTTTCCTAAGGTTTATCAAACACACAAGAAGAAAGCTAGAAAAAGAAATTAAACTAGCATAGATAATACAATGAAAAAGTATGAGCACTGACAACTAGAATAAGTGCGTGTGAACATGAATGTAATGTCGGTGAGAAATACGTACTCCCCCAAGCTTAGGCTTTTGGCCTAAGTTGGTTTATGTCCATGGATCTCGGCTACTCTCCCCGGTGTACTGAGGAGTGTCATCGTACTGCCAGTGGTTGGCGATCTGCTTCGGATCCCACTGATAAGATGATGGACGATAAGGGTCAAGTGGTGGTTTCGGCTCAGGCTCTGGAGCTGATGTCTGGCCTTGGTGCACGTAAACGGCTGCCGGCAAGACGAGGTAATGGCCTATAGTTAAATCAAACAAAGAGGGCGCATGCAAGATAATAATCTCATTGTGTTTCTTATTAAATCTCAGGTTATATAGAAGCATCTTATCATCATTGTTAACAATAAACACATGTGCTACCATGCTCTTATAATCTAGAAAAGTAGGGGGTAGCAGTTTTTCTTCTTTCTTAAAATGCCTAATGGGTATCTCGAAGTGTTTAGCAAGGCGTGCAACATAGATACCCTCAAAGATGGGGCCTTTTGTACGGTTCGGGCTTAATCGTTTAGCAATAACAACACCCATACTAAAAGAGTTGTCACGAAATAAAGCATGGAACAAAATAATAATATCGGGAACACTAAGATTTCCACAGTTTCCGCGACCAATTAAGCATCGACTAGCAAATATGGCAAAGTAGCATAAAACAAGAAAATGTATGCTAGTAATTCTTGCATCAGAAACCTTCCTCGATTTCCCTACAGTAATAGTATCAATAAAACCATCCACATCTTTACAATGTGGTTCCTCTAAGCTGCCCTCAAAGGGTATTCTGCAGACCGGGCAAAAATCATGTAATGACATCTCCCTAGCCACATCATACAAATGGAAAGCTACTGAAGGAGGTGAATTCTTAGGATAATAGTAGAAGTTTTGCACGAAAGTATTGGTGAGTAAGAGATACTGTTTGATCCGGTCGTGGAGAAAGTTGGTGAGGCCCGCATTATCAGCCAAAGAATAAAAGTCTTCATAAATCCCGGCTGCTCTCAAGAAATCATCACAGGGCCATTCACACGGCCGTACTTCCGCCACGCGAGGAAGATTATACTTGGCCTTTTCTTTCTCCTTAGCTTGTTTATCCTTAGAGCCTTGGCTAGAAGAGCCCCTCAAAAATCTCTTAATCATTTTCTGAAAATTTGTGAGATTTTTAGTAACTCAAAATAAAAGTGAATCAAACTCAACAAAACTGATAACAACTACTCCCATAAGTGCCTAGAGCCTATATCATGCATTAGAATTACTTGGGACCTCATAAATTTGACATGCAAGCTCAAGAACGGGGTCACCTAGGCAGCAAAAATTTGCAATGAATAAAGCACTAGAACAAAAACTAATTGGACCATTGGAGGAGTCACATACCAAGGAACAATCTCCCAAAGAAGTTTTGTGAATGGGGTTTTGAGCAAGGAGATCAAAAATCGCAGCAAAATGAGGTAGAACTTGTGCTTGAGCTGGATGGTGATTTTTTTGGGAGGAAGAAGAAGTGTGTGGGTGCAGGAATAAGTGGAGGGGGGGCCACTATGGGCCCACGAGGCAGGGGCACGCCGTGTAGGGGTGCGCGCGCCCTGGACCCTCGTGGCCAGGTGCCAGCTCCCCTTGCTGTGTTCTCAGTGCCAAAAATTCTTAAATATTCCAGAAAAAATCATACTAAATTTGCAGGGCGTTTGGAGAACTTTTATTTTCGGGATATTTTTTATTGCATGGATAATTCAGAAAACAGACAGAAAATACTATTTTTGCTTTATTTAATCTAAATAACAGAAAGTAAAAGGAGGGTACAGAAGGTTGTGCCTTCTAATTTCATCCATCTCATGATCATCAAAAGGAATCCACTAACAAGGTTGATCAAGTCTTGTTAACAAACTCATTCCGAATAACATGGAACCGGAGAAATTTTGAATAACACTAGGTTACCTCAACGGGGATATGAACATACCCAATAATAAGAATATCATATTTTTTCTTGACAGTAGGAAGAGGAAATTCAAAACCTCCAATAATGATAGTTGGAATTTTTCCAACAGAATTGATGCTATGAACTTGAGGTTGTTTCCTCGGAAAGTGTACCGTATGTTCATTAACATGAAAAGTGGCATTGCCTTTGTTGCAATCAATAACAGCCCCTGCAGTATTCAAAAAGGGTCTACCAAGGATAATCGACATACTATCGTCCTCTGGAATATCAAGAATAACAAAGTCCGTTAAAATAGTGATGTTTGCAACCACAACAGGCACATCCTCACAAATACCGACAGGTATAGCAGTTGATTTATCAGCCATTTGCAAAGATATTTCAGTAGGTGTCAACTTATTCAATTCAAGTCTACGATATAAAGAGAGAGGCATAACACTAACACCGGCTCCAAGATCACATAAAGCAGTTTTAACATAGTTTCTTTTAATGGAGCATGGTATAGTGGGTACTCCTCGATCTCCTAGTTTCTTTGGTATTCCACCCTTAAAAGTATAATTAGCAAGCATGGTGGAAATTTGAGCTTCCGATATCTTTCTTTTATTTGTAATAATATCTTTCATGTATTTAGCATAAGGGTTTACTTTAAGCATATCAGTCAAACACATTCGCAAAAAGATAGGTCTAATCGTTTCAGCAAAGCGCTCAAAATCCTCATCATCCTTTTTCTTGGATGGCTTAGGAAGAAAAGGCATGGGTTTCTGAACCCATGGTTCTCTTTCTTTACCGTGCTTCCTAGCAATAAAATCTATCTTATCAAAACGTTGATTCTTTGATTGTGGGCTATCAAGATCAACAACAGGTTCAATATCTACATCATTATTATTGCTAGGTTGAGCATCAGCATGAACATTATCATTAACATTATCACTAGGTTCATGTTCATCCCCAGATTGTGTTTCAGCATCAGAAATAGAAATATCATTGGGATTCTCAGGTGTGTCTATAACAGGTTCACTAGAAGCATGCAAAGTCCTATCATTTTTCTTTTTCTTCTTTTTAGAAGGACTAGGTGCATCTACATTATTTCTCTGAGAATCTTGCTCAATTCTCTTAGGATGGCCTTCAGGATACAAAGGTTCCTGAGTCATTTTACCAGTTCTAGTAGCCACTCTAACAGCAAAATTATGTTTATTATTTAATTCATCAAGCAAATCACTTTGAGCCTTAAGTACTTGTTCTGCTTGAGTGGTAACCATAGAAGCATATTTACTAATAAGTTTAAGTTCACTTTTAACTCTAGCCATATAATCACTCAAGCTCCAATCATATAAGCATTACTCTTTAATTCTCTACCAACATAAGCATTGAAATTTTCTTGTCTAGCCATAAAGTCATCAAATTCATCCAAACATTGGCTAGGAAACTTAGTAGACGGGATTTCAACTTTATCATATCTATTGAGAGAATTTACCTTTACTACCTATGTCGGGTTATCAAGACCATGTGTTTCTTCAATAGGTGGTAAATTAATACCATGTATTTCTTCAACAGGAGGTAAATTCTTAACATCTTTAGCTTTAATACCTTTTTCTTTCATAGATTTCTTTGCCTCTTGCATATCTTCAGAGGACTGAGAAATAGAATACCTCTCTTCTTCGGAGTTGGTTTAGGAGTTGGCTCATGAGTTGGCTCAATTGGCTCAGGAATTGGCTCAGGAAGAGT
Source organism: Triticum dicoccoides (assembly GCF_002162155.2). Lineage (NCBI taxonomy): Eukaryota > Viridiplantae > Streptophyta > Magnoliopsida > Poales > Poaceae > Triticum > Triticum dicoccoides. The sequence goes on along the minus strand of NC_041381.1, from coordinate 381,519,350 downwards.
CCAATTATTTTCATTAGTCAACATATTATTCAATAACAATTCAGCTTGATCAACTCTTCTTTCCCTGAAAACACAACTAGCACAACTATCCAAGTGGTCCTTGCAAGCATCGGTTAGTCCATTATAAAACACTACAAAAAAATACACTTCCGTGATGATACGTGTTTATCACGGTAGGTCACGTTTTTTGTCATGCATGTACATCCATGACGATTTTATGACAAAATCAAGATAGTCATACCTGTGCTGTCGTAGAAGTGTTCCATGACATTACCAAAATGATCATCACGGAAGTGTCCACTTCCATGACGATAAATCGCGCGTCACAGAAGTGCTTTCGTCAAGGGTGACCGACACGTGGCATCCACCGTAACGGAACGCCGTTAAGCTATCGGGTCGGGTTTTGGATCCGATAACCCGTTAACAGCCCCAACCAATGGGGATTTTCCACGTGTAAAATCATCATTGGCTGGAGGAAACATGTGTCGGCTCACCATTGGAACAGATGTCATCCTCTCATTGGACCGAAGGCGCCTATGATACCGTGACACGTGGCACGGCCCAACAGAGGACCATTCTTGTGAAAAGGCCGGCCCGTTTGACTTGGTCAAAAGGTGGCGGGCCGGCCCACGTAAAGCTTGTTAACGGCATGTTCGCATATAGCCCATTTACAACCCGCTAACCCAGGGCCCCTTATGCCCTATCCGAATTAGGCCTAGTAGCGTCATCTGGGCCGTCCAATATGATTCACCCAGTTTTAACTTCCGGCCCATGTGTGGCCCATGACTTATTTCGGCCCATATGAGGACCTTTGTAACTCTTGGCCCATTAACAACCCATGGTGAAACTGGCCCATAATGAACAGTGTATCACTTTATACCCATTAACGGCCCGTTATTCCATTGGGCCGTTTCTAGCCCAAGTTATCTTTCGGCCTTCTCAGGGCCCATTGATTCTTGGGCTCATTTGCAGCATTCGGTTACATACAGCCTGTTACTGTCATTTTCTGCTTGTGGGCCAAATTCAGCCAGTCGTTACAGTCGGCCCGTTTGCGTACTGTTAATACGTTGGGCCGTTTTCATGTAAAAAAACCCGTTGGGCTATTTTCATAGAGTTATCAAATACGGCCTATTAATGGCCCGTTATGGTCCACGAATAGTACGGCCCATGATTGGCGAAATGATGATACGCCCTGTAGAAGGCCCATGGATCCTACAGCCCGTATGAGGCCCACGGATAGTACGACCCGTAGAAGGACCATGGATCGTACGACCCGTAGAAGGCCCATGGACCCTACGGCCCGTAGAAGGGCCATGGACCCTAAGGCCCGTATAGAAGGCCGATGGATCCTACGGCCCATATAGAAGGCCAATGGATCCTACGGCCAGACGAAGGCCCATGGATCATACGGCCTGCAGGAGGCCCATGGTTACAACAGTCCGTGTGTTGCCATAATTATTTTAACCTAGTTACCAAAAATAGGCTATTGTGGCCACTAGAAAAAAACAGAAAAAGAACTGCAGTGACTACAAGCAAACAACAAAACAAGACAATAAGGAAATAAATAAGCAAGCAATTAATGCTAGCCTATTACCCCTATTACACATATTACATCCACTGGGCATCAAAGTTCGCCACCAGTGCAAATATGGGGAACAAAGCAGCACATTACATACACTGGCCGTCAAAATTGGCCACCAGTGCAAATAAACGTGGCAGCAAAACAAGAGCATAACTGAAACAACTTCAGAAGAGCTCAAGAAACGTTATCCTGGGTATCCACCATGCTGGCAATAAGCTTAGCAAGATGATTAGCTTTGTCCTGTTTGGTGCTAAAATCCCCCAACGCTTGCTGTTGCACCAGAAAGTATGCATCTGAATGCTCCAGGGACTTCCGCATTCCTTCCACTTCTTGTCGCAGCACAGCTGATTGATGTCTTTCACCTTGTAGTTGAGACTCAAGAAACCGAGCTGATTCAGACAGTGAGTTTGAATAGCTTGTGCAAGCGGTAGTGGCCAGTAACTCGAACACTAAACCAAGACAGGACTTTGGGGTTGTCTCGATGTCTTCAAGATAGTCTTCCTTAGCTGTTTTATCAGCTTTGTTGGAGACAAACAAGGATGTGTCACTATCCTGAACCTTATCTGCATTACTTCCTTTACCATTGCTTAATAAGGCACTCTTCCCCAATATTCTGTCGGCATTCTAAAAGAAGAAACAAGCAGACACATAACAAGTTTAGCATGTACTAGTATATGAAACTCATTTCAGTGAACCAGTTCATTAATAAGGTGGACAGGATTAAACTACCAAGTCTTCTATTGCCAAGTACTAGTACATAATAAAAGCATCAAACAAACATATATCTATGTCCTATGGTCACTTCATTGTCTTGCCAAATCAAAATAGAGACACGGTTCAAATCATATCAGTTCAAGACAAAGCAGCAGTGAAAGAATACAAAGCGTGGGAAACTACACGGCACAACAAGATTTCAGATGGGTACCACGGGTCTACATGTACAACAACACTATTGGCTCTGTTGTGATGCTAGTAATGTGCATGATATGAAAGTCAACTGTATGCACAATTGAAATTGAAATCAACAGAGCTATTGATAAGAGCAAACCTGTTAAAGAAACATGCGTGAACATACCTGCTGTGCCATTGGAGTTTCGATTGGATCCTTCAATTTAAAAATAAGTTTGTATGAGTAAATACAGTGATACAAGAGCAAAGCAATCATAGTTAAAAAAAGGCGCGCCTAAGCGAGCGCTTCAGCGCGCCTAGGCTCTAGGCGTTGGCAAAAGCATTGCGCATAACTATGCTTAATCTGTGCATAACTGCATATAAGCATGCGCTTTGGTCAGTAAAGCGCAAGGCGGTGGCAAAATGCACAATTAACGCCTAGCGCTTTTTTGAACTATGATAGCAATGGAATCTTAAATTAGAACAGTTGTTCTTCAGGTTTAGGAACTTGTTCTACATGAACATAGTACAGTAAGATGCAAGAATATAATGCTTAAAAATAGAAAATGAGCTCGTAGACCTTACCACATTCTTTGTTCTGGACTAGTACAGAACAAGGCGTTCCCAGTCATCGTCCAGTAAATGTGTCTCAGGAGAACATAAGGGAAATTGATGAGTTTCTTTGCCAGTGAAGTACGTTTTCTTCAGGTAATTCCGATACTACCACCAAGCATTCTTGAAGATAGTAGAGGTATTAGCACATGTTACCTCATCCTGAGTTTCCAAATCAGTCCTTCTCTATAGAGAAAATTGGGAAAATTTGCTGTATTATAACCATCATGGAGGTAGGATGCATGGGACGAAGCAAAGTAATTGCCATGAATAACATTACTTACACATAACTCCTGGACAAACACCTGCAACTGGCATTTTCCTTCATCTTCAGTATAATATTTCCAAGATGGGAAGATACGCACATATGATTTAACAACATCAAATGCGATAGATGCTAAACTACGACTAGCTGGTTGTGCTTCCTCCACAAGAATAGGCGTACTAACTGGTGGAGTTGGGGTTCGCCATGATAGTACTGGCCCTTTGGGCACTGGAGCTGCCTTACTAACTGCTCTTGTTTGGGAGATCTGTGGTGGAGATGGTGCTGTGTCAATAGGAACTGGGTTACTATCGGCTGGGGTTGGGGTTAGATTGGGTGAAGCTGGTTCTCTGTCCATCGCAGTAGGGGTAAAATCTGCGAGAGTTTGGGTTATGTGTGGTAGGGCTGGTTCTTGTGCATGTACAACCAGGGTGCTATCTCCACCAAGAGGTAGCACTGTTTTATTTGAAGACCGTGTTTTTAGTCCGCTAGATACTGGCATCACCCGCTCCAGTTCAAATGGCTGATAAACAGGAAACATAGTCGAATGCACAGACATTGTATGAGAGACAGATGCAATAGATAGTGTGGAAAAAAGAGCGCATGAAATAGTTGACATGTATATTGTTTAACTAAAACGGATAGCATGACATAATTTCACATATATGATGTCTATCTAAACTGGATAGCATAGTATAACATAATTCAAAGATATGATGAATAACTAAACAGGATCGCATGACATAATTCACCTACATGTTATCTAAGTAATCAGGATCGCATCATTTAATTCACATATGTGATTTATATGCTAAATAGAGGGCATTCAATATGATGTCTAAACTAAGAACATGGTGTTGTATATTGTGTATATGATGTCTAAACTATGCAATGCAAGACACCGTATGCATGATATGAGCAGTATAACCGTGCCAAGTTAGAGCATACACCTCAGTGGGGGAATAGGACTGGTCATCTGTCTCTGAATCCATCTCTGAGGAGCTATCGGGACCCAACAAGAGATCTGCTTCGACAGGTAGCACTGTCTGCTCTGAAGGCCTTGTTTTCACTCCAGATTTTTCCATCTCCCACCCAAATGGCTGATTCACAGGAAGAGTAGTTTAATGTACAAACATTGTCGACAAATGGAAATGTAATGAAGAAAAGGATGGGCAAGATATCGTTCAAATATATGATGCCTGGTTAAATAGGATGGCATTGCACATTTCACATATATAATGGCTGGCTAAAAGACATGAGACTGCATAATTCCCATATATGACATAGAAACTAAATAGGTGGCATTATAGAACATGTCTAAACCAAGCAGATGACATATATGATGTCAAAAGTAGGCACTGCAAGGCAACATATGCATGATATCACTAACATCATCATGCCAAGATAGAGCAAACACCTTGGGGGTAAATAGGAGTGGTCAGCGGCGTCTGAATCCGCCTCAGAACAGATATCTTCCTCTGGATTACAATCTGGAGAGGGGTGGGGAGGGTTTGCCATTGAACCCACCATGGAGTGATGTCTGCATGACATTGTATTGCCGCGCAAAACTCTTCTCCTTTTCTCTACATGTTCAGCATGACTGTGTACAATATCTGACATGCATATGAAATGTGAGATTATGTAAGGAGAGCATGCAGAAATTTAGAGTGATGGTAACAACCAACGGATGGATCCAAAAATAATGATAGCAGGCTAATGATTGCTTTAAATTAATAAAAAGACAAATGATGATTGCTTTACTATTTGTTTCCCACCCAAGATGAACAACATAGGCATACCCTAGGTGAACCAGATATTAGACAGACATACTATTCATTGCTGCCTCGATATGTGCCCCACAACTAATTTAGAACTCAAGTTTGAACATTAATTTGGACCTGACTTGGGAGTCCAAGAGCTGAGCAGGACGATAAAGTAGCAGGTAAGTTTAAGCAATGCATAACATAAGCAGAAACAAAAGAGTGTGACCTCTCTTGTGGACCCGTGTACTCCTCAGGTTCATCCGCTGAGTCGATGATGCTGATGCCGTTCTGGTGGGTGTCGGCGGCAGGGAAGGAGATTTGAGGCAGCGAAAGACGGTCAGGAGTCGTGATGTCTGGTTTGGTGGAGGCTTCTGTTGATGGAGCAGCTCGGGTCAGGTGGACGACGTCGCAGCAGGAGCAAGACAAACCACACAAAGTTCCCTTCGACACGTACCTGTAACTGAAGTAATTCTGTAAGGGCTCATTTGGCTTGCATGATTCTTAAAACGCAGGGATAGGAAAAACACCAGAATAGGATAGGAAATGCACATGGTAAACAGAGCATTTTTAAACATAGGATTTCTGTCAACTTGGGTGTTTGGTTTACAGGAATTGGAAGAACAGAGGAATGCAAAGAAACATGGCCAAAATAAAGTGAAACCATATGAAAGCGTGTACAGTTAGAATGTTATTCTGACACTAATGCACTTGGTCTTATTTTCATGCATAGTATTTTGAAAAGTAGGTCCAGGTGGATGTTTTGCTTCATTCCTTTCAACAAAATGCATGAATAATTGAATAGTAGAGTGCCATTGGAAAATTCCCTATTGCTATGTTTTTTCGTTGAACCAAAATGGCCCTAATGGATCGACGTGAATGTATAGTAATAAGTGATGCAACAAGTGTACAACCTCTTTGCCGTAGCCGTGTCGACCTCAGCATCATTGGGTTGGTCACTGAAGCAGTTGAGGAAGAGGTGGCTGTCGGAGGTGTGGAGGAAGATCTGAGGAATCTGTAGACGGCGTCCAGGGCACTGCTCGGTTGTGATGGATCGTTCTATCGTTGGAGCAGCTCCGGTGAGCCGTAAGACGTCAAGGCTGAAGCAGCACAAGACATACATCGTCAATCTCAAGTGGGATTCTAATAGCATCTTCAGTAGATGATGTAAAATGGATGTAAAATTAATATCACCAAAAACCACCTGACTACAACAGATGAGGTAAAAACTGTTGACTCTGAACTTAACTGTCGAAACTAAAATTTACTGTGGAATCTGAATGCTACTATCGAAACTGAACGCAATGGTAGCAGAGAGGCACTTGACATGTAGTTTAGGGAGGGCCTGCAGTTCATCTTCAACCTGCACCCCCCTGAGCTGCCAGCCACCACCGGCCAAACCGCCGGCCCCAGCGCCGCGTCGCCA
>NC_041381.1:381479763-381512189 GCF_002162155.2 Triticum dicoccoides | reverse complement strand
GACCCAAAAGCTGATTCAGTCGTCTAAAGTGTGGCTTCATCGGAGCAGAGCAGCAGCACGAGCGAGGGGGAGAGCAGCAGCAGCAGCTGGACGAGCGAGCGATGGAGCGAGAGCCGGAGCAGCAGCAGCAGCGCGAGTGAGCGAGCGAGAGACGGAGCAGCAGCAGCAGCAGATCTGACCGGTATGGCCGCCGCCGCCGAAGGGGCCTCGCACTGGGGGAGAGCCGCCGTGGAGATGTCTCCTGCGGCGCCGGCTTCAAGGTAGCCGCTCCATGGGGGTGCAGGATGGAGCACCGTCGGCGCCGGGAGGTCGAGTTAAGGAGAAGGTGCAATGCGATGAGTGTACAACCTCTTTGGTGGCGCCGAGTAGGCCTCGGCTTTGTCCGAGGAGTCAGTGAGGATGATGCGGTTCCAGTGGAGCAGGTTAAGGCGGCGTTGTGGGGATGGAGCAGCCGTGATAGATGAGGCGATCGTCGGAGCAGCTCCTTGGAGATGGAGGACGGGGCGGCTGAACCGGCGGGATGGCGAGATGGACGACGGATCCTCATTCGGGGAGGTGGATGAGGGACGTCAAGCTGTTGCAGTGGATGACGTCGTCGGGGAAGAGGCTCCGGCTGGGCAGCGGTGACATGGCGGATGGAGGAGGGTGGGGTTTCACGGCTGGAGCGGAGAGGTTATGGCGGCCTGGGATTTCGAATGGCGAAAAGGGGGTGATGGGAGGGGGTGAAGCATGACTTAGGGACGCGCTTGTCCAAAATGTAGGGTGTGTTACAAAAGTACCCCCCACCAATTTGAACTAGCGGCCCTTTCGGCTCAGGGTTAGAAGGGGGATTTCGCGTGTCGGGATTTGGCAGCTAGAGGGAGTTTTCACACACGTTGTAATTTCGGGATAGCAAGGCGCGGGTTGTGAAGGCGCCAGTTTTGTGAGCACGATATCTGAATTTTTGGGATATAACAAGACGCGGGTTGAATTTTAGGGACAAGCCTAACATGTAGTAATATTGTACTTGTACATACTAAATCAATTCGCACTTCCCTCAACCAAAAAGAAAACGAAAAAAAATAAAACTATTCACACCACACAAAGAGAGAGTCTTTCCCCGTTTTACTATACAAATGCTATTCAAAGCTACTCCCTCCTTCCATCTATATAGGGCCTAATGTGTTTTTCGATGCTAACTTTGACCAAATATTAGAGCAATGATATATGACATGCAACTCACACAAAGCACACCATTAAATTCGTCTGTGAAAGGTTCTTTCAATGATATAATTTTCACATTGTGCATGTCATGTACTATTAATCTTGTCAATAGTCAAAGGCGGTCTTAAAAATCTCATTACGCCCTATATAGATGGAAGGAGGGAGTATGAATCCATGTTATGTCCGATTAATTTTTTCGCTTGCTGTATAATGCATGTAACCTACTCATACCAACATTTTAGTGCATTCCAAATGTCTATACTACTGCTGCAATTCGAACTAAATTTGAATTCGTTTCTCTATTTCAATAAGAATCTACAATCATGATTGTTGCCAACTTCAACCATCATTCGTGTATTACCTTAATAACACACCACATGATTACTATAGAGATAGATATGAACTATGTGTACTACATGAACTCAAATTCTATTTTTTGAATACACTTGATGTTGATTCCAAATAATAGTACATTTGATGTACTAACTATATATTCATAATCTAAACCATGTTCCATACGTACACCATGTTTATCACACAAAGTATAGTGCCCCGCCCCCTATATTATGACAAGTATTTAGACCTGAGTTGCAAAAGCCACACATTAGCCCAAATTATAATCAATGTTCTACATTATGATATATTCTTCAAGTATCCGCATCCACTTTTTTATAATGAATTATGATCTTTGTTAGTCTTTTACACCTTCACGATCCTCTTCTATTTGTAGCTAGCTAGCGCTAACTTTCTATCATGCATGCACACGCCCGCCCCCCTCACACACCCTTAGCGTCCCCTCCATCGCGCATGTTCATTATTTCTCTTTAGGTCGTCCACCAGTGGTGTGTGTAGGCCCCCGGCTCCTTCTTTCTGGCACACACCGGTCGATATACCTCTCTAGCCAAGTGTGCTTACAACAAACACATATATACTTCCTCTTTTCTCTTCTAACCATCCATGCCCCCATATGTCCAATACGATTCCACGCAGGTGCACACTCCCGCCCCTCTTTTCATTTATCACATGCTCGCACACTTCTCCCCACTCAACATGGTAGGCCTCTCGCACCACCTCCTAGCCACACCCTCTCCCCCTGTCTGCCTCTCCGGACCTTATTTGCTTCTAACACATGCAGGCGTCTATATGAACTGATCTCCCTACATATAGCCAGGTCAACTATAATTCGTTTTCACCAAGCACCGATACACTTACCTCGCTAGTTATGTCTCTCCTTTTCTCGGACACACGACGGTTGGTCTTCCTATGTAGTTACGCATGCTTACCACAACCATATCTTCTCCCCTCATCATCCTTGAATACCTCCCGACCCGTCTCTCACACGCACGTGCATAGACAGACAGACATCCCCCGCCCTCTCTTATTGATATTGCACTCATACTCTCCGTTTGTCTAGCAGGCCTCTCCCACCATTTGTGAGACGCCACTCCACCACCAACCCTCCGACGCTCTACCTTTGTCTTTTTCCCAACCTTATTCCTCTGCTACACATATCCATGGATGTCGATCGATCTCCCTCAATACAAAGCTAGGTCTCTCTCCTTCCCCACACATATACTAGTCGACCAGTCTCTACCCCCCCCCACCCACACACACCGATAGTCGAACGTTATAGGTAGGTATCCATGCCACGGAGAAGAACTGCACCTCTGCCCTCTCAAATTCCAGTAGGCCAGCCGCCATGTATCTTTGACGTGGGAAAACACAAATTCAATGGCACTCTTTATCGATCGCGCAGCCACACACTTCATCCATGTTTTCAATTCTATCGATATCTCACGTCCATGACTTCGTTTCACACACATTGCATATGTTACGGTTTTCTGATTGAGATATCATCAACACATTGCCTCAGTTTCGCACAAACCATCTCTCTCACACCCACCCACGTACGTACCTGCACCTAAAGAAGAAGTGCACGCAGGACGCACGTACTCACGTCTCGTTCCCGGCCACACCCGCGTGGGTACACGGTGGAGTTCGTTTATGTACGAAAAGGCAGCCCACATGATAATTTGACGCGTGTAGCGGTTGTTCACTCGAAGGAGGGTCGGGTACCACGCCTAGAATATAAAACGATTGCCATGGGGAAAATGGAAAATGGGTTTGTCTCTCGTCACACCATCTCATACAAGGCCGCTGTGGCCTCTCTCTCTCGGCATTGGTCAGTGATCCGGCCGCATCCCGTCCGCCGGCGGAAAGGGAGGATGTGCATCGCCTCTCCGCTCGACGGCATTGAGGCAGCTCGTCCCGATCTACGGTACCCGCCTTTCTCTTTGACCAAGCTCCGGCGCGGTAGGGCCTTCGCCACTTGCTTGCTGCCGCAGTATGGGCAGATCCCGGCCGCCGGAGCCCTCCTAGTAACATCCCGATGACCCTCAGGTACAGCTTCCTCCGGCCTTGCTCCACTGCCCATCTTCCCATGTTGCTGCATGTGGATCTTCTTTAGTTGTTTGCTTAAATCATATCTCAGCCGGCGTACTTTCCATCTTGCAATCTCGTCCTCAAACCATTTTTGATAAACCACCATGTGCTATCTTTCCCTTTTTACATGGAACATGCTTCTTTTTTGTCGGTGTATGTGTCTTCAACTCGTGTTATTGGGCAGTAATTGTTTCCTTTTTACCTCCTTTTGCAAACAGGGCTATCCATTTTCACCTCGTTCCTATTGCAACCTTTCGGTGAACTGCACAAATCACTTTTCTGAAGAGTGTTTTGTGCAGCTCCGCCAAAATGTCACACGGGCAACGTTTTTACATTTCCGCGGGACTGCGGAAAGGGAGATTGGTTTTGCTATCCTCCTCATCCAACTCCGTGCCTAATCTTCTCCAACAAGAAGTTAGTCCTAAAGAGAGATCGTAGAGGTGATCGACTTCTATTTAAGTGTGTTATGTTTCATCATCTAGTTCCACTATTATTGTAATCACACTGACTGGATATCTTTGCAAACAGGGATGGTCCGCTCGATTTTAGTGGAGCTGCACAAAATTATCGGATTGTGGTGTCCTTCATACACCTCTTTTTTGGCTACAGAGCTGGGTGAAACTAGCTGCCAAGCAATGAACACTGTGCCAAGGAAATGGAGCCATGCCTACGAATAGCATCGATCAATTATATATTTTTTCTTTATTTGTACACCTTCTCACAACTTTGTCTTCAGTTGTGATGTGAATATTGGCGCTGATCTGCGAACCATTGAGATGCATTAGCCATGGTAGTTTCATTTGTATTTGATGGAATGTTGTAACGAGATAATCTCGAGGCAAGACACATGAATCCTAAGTTGAAACCTTTTTTTCCTGCGGGAACCAAAGTTGAAACCTTCATAGCATCACAGTACAATTTCATCAAAATTATGCATACATATAAACAAATCCTGAAGGATTGATAGCAATGCCAGAAACAATTCAACTTTGTTTCGCCGACATGTTGGACATCCTTCATCCGGCTCCACCTGCCATGTAGCAATATTGAGTGCACAACACAACTTCAGGGAAAGATTCACCCCGGTCGTTGCGCGGCAGTAGTAATGACTACTGAGCAGTCAAATCACAGAGCCCCACCTTCGCCACAGTAAGTTGCTCGGACGAAGCAACCATCATTTCTCTGTTCCTTGAATCCGCTGGTACTCCCATATTCCCACAGTAATAAGTTGCTCGGGCGAATCAACCATCACTATATCCGCTCACGTGTGATGACCACAGGAGCTATCCATTCAGATTGCATGTTAAAAAAATAAAGGTCAATGCGGCAAGCTTTCAAAAAAAACTAATGCGGCACCTCAGGCCAACGCGGCCAGATCGCATTTTGCACGAGAAATTACACACCATGTTTCGTTGACATGTGGTCCCGTTCCACATATCAGTGAGACGACGGCGAGTAGTAGGAGTATTTCCGAACGGACGTGTAGGCCAGGGTGCCTCTTCGTGAACCGTGGCAAACTGGCAACCGTCCACCGACTCTTTGCCTTTCCCTCTCGATTTGGAACTGCTGTCGCACGCTCTTCCTCTCCCTCCTCGATTTTCCTTTAGCCCTTCACCCTTTCTTCTGCCATTGTTCGATCGTCTTCTCCATGGAGGGAACAGGCTGGAAACGACCCTGTTATTCTTGCCCCAATCTGAAAGATGACGTGGTGGAGGAACTCATTGATCGGTTCGACGTCATCACCTCGGCTAGCATGGTAGGTTCGTTCAAGCCCATTCTCGACTCAACTAATAACATCATTACAAGGAACCCAAGAGTCAAGGAGCGGTTTGATCTCCCCTATCTTCTTCGCCGTGACCCTGATGACTGGTGCTGGCACGACGGAGGCCTCGCCCTGTGCAAGTTGATGCCGCTTGATAATGATACATATGATGTTAAGATGCCATCGCTTGAGGGCAAGGCTTGGGCAGGCGCAAATGGAGATTGTGTTGTTTACATTGGGTCCAACTGCGAGTGGGAACTTGTGAATGTGTACACTCGTGACCGGGTTCCACTTCCAAAAATCTCAGCAGACTGCCCAGAGGTTGAGCACACCGGTATTGTACGCACGTTCAAATACGATCATGGTGACTGTCTTCTACGGAAGATAGCAATTTGTCGAGTTCCCAACCGCTCTTGGAATTACAACAACTATGAAGTTGTTGCTATCTTCGACAAGCTTGTTGCCGTCCTTGGTGGTTTGACTCGATGGATATTGCTCAAAAATCAGTTTCTATACACGGATGTGTACTGTGATGCAATTCAATACGAGGGTCTTGTGTTTGCTTCCATCGCTCATGGAACTGTTTTTGCATGGGATCCTCGTAGTTTCGGTATGTTTGTCTTCCACCATAATTATAATTGTTTCATCCACATGCATGCGTGTTAGCAAGTTTCCCTTTACTAATTAACCTTCTTCTTGTGTTTCCAAGGTCCTGTGAACATTCCACCACATATACTTGAAAAAATTTATAACCAAGGGGGAGATGGCGATGGTGATGATCACGAGCATGAGGACGAGCAGAACGTATATACTCAGTGGTGCCTGGCAACTAATTCCGATGGATCACCTCTTCTTGTGTGTATACAGCCCACTGATGATGTTACTACTGAGGGAGCACGTGTTGTCTCCCATGGTCGCACTCTCCGTACCTATTCCAACAGCCCTTGCATGGTATTCGGGATGGATACTAGTGTGCTAGCGCCAACACCTTGTCCCTGGTACAGAATTGATAGTCTTGGAGAAAACTCGCTCTTCCTTGGACAAAACTATCCGATGATGGTGAAAGGCGATCCAACTTCTATTGACACAACATTACTAGTACCATTTATGAGAAGCAACTGTGTCTATACCTCGGACATTAGGGTGGTTCCCTACCCTGGTACTGATATAGTAGGCCGCTTCAGCCTGGATGATCAGTCCTGCGTTGGTCTCTAGATCGACAATAGATGGCCCGTCTCAGAGAATCACTTGTGGTTCAAAGCAAGCGTTTCCAACGCCGAGGAATGGTTGAGTTGAAGTTCATTCAATTGCTTGTTATTTGTTGTGTGGTGAAAACGTTAGTATTTATAATGTATCCTCGTTGTCAATGTGGGTTGATGACCTGTTGTATGTAATAAAATGATATGCCTGTGATAAACTTACTAAATTTATGAATGGCTTTCGAGTTGCTTTTGTGAGTGAGTGGTGCGACGAGGCAAAAAAATATTTTCCGAATACATAATTGTACGTACATTGCAACAGGTTATCGGATGAGGCCAATCAACAATAGTAGTACACTATTTGTACTACCTTCACATGCTTCGCGCGTCGTGCTGGTGTTTTTACTGTAGCCATATTGTACGTAACCAGCACCTTGAATCCTCGATACTAGTACTATATAAGTAAGTAGTAGGAGTAGTAGGGTGGCATGGGCCATAACAAGCATTCACGTCCAGGAGTACGGCACACGCCACCAACACGACTTCCATCTGACACCATACTTCTTGGAGTCTGTGCTAGAGCAATCTCTTCAACCTCATTGTTTCTCTAACTCAGCCATCGCGCGGCGGGCGAGGTGGGGGTTTGCCGATAGTCGATTTCCTCAATTGCGGTCCCACTTGTAAGGCCAACTCCAACGCTCTATCAATATATGGATGTACTCTTCTTCCCAATACAAAAACTTGTAAGACTATGATAATTCCTACATTGGTATCCTCCTGCATGAGGCTCGTAGTTTATGCTATACCTCTTTTGAGGTCTGAGGCTTCTTATTCTGTAGGAGAACCTGTAATACTACTGCACATTTGTTGGCGCAATTTGGTCTGAAGGCATCTGTGCCTTTCACCATTTGGGAAGATGATGCCCCTGACTGTGTTGCTGGAGTGGTGACTAGCAAAAGTGCTAGGAGCCAAGTATGAGTGGAATAGATTTATTCCCTTTCAAAAAAAAATATGGATGTACTCTTCTTCCCAATACAAAAACTTGCATCCATTCTACTCCCTCAGTTGCACAATACATGCCTTCTATTTGTCAAAATATATATGTATCTAGACATGTTTTAGTATATAGGTACATCCATTTTTGGACAAATGGAAGTCAAGTATTTTGGAACGGTGGGAGTACACAATAAAAATTTTAAGTTAGCACAACTAGTCTAATCCGAGAGCACAACCGAAGATTTGGTCGGGTTCTTCCTCCTTTTGCCGACACGTGGGACATCCAGCATCCAGGTCGTGTCATGAAAGAAAATAGAGTGGTAGTTGAAGCCACGAGATGTGCATCTTGGGTTAAACTGTAAATAGAATCTTACTACTCTTGAGTAACTCCAAAAGCGGCCACCAAAGATCTTTATTGGATTTGTTTTTCATCACCAGCACGTCGAGGTGAAAGATGTGCAGGTTTAGTGGGTCCTCTTGCGTTTTCACTGACATGTGGGGCCGCATGTGAGCAAACAGACGATGGGCTCCGCGCGTCTGCTAGCTGGCTGAGAAGAGAGATAGAGGAGGGCTGAGCACGGACTGCAGGAAATTTGTTCTACGTAACCAGCACCTTGATATTTGCGTGTGGTTGTTTCTAGAATAAAAAAAGGAGGTACCCCGACTTATGTTACTCCCACTACGGAGTGTTCTACAGTAGTGCTTCTGGCAATCTGACACCAAATGAACTGCTGGACGTCCACCGCTTGTAAGCAAAAGTTTCTCCTCGTGCTACGAGCCACCACACACGCGTTGGCGAGGGAGAAGGCGTAATCAAGCTTCTCATCATTTTGCGAGTTGACGGGACACATCAAAGTTATTTACTAGTAGTACGTACTCTCTCCAAAAAAGGGATGACCATGTCATTGCTACCATCCCATGCTCCGTCGTTGAGTACATGCACAATTCACGTGCCATCGAGGAGAAAAAATATTGCGTAGGTGCATTGAAGTGCATGACTCACTTACGAAAAAGGGTTTCCCCCCGCTCCCCCCCCCCCCGCATGACTCACTTACGCACTGTTTATCTGATTATCTCCATTTTCTTGCATGACACGTGCACCTTGATGCTAGATGTCTCGCGTGTTGGGAAAAGGATGAACAAAGCTCACGTAAGGCTACTCATAGTGGGAAGTATCATATACTAGTGTCATGCATATGATACTACCTCCATAGTGCATAGTATCATAAAGTAGTATCATAGCTGACCATATTTATTGCCATGCATGACACAAAGTAGTATAGCATTTAACATGTTATGGTATCTACCCATGTTACTCTAACCCTCTCTCTCTTCTTTAATTGTATGCCACATAAGCATGTTTGCTAGTCCCAAGTGCATGTTAGTAGTTATGTTACCCCCACTGTGGCGAGCCTAAAAGAAAAGAGTAGAAGAGCATAGATTCCCGACGACCGAGGAGGAGCAAGGAACCTCGCGGTGGAGCGTCTGCAAGGAACCTTGCGCATTTTCCCCTGTTTTTTGCCGCCTGCCCACCTATAAACAAATAAAAGAACATGAACTTTCCGCATGTACAGGACGCATGCAGCCACGCATGTACACAAGCCAACGCACTAACTCCATCCGATCCAACTCATGCACATACGCGCACAGCATGGAGCACACAACGCACGTACACAAGACGTGCATGCACACACGCTCGGCCGCAGAATGCATGTGAATAACACATGCATGTGCACACACTCGGCTGCATGGAGGCGTGCGCCATCCGCGGCGACATCCGGTTCGTCGTGCTACGGCGAAGCTCGCACGCAACAACACATACGCATCTCTTGCAGCACCTCTTTGCCGTCGTTGCTCAACTACTAGTCGCAGTCGGAGACGAAGACGACCGCATCCTCGGCCTTAGAGCTAGCACCGATGGAAAAACACGCACGCTGCACGCACATGAGCACATACGGAGTGCCCACAACATGGTGGTGGTGCATCCCCAGTCGCCTCTACTCCTTCTGCGCATGTTGTCTATCAAGGCGGCTGCATGCTAATGATGATGTGGGTGAGATCTTCTAGGACTCAGATGATGACAAGGAAAATTATGAGACACAAGGTGACGTACACTGTCAAGGTCCACGGTCAAGGGGGTGCTAGTAAGTGCTTAGATGTGCTTAGAGCAAGTACAATAAAGCTGAGTCAGCGGGCTATAAGGAATAAACTAGTATATTTCTGCTTAGTTGGAGGAAAGAGAAGAGGAGAGAGAAGGTAAGCGGGCTCTTCGTGAAGAGCCAGCTCTAGCACATGCTCCTAGGCACTTCGTGAGAATGAAAGGTGGGCCACAGAATAAAAAAGTAGTAGTACACTCTTTTGATCTACTATTGTACATGTTGACTATAAGATGGGCTGTAGATGGCATGGCACTGGCTATACTATTAATGATCTTTAGATGAGGTGCTAAGTGCATTAAATGGCTTAGTAACTCAAGTCTTCAATGCATAGGTGCTTAGTTTATTGGTGCCACATCATATTTTATGCCTACGTGGCAGGCTTAGAAGCTATACATGGTGGAGCACTGGGAGAGGCCAAGGCTGGTCATAGTGGGGAGTAACTTGTACTGTAACATATTACTATGTTACTCTAAACATCTCTATAAACCGGAAAGGAGGGAGTAGTAACATAGACTAGTGTCATATGCAGAGTATGGGAGCACATGATATTTCCCCGTCCGGACCGATCCCAAGTTGGCTCACCTTCTTGGCCCAACAAAAACCGCTCCCCCCTCCCGCGCGCGCTTTTCGCCCAGCGCCAGCTGAGCCCGCCGCTCCACATTGATGGCAAGTCAGGGCAACGCGACCTCTCACTGCTTCCACCGTTGAAGCGGCGTGCCGACCGAGGGCACCGCCCGCTGCACGTCCGGCATTTCAGACTACCCAGTGGATAGTAACTTTAGAGCAAGTACTACAATTAGATGACATAAGCAGGCTATAAGGATTTAAATATAGTATTTGTGCTTAGTTGAAGGAGAGAGAAGAGAAGCGGATTGTAAACGTGTAGCCGGTTGTACTCCAACATACTTTGTGAGACAAAAGGTGTGGCCATTATTAATGATATTGTATTTATACTAAAGGGACTAACGGACACCTTAATTACTCCATTTTTTAGACAAACCTTGGTGGGGCTATTATTGACTTTTTTTGAGCTATTATTGACTTGGACGTGGGGTTCGGGGGCCAAAGGACTACTATTATACTCGCACGACCGACCTGACATGCTCTACCCTAGTCGCCGCTGTATCATATGGTTTCGCACCGTTCCAGATCTTAGCACCGCCACGCAATTCTTCTCCAGCCCTCCTTCCGGTGTGCACCGCGAGAAGGGACATCAGCCCTCCGAACCCCGCCTTTTGTGATCCTGTACGGGAGAGGGGCGATCAGGTTTTTGGGGAGCACACTCTTATGACTGCTGCCAGCGACGACTTCCTCAACGACAGCCTTCTTCCCCGACCTCGGTAACCTCTTCATCAACCACATGAGTGACAACATCAACCACATTTGTTCTGCTCCCGCTGTACAGTATGTGATTCTGTCCTCCTGGTTTAGTCCGCATCATTACTTTGATGTTTGCAATTGTCGTCATGATCTATTTACTGCTGATTCGGATTAAATCTCATACTAAATTGCTCATATATTCAACAATCCAATCCAAAAACCTGATTACAGGCATTTTACTCCGAGTGGTTTTGCTGCGCTTTTGAAGCCGCCTACTTTTAAGGGGGTGCAATATAAAAGGTGGCGCACAAGAGCAGTATATTGGTTTTAGATCATGTACTGCTATGACGCCACTAAGGGTAAGCCTAAGGGCGATCTTAATCCTACACAACAGGAAGCTTTTCATAACATGGATACCCTCTTCAAAGCCGCCCTGCTGAGTGTTCTTGACGATTCCATTGTGGATTCATATATGTCGTTTGACAGCGGCAAAGACATGTGGGCTGCGCTCGAGGCCACGTTTGGGCCCTCGGGCGCTGGCAACGAGTTGTAAGTCATGGAGCAATTCTGTGACTACAAGATGACTGATGAGCGCTCTGTTGTTCATCAGACTCGTGAGATACAGTCACTCTCTAAGGAACTTGAGTACTTTAAGTGTGTGTTGCCGGACAAATTTGTTGCTGGGACCATCATTGCCAAGCTTCCACCTTCGTGGAACGATTTTGCTACTTCTCTGAAAAACAAGAGACATGAGTTTTCTGTTTTGGATCTCATTAGCAATCTTGATTTTGAGGAGAAGGCGAGAGCAAAAGACACACGTGCTCGGGTCGCTGAGGGAGCTTCTAGTGCCCACATGGTACACGAGAAGAACTTCCAGCCCAACCAGCCCCAAAACAACAAGAACAAATCTCAGGGGAAAGGCAAGTTTGATGCAAAGAACAAGCTGTCACATTCTACCAACTTCAAGAAGAATTCTCATAACGGGAAGGGATACAAACCTCAATTTTGGTAGCACCACACAAAATTTATATGGCTGCATCTACCTGCTGTCAGCTAACCTCATGGTGCTCCAGGTATTCCTACATTAGTAACTAGGTACAATGACCACCGCAAGATGAAATTAGCTTATTCGTGTGTTGACTTGCTGAATGCAGTGCGGAACGATCCTGTCATGTGTGGAGGAGCAAACAAGCAGTGCAGCCGAAGGTGGAAATCAACCAAGGACTTATGAAATTATATGTAATCATCCTCGGGCAGGTCAATATCCCCTTCGTCCAGATAATCATGTTTTGTCATGCCGAGCTATTGATATGTGCTATTGTTTTGCAACACCATTTAAGTATAGCTATTGTTTTCCTATCTTTTCAGATTCAGGACAATGAATATGATATCAGGGGAACTGCACAATATGGACCCATGTTGAGTCATCTCTATTGCCTCATCTGTTTCTGCAAATGTGTCAGCATCAATTGCAAGATGAGGCAGCTAGCTAGCTGTGGAGTTGCCAACATGCTCAAAGTGCTCGCAACATTGAAAAGAAACAAGCATGCCCAGGAAATTAATGCATGCGCAGGGAGGCCCTTTGCTTAGAGAAGCATCGACCGATTTTCTTTATTTCCACGCCTTCTCACAGCTTTGTATATTGGTTATAGTATGGTGAATCATTGAGATGCATAGACATGCTGAACTTTTGTTCTTCTGAATGTTAGTTTAGTGTGACTGTCTGCATCCAGTATCGCATCCTCTAATTTGGTGGATGCACATAGAGAAAATAAATCTCCTTAATTTACTCCATAACCACCCTATTAAATATGCCTAGTAACAAACCAGGCGCATGCAGTGGCGGGCAGGCACATGCATCCTGCATGCATGGCCAGTCAGCCAAGCCCATGCACCAGCTCCAATGCAGCAACGCAAAAGAAGAGAGCGGTTCTTGGGAAAAAGCGAGTAGTTAGTGCAGCGGGCCTTATAAACACGAATAGCTCGCTCTCCCGCTTCCGTCTCCCCACCCAATTACCCCCGCTCCCCAATCTTCCTCACTCGTCCAGAAAACCCCGCTCACCTTCTTCCTCACTCGTACAGAAAACGCCTGCTCCTCTTCTTCCACTCCTACAGAAATCCCCAGCCCTCCTTCTTCCCCACTCGCACTGCCACTAGGCTCGTCTCTGGCTACTCTGCTCAAACCTGTGAGCTCGGTGCGACGCCCACAAGGAAAATGGAGTCGGCTGGCCCCAGCGCCAAGAAGATGAGGCTCCCGCCAGCGGCGACGCCGGTTGTAGATCCCGCACCCGGTAGCGCGGGGAGAAGCGGCGAGCCCCCCCCCCCACCCGGATCTGAGGAACCGGTAGAATCTCCGGTGGACCGCATCAGCGATCTCCCGGGCGTCATCCTTGAGGAGATCATATCGCTTCTCCCCACCAAGGATTGCTGCCGCACACAAGTCCTCTCAACTCGGTGGCGCCCTCTATGGCACACCACACCCCTCAATCTCGACTGTCGTGAGCTATCTGTCCTTCCTAAATTTGATCTCCTCAGAGCCATCATCTCTTCTCACCAGCAGGGCCCCGTTCAATGCCTCTACATCCCGACAAGATACCTGTTGTCCATACCCGGCAAGGTGCACGCTTGGCTGACATCCCCTGAATTCGGAAAACTCCAGCAGTTTGAGTTCTACCATTACCACGAAAGTTTCATACCACGAACATACCAAGAATTCGTGCCCACACCACCGTTGTCCATCTCGCTGTTTTCCTTCTCTCTCCACACTGCCACCTTCGCCCGGTGCCATCTACCAGACGATCTGGTACAAATGCTTCAACTCCCACTGCTAAAAAAACTTTCGCTTCTGGTGGTTTATCTGTCGGAGGCCTCACTGCACAGCATCATCCACTCTAGTTGCCCTGCCCTGGAGTGCTTGCTGATTGTTTTGGGAATAGAAATTGGTATCAGTTGTCTCCAAATAAAGTTGCCTCACCTTAAAAGCATTGGAATTTGTTTTAAAGGACAGCAGCTCATCATTGAAGATGCCCCTTCACTTGAAAGGTTGCTCCTTCATAATTGTTATACACCTTTAGAAATAAATGTCGTCTCTGCGCCCAAACTGGAGACCTTGGGTGTAATTCGTGACCCGTTTAATAATGACAAGGAGTGGGTGTTTGGCTCCTCACTTTTTCAGGTACCGTATATTATCATCTACAAATTTGTAATCATATGCTGCATTTTTCATTTGTGCGCATAAGTTTTATATCATCTTGGAGTACACTTTGGGTACTAATATTATGTTATATGCTCAATGAAGAGATCGTCCATTGATAGCCTATCAATGCCGCTGGATTCTGTCAAGATCATATATATCAGAATGTATAGTTTTGATCTGGACATAATTATTAGCTTGCTGCGATGCTTTCGATCTCTGGAGAATTTATACATAGAGGTGATGATTTCATGCACATTGAAAGCCCGTATATATTGTACTAGAATTAACTGTTCAGCTGTCGTTATTTCGACTTACTCTTTTTTCAGACCTTAACTATTTTCAATCTTCATGTCTACTTAGGCAGAACCACATGGAGAAAAACATATAACCAATCGTTAGCGTAATAAGCACAAGGATTTTCTCAGTTCTCATGACATTCATTTGAGGACAATAACGATGGGACAATATGCATCCAACCAGGCAAACAGAAGCTTTGTCACATTCTTCCTATTGAATGTGAGGTTACTATTGTCCATGAGGCTTAACTTTTACAGCAAGAGATTTCTCACGGACGAACATGTTGAACAAAAAAAAAAAAAGAAGTTTTAGGTGGACAAATGGGCTTCTAAACATTCTCGGCTTATATTTACAATAAGTTGTAGACATCCTGAAATAATTTTTTTTGCACAGGATGTTGATTTTATGGATTAGACCGATCCATTTGTTTGTGACTGCAAAAAAGAGTGGCTGGGTTAGATGTTACTGTCATGTTCAATCTGGGTTTTGTCTAAAAATTTGATGAACAATTAATCCTTGGGCTTTTGTACCATTTGTATGCTTGACTTGCATGTTGTTGCCCTCATACTCCCCTCCACCTGCCACTACACTGCCGCATCTTCCATGGCTGTTGTTCGTTCCCGTCCGAGTCCTTGCCGTTGTTCTCTGCCTTGGTTAGCTCGCTGTGCCCGCCACCGTCTGGCGTTGTCAACATGGTCAACAACCAAGAGGAATCAGGAGATGACTGTACATGGAGAGGCTGACAGTAGGGACCCACCAGGGTCATTGCATTTCGCAAGCAGGTGCCTCGTTATTACAAGCCAAAAAAATACTTCCTCCTAATTGTTTGACAACTAGGTTCCAGGCCATTGTCAATGTAGTCAATAAATGAAAAATTACACAACGAGCGGATAACACCAGGGACCCAGCAACTCGCCCAGTTGTTTTTCAGTTTCACAGACGGAGCTCAACTGCACGCTGTGCGGGGGCTGTGGCCCATCTAGCCCACGCTTACGCTTTTATTAAGCACATGACAAGCCTAGTTGATATAGTTTTTTCTTTCTAAAATTGGCTCGCCTAGTTCTTTTTTTTTGGTGAATACCAAAACCGAGGCCTACTTGCTTTTCTCAGCCCTGCTGGGCTGCAAATCTTTCAAGACGAGGAGGGATGTAAGTAGTAACAAATGGGCTTCCCCAGAAAACGGGCTATAAGTTATAAGAAATGGGGTGTAAATTTTTAAACCAAAGCCAACCGGCAATTGCATTAAAATATCATTTTTTCAGGATTTCTCTACTCTCTACTCCTATAAAAACCAAAGCCGACTGGCAATTACATTAAATTATCATTTTTTCTCCCACAAGATAAACTACTCATACAAATGCATCTTCATGTTCCGTGCAGCGAACGGGCATCTTGCTAGTTAAGATTCTAAATTTCATTCATTTTTTTTGCGGAGAATTGTTTTTTGAATTTTATATTGATATAATTTTTTGAAAATTATTTTTAACGTGACTCGAAATTTCGTGATTAAAAGAGTTTGGACCCCACCGAAATATGCAAAATTTCGTTCAACTTTTTAGCAGTGCCCAGAATATATGGTCTGTAATGCTAATAAAAAGAATATGGGCTTCAAATATCCTTAAGAATTAGCAAATGGGCTGTAAATTATTGAAAATAATGGCTAATGGGATGTATGCTGTTTTTCACAGATTTGTAGGCTGACTTCTGGGCCTACTAGGTTGACGATTACGCTTTCCTAAAAAAGAATTGACGCATACGCAAGGCTTTGTCAACTTAGTCAACACAGATCAGTGACTGTTGGATGTCCATCCAACGACCGTCGTGCTTCTTCAATATATGATCTTCCTGCTCCAGCCGCCCAAACCAGCGCCGGCAGGACTGCCTGCTCCCTCCTCCCGTGGCTGGTTGTGCTGCCGCCAGGCCATCCCTCTAACCACCCACACATCCTGTTATTTTCCGACGATGTCAGCCTCACCCCGCAGCCGACCAATCAGCGCTCGTTCTCCCCTCAGCGTGGGCATCCACTGTGGTGGCTTCGCCGGCTCCGGGTGGTTCTCTTCTTGGGCCTCGCCCTCGTCCATCGTGTTTGTGCCCTTGGCATGGCGAGGTCAACATGGTCAACAAACAACAGCCGTCGGAAGAGGCTGACAGTAGGGGCCCACACAGGAAAATGCCTCCTTATTACGTGCAAAATAATGATTCCTCCACCTGATAGCTGGGACCCACCATAAGGGTCTCTATATTTCACGAAAAAAACGCCCCCCCCCCCCGCTGTCAGCTCGGACCCACCGGAAGTGCCTCCTTATTACGCACAAAAAATGAATACTCCCCCTGCTAGCTGGGACTCACCTTGGTGGGAGGCTGACTTGTGGGCCTACTAAGTTTACGGGGACGGAGGGCTTTGTCAACTTAGTCAATATGAACGATTCTAGCTCTAGTGACCGTACGATGTCCATCCAATGGCCGTAGTGCTTCTTCAACCTTTGGTCTTCGTGCTCTAGCCGCCCAAAGCAGCGCCGGTCGTGCCGCATGCTCCTACCTCCCGTGGCTGGCTGTGGTGTCGCAGAGGCCTCACCGCCCCCTACTACTCCCACCGCTGGCCAGGCCATCCTTCTACTCACCCACACCCCCTGCTATTCTGCGGTGACGGCAACCTCACACCGCAGCCGAACCAGTGAACCCTCATACTCCTCTTCGCGTGGGCATCCACTGCTGCGTCTTCCCCGGCTCCGTGTCGTCCCCTTCTTAGGCCTCACCGTCGTTCACCGCCATGGTGCTCTCAGCGCGGCGTGGTCAATGTGGTCAATGACCGACTTCCATCGGAAGAGTACTGTGCATGGAGAGGCTGACAGCTGGGTCCATGACGGCCGCAAGGAAGTGCCTCCTTATTACGCGCAAAATAATTATTGCTCCACCTGACAGGAGGGACCCACCGGATGGGCCATCGTATTTCGCGAAAAAAAAACGTTTCCCCCCTGACTGCTCGGACCCACCAGCTACACCTTCGCACGCAAGGAAGTACGTGCGGGCAAAAAAAACCAAAACGATTCGCCCCCCTGACTGCTGGGACCCACCAGCTACATCTTCGCAGGCAAGGAAGTGCCTGCACAGTCGGGACCCACCTGGTCGAAGCATACGTAGCGTTGTCATTCTGGTCACGAACGTGTATGTACATATATACTGGTCGATGTAGAGGCGCGCACGTGTTGTAGTAGAGGCGCGCACGTGTCATAGTAGAGGCGCGCACATAGCATGTACACGTACGTACAACGACCAGTGTGCAAGAAAGAAAATACGGCCACGTATGTGTACATACAGGCGGGGTCTCGAACGCCTACTCGCGCATACGTACGGCTAGGGCTCGTGTACATGGCTGGGTCAGAACGGAGAAACATCGTCATCGTCGTGTTCATGGGGAGCCAACTGGCTGGGTCGGAACGGAATGCATGGTTGTGTTCATCGGGATGGCTTGGACAGAACAGGCGATGGAAACGAGGCCTGGCGTACCGCGGAACGGAGGAAACGGCCTTGTGTTCAACCGGCCACGTTCGAAACGGGATCATGTTCATTGGGAGGAGTCTGGCGTACCACAAAACGGAGGAAACAGACCTCCTATGATCGAAACGGGGGTCCTGTTGATCGAGAGGGGTGTGGCGTACCGCAAAACGGACGAAATGGACTTGTGTTGGAGCGCTACGGTTGAAACGGGGCTCCTGTTCATCGGGAGGGGTGTGGCGTACCGCAAAACGGGACTCCACGGGATACTGTTCATCTCCACCGTCGACCTCCTCCAGCCTCCACGGGCTACTGTTCATCCACCGTCGACCTCCTCCAGCCTCCACCTGCGACTGTTCATCCACGGGCTCCTGTTCAACCAGCCTCCACTGCGCGCTACTCCGCCGGCTACTGTTCAACCACCCCTCTCCACGGGCTTCTATTCAACCACCCCTCCACGGGCTACTGTTCATCCACCCCTCCATCGTCTACTATTCAACCAGCCCTCCACGGGATCGTCCTATTCATCCAGCCCTCCACGGGGTCCTGTTCATCCAAGCCCAACCGGCTCGATCGATCGGGGTCCTGTTCATCCAGAGGCAACGCCACGGGTCCTGTTCATCCACTGCCACCGCTCACTATTCATCCACCCCCCTCCCCCCGCAACGCTCACTGTTCATCCAGAGAGGCAGCATCGATCGGCTTCAGTTAGCAGCAGTAGCGAAGGAATCGATCGCTCGGGTTCAGTAACGCGTAGCCTGTAGTGCAATCACTCGGGTTCAGTTAGATCCCAATGCCTCGCTCGGGTTTAGTTAGAGCCAACGCCTCGCACACACGCGCGTACGTGTACGAGAGAAACGCGCATCGCTCGACCCCCGACCTCCCACCGTAACCGGGAACTCCCTGAAATTTTCCTCGCCCTCGCTTCTACCACGGTTTTTTCCGTCATGGACGGCCCAAAGAATGTCATGCAGCTGCGTCTCCAGCCCGCCCAGGATGAAAAGCCCATTTTTTGTCATGATTTTTTGTCATAGAAGTAGGAGCCCACCACATCTATGATGATACTGGGTTTGTCAGAATTATTGTCATAGAAGTGTCATATGTATGAAAGAAAAAAAATTCGTTCGGCCCAAAATGTCATGGATGTGTCTTTTTTTTGTAGTGAAAGATATCAAGTATTTCATTTTTCTTAAGAGGATGATCAGGCAAAGCATTAAGTAATCGGAGAAGCCTCCCCAAGCTTGTGGGAGACTCTCTTCTTCAATTTGCACAAAATTATATATTTCCCTCAAGGCAACTTGTTTCTTATGAGCAGGGAAATATTTAGCAGAGAAGTAATAAATCATATCCTGGGGACTACGCACACAACCAGGATCAAGAGAATTAAACCAAGTTTTAGCATCACCCTTTAATGAGAATGGAAATATCTTAAGGATATCGTAGTAGCGGGATTTCTCATCATTAGTGAACAGGGTGGCTATATCATTCAATTTAGTAAGATGTGCCACAACAGTTTCAGATTCATTGCCATAAAAAGGATCAGATTCAACCAAAGTAATTATCTCAGGATCGACAAAGAATTCATAATACTTATCAGCAACAAAGATAGGTGAAGTAGCAAAAGCAGGGTCATATTTCATTCTAGCATTTAGAGGTTTCTGTTTTAGTTTAACTAATAACTTCTTAAGATCATATCTATAATTGCAAGCAATAATATCTCTAGTAGTTTCTTCATCCATAACATAACCCTCAGGAACAACAGGCAATTCATATTTAGGGGGAGAACCTTCATCATCACTATCTTCAATAATTTCATTTTCAATAATTTCATTCTCTCTAGCCCTAGCAAGTTGTTCATCTAGAAATTCACTTAAATGGCACAGTAGTTTCAAGCACATAAGTAGTTTCATCATAAGTATTATGCATGGTAGAAGTGGCATCATCAATAACATGCGACATATCAGAATTAATAGCAGAAGTAGGTTTAGGTGTCGCAAGCTTACTCATAATAGAAGGAGAATCAAGTGTAGAGCTAGATGGAAGTTCCTTACCTCCCCTTGTAGTTGAGGGATAAATCTTAGTTCTTTCGTCTTTCAAATTCTTCATAGTGATCAGCAGATATAAATCCCAAATGACTCAAAGAATAGAGCTATGCTCCCCGGCAACAGCGCCAGAAAATAGTCTTGATAACCCACAAATATAGGGGATCGCAACAGTTTTTGAGGGTAGAGTATTCAACCCAAATTTATTGATTCGGCACAAGGGGAGCCAAAGAATATTCTCAAGTATTAGCAGTTGAGTTTTCAATTCAACCACACCTGGATAACTTAGTATCTGCAGCAAAGTATTTAGTAGCAAAGTAGTATGGAAGTAACAGTAACAATGGCAAAAGTAACGATAGCAGTTTTGTAGTAATTGTAACAGTAGCAACGGTAAAGTAAATAAGCAAAGCACAATATGTGAAAAGCTCGTAGGCATTGGATCAGTGATGGATAATTATGTCGGATGTGGTTCATCATCTAACAATTATAACATAGGGTGACACAGAACTAGCTCCAGTTCATCAATGTAATGTAGGCATGTATTCCGAATATAGTCATACATGCTTATGGAAAAGAACTTGACATGTTTTGTCCTACCCTCCCGTGGCAGTGGGATCCTAATGGAAACTAAGGGATATTAAGGCCTCCTTTTAATAGAGTACCGGACCAAAGCATTAACACATAGTGAATACATGAACTCCTCAAACTACGGTCATCACCGAGAAGTATCCCGATTATTGTCACTTCGGGGTTATCGGATCATCAAACATAATAGGTGACTATAGACTTGCAAGATAGGACCGAGAACTCACATATATTCATGAAAACATAATAGGTTCAGATCCAAAATCATGGCACTCGGGCCCTAGTGACAAGCATTAAGCATAGCAAAGTCATAGCAACATCAATCTCAGAACATAGTGGATACTAGGGATCAAACCCTAACAAAACTAACTTGATTACATGGTACATCTCATCCAACCCATCACCGTCCAGCAAGCCTACGATGGAATTACTCACGCACGGTGGTGAGCATCATGAAATTGGTGATGGAGGATGGTTGATGATGACGACGACGATGAATCCCCCTCTCCGGAGCCCCGAACGGACTCCAGATTAGCACTCCCGAGAGAGATTAGGGCTTGGCGGCGGCTCCATATCATAAAACGCGATGAAACTTTTTCTCTGATTTTTTTCTCCGCGAAAGCAAATATATGGAGTTGGAGTTGAGGTCGGTGGACGTCCAGGGGGCCCACGAGGCAGGGTGTGCACCCAGGGGGAGGGGGCGCGCCCCCACCCTCATGGACAGGGTGTGGGGCCCCTGACGCCATTTCTTTTGCTAGTATTTTTATTAATTCTGAAAAGTTGCTCCGTGGATTTCCAGGTCATTCCGAGAACTTTTATTTCTGCAAAAAAATAACACCATGGGAGTTCTGCTGAAAACAGCGTTAGTCCGGGTTAGTTCCATTCAAATCATGCAAGTTAAAGTCCAAAACAAGGGCAAAAGTGCTTGGAAAAGTAGATACAATGGAGACGTATCATGCTTCCAAACATCCCTAAACCCAGTTTTGCCATTAGAGTCCACCATATCTACATATGGTTTGAGTAAGATCCTTCAAGTAAGTTGTCATTGTTGCAAGCAATAAAAATTGCTCTCTAAATATGTATGATCTATTAGTGTGGAGAAAATAAGCTTTATGCGAGCTTGTGATATGGAAGAAATAAAAGCAACAAACTACATAATAAAGGTACCTATCACAAGTGGCAATATAAAGTGACGCTCTTTTGCATTAAGATTTTGTGCATCCAACCATAAAAGCACATGACAACCTCTGCTTCCCTCTGCGAAGGACCTATCTTTTATTTTATTTTTGTCTTCTACCTTATACAAGAGTCATGGTGATCTTCACCTTTCATTTTTACACTTTATCCTTTGGCACGCACCATGTGTTGGAAAGATCCTGATATATATATATATATATATATATATATATATATATATATATATATATATATATATATATATCCAATTGGATGTGGGTTTTCATAAAGCATTATTGTTGACATTACCCTTGAGGTAAAAGGTTGGGAGGCAAAACTATAAGCCCCTATCTTTCTCTGTGTCTGATTAAAACTTCGTACCCATAAGTATTGCGTGAGTGTTAGCAGTTGTGAAAGACTAAATGATAGTTGAGTATGTGGACTTGCTGAAAAGCTCTTATATTGACTCTTTCCTATGTTATGATAAATTGGAATTGCTTCAATGACTAAGATTATAGTTTGCTAGTTTTCAGTGAAGTTTCTGATTCATACTTTACACTGTGAATAGATTGTTACTTTAGCATAAGAAATCATATGGCAATATATATATGTTGTTGTTCTAAGAATGAACATGATGCCCTCATGTCTGTATTTTATTTTATCGACACCTCTACCTCTAAACATGTGGACATATTTTTCGATATTGGCTTCCACTTGAGGACAAGCGAGGTCGAAGCTTGAGGGAGTTGATACATCCATTTTGCATCGTGCTTTTATATCAATATTTATTGCATTATGGGCTATTACTACACATTATGTCAAAATACTTATGCCTTTTCTCTCTTATTTTACAAGGTTTGCATGAAGAGGGAGAATGCCGGCAGCTGGATTCTGGGCTGGAAAAGGAGCAAATATTAGAGACCTATTCTGCACAACTCAAAAAGTTCTGAAACTCCATGAAAATCAGTTTTAGAATATATTAAAAATATTTGGCGAAGAAAGCACCAGAGGGGGGCCACCCACCGTCCACGAGGGTGGAGGGCGCGCCCTACCCCCTTGGGCGCGCCCCCCTGCCTCGTGGGCCACCTGGCAGCCCCCCGATGCCCATCTTCTGGTATATGGTGTCTTCTGCCCTGGAAAAAATCATAAGGAAGCTTTCGGGACAAAGCGCCGCTGTCTCGAGGCGGAACCTTGGCGGAACCAATCTAGGGTTCCGGCGGAGCTGTTCTGCCGGGGAAACATCCCTCCGGGAGGGGGAAATCGTCGCCATCGTCATCACCATCGATCCTCTCATCGAGAGGGGGTCAATCTCCATCAACATCTTCACCAGCACCATCTCCTCTCAAACCCTAGTTCATCTCTTGTATCCGATGTTTGGCTCAAAACCTCAGATTGGTACCTGTGGGTTGCTAGTAGTGTTGATTACTCTTTGTAGTTGATGCTAGTTGGTTTATTCGGTGGAAGACCATGATCCTTTATGCATATTAATACCCCTCTGATTTTGAACATGAATATGATTTCTGAGTAGTTACGTTTGTTCCTGAGGACATGGGAGAAGTCTTGTTACAATTAGTCATGTGAATTTGGTATTCGTTCGATATTTTGATGAGATGTATGTTGTCTTTCCTCTAGTGGTGTTATGTGAACGTCAACTACATGACACTTCACCATTATTTGGAACTAGGGGAAGGCATTGGGAAGTAATAAGTAGATGATGGGTTGCTAGAGTGACAGAAGCTTAAACCCTAGTTTATGTGTTGCTTCGTAAGGGGCTGATTTGGATCCATATGTTTCATGCTATGGTTAGGTTTATCCTAATCCCTCTTTCGTAGTTGTGGATGCTTGCGAGAGGGGTTAATCATAAGTGGGATGCTTGTCCAAGGAAGGGCAGTACCCAAACACCGGTCCACCCACGTATCAAATTATCAAAGTAACGAACGCGAATCATATGAGCATGATGAAAACTAGCTTGACGATAATTCCCATGTGTCCTCAGGAGCACTTTGCTTTATATAAGAGTTTGTCTAGGCTTGTACTTTTCTACAAAAAAGGATTGGGCCACCTTGCTGCACCTTGTATACTTTTGTTACTTGTTACCTGTTATGAATTATCTTATCACAAAACTATCTATTACTGATAATTTCAGTGCTTGTAGAGAATACCTTACTGAAAACCGCTTGTCATTTCCTTCTGCTCCTCGTTGGGTTTGACACTCTTACTTATCGGAAGGACTACGATAGATCCCCTATACTTGTGGGTTACCATTCATCTACGCATAAACCTGGCTTTGATACCACTATTGGGGAACATTGCATGGAAAAAAATTTGCGCACACGCAAGATCTATCCATGGAGATGCATGGCTACAAGAGGGGGAGAGCATTTACATATCCTTGCAGATCGCTAAGTTGAAGCGTTTATCAACGCGGTTGACGTTGTCGTACACCTTCACGACCCGTCCGATTAAGCACCGAACGCATGACACCTCCGCGTTCAGCACACGTTCAACTCGATGATGTCTTTGCCTTCTTGATCCAGCAAGAGGGGCGAAGTAGTAGGTGAGTTCTGGCAGCACAACGGCGTGAAGACGGTGGTGGTGAAACTATTCCCGTGGGGCTTCGCCAAGCACAACGTTTTTGGACGGAGGATGAACTAGAGGGAGAGGGGGCGCTGCACACGGCTGGGGGATTCGTGGTCTGTGGCGCCCCCTCCCCTCCTCACATATATATAGGTGGGGGAGGGGAGGCAGCCTAGGCGCACCCCAAGGGGGCCAGCGGCCGCCCTAGGGGCCTGCCCAAGGGGCGCCCCTTCCTTTCTTTGCGCGTGGGGAGAAGGCACGAGGGGAGGAGCCCCCCTTTTCCTTTTTTCTCATGTGGAAGAGAAGGCAAGAGGGGACCGGCCCTCTTCCTTCCTTCCCTAGGGCTGGTAGCCATGAGGTGGGTGCGCCAGCCCCCTTTGTGGGCTGGTGTGCTCCCCTCTTCTTGGCCCGCTAAGCCCAGTAACTCCCCGTGGCCTCCCGGAACCCCTTCCGCTGATCCGATAAATATCCGGTGCATTTCGAAACTCTTCCAGAACCCGAGTACTATCATCCTATATATCAATCTTGACCTCCGGACCATTCCGGAGCTCCTCGTCATGTACGTGATCTCATCCGAGAATCCCAACAACATTAGGCCACCAACATACATAACTCATATAATATTATATCGTCAACGAATGTTAAGCATGCGGACCCTACGGGTTCGAGAATGATGTAGACATGACCGAGACGCTTCTCCGGTCAATAACCAATAGCGGGACCTAGATGCCCATATTGGTTCCTACATATTCTACGAAGATCTTTATCGACTGAACCTTTATGAGAACATAGGTAGTTCCCTTTGTCTGTCAGTATGTTATTTGCCCGGGATCCGATCTTTGATATCTCCATACCTAATTCAATCCCGTTACCGGCAAGTATCTTTACTCGTTCCATAATACATCATCTTATAACTAACTCCTTAGTCACTTTGCTTGCAAGCTTCTTGTGATGCTGTATTACCGAGAGGGGCCAGAGATACCTCTCCGTCATACGGAGTGACAAATCCCAATCTCGATTCGCGCCAACTCAACAGGCACCTTCAGAGATACCTATAGAGCACATCGTTTGATAGCACACAAGATATTCCTCCGGTATCCGGGAGTTGCATGATCTCATGGTCGAAGGAATATGTATTTGACATTAAGAAAGCAGTAGCAAAAACTTAACGATCATATGCTATGCTAAACAGATGGGTCTTGTCCATCACATCATTCTCCTAATGATGTGACCCTGTTACCAAGTAACAACACATGTCTATTGTTAGGAAACCTTAACCATGTTTTGATCAACGAGTTAGTCTAGTAGAGACTCACTAGGGGCACGGTATTTGTTTATGTATCCACACATGTATTTAAGTTCCCGGTTAATAGAATTCTAGCATGAATAATAAACCTTTATCATGATTAAGGAAATATAATAATAACCACTTTATTATTGCCTCTAGGGCATATTTCCAACACATGGGGCAGTAGGTTTGGGGCTACCCATAGTAAAACTTCAAATTATTCCTCGACACGGTGTTCTGCTCGTTGCTGGGTGATGGATCTGGTTGCTAGTCTGTTCAAGTGGGGATGGCGTGGCGACAGTGGCATCCGTATGGTGGGCTTGTGTCCTCAGGCTCCACTGTTGCGATGGTGCTTACTCCAACGTGGGTGTGAAGCTCGGGACGTAGTGCAGGAGCGGATGCAGACAGTGACTGCGTCGACGACAACTAGAAGATGATGGATCATGTGTTGGGTTCATGGTTGGCAACTGAGAGGTATGGTTTCCTTCTCCCACAACATTGTCGAGTGGGGGTGCTAGATCTAGAGTTTTATGTCGTATTTGGGGTGCTGCCCGAGCAGATTTTTTCAGCGGTAATGACTTTGCCTTTGGTAAGCTACTTTGGAGGTCTGAAAAGCTGCATATCAACAATGGAGTCGCCTCGAGTTCGTGCGAAGAAATGGTTAGTCATATTTTCTCTCAGTGCATGTCGTGGTGGTGCCGGAGGCAGGTGACAGGCCTTGGCGTCAAGCCCAAGGGATTCTTGGTATTGATTGTGTATTAATCATTTTGACTGGTGGTCCTTTATACAAAGGCTAGAGTTCTATTGGCTTTTCAGTATTTGTTAGGTCGGTGTTTACGTGGCTTGTAACTTGATCTTTATTATACCAAAATGTTATCAGGCGAAAATCAGCTGAGAAGGGGGGTGGGGTGGGGGTGGGGGTAACAAAGGAACCTTTTTGTGGCAAGGTTAGTTGATAAGAGATGGCAATTTCTGCCCTTTCTTGCCGTGAAATCTCTTTCTTCCTAGGAATTGTCATGTGTTTTCGAAGATGTTGTCCACCCCATACAACTAAACTTGCCAGCTAAAAGGCTCATAAATGCGGATCCCTCCCAGCGAATTTTCGCCAGCTATTGCGGTCCTTATTACATTAATGAAAAACGTGTTACCATTAAAAAATACAAAATACATGGTATAAAACCCTGGAATTACATAGTACCAAAGAAAAAAAATAGGGAAACAGAAACAACCAACAAAACGTACGTCTGCCTTGCGGGCCTGGCCCTTACACGCCAACGGACCCGCTTGTCAGAGGAACCATCCGCTCAGTCCCTCGCCTCTGACTGGACTGCCTCCCTCAGTCAGTCCTCCTCTCCGCCCCCCCTCGCGTCGCGTCTCCTCCTCCGTCCACCGCCGCGCCCGCGGCCAGCCAGCAGGGCAGGCGCGTACGTTACCACTCCTGCTCAGCCAGCCAGCCAGCAATTCATCAAGCGCATTACCATTTCTTGTCTCATCTCTTCTCCCCGCATTAATACTTTGGTTCGCTCCTATACTCCATCCCCGTCCCCGTCCTATAAATCCCAACCCCTCCGCCCCCCGCTCCCCTTCGACCCGCCCCAAACCCCGCCGCATTCCTGCCGTTTCCGTGTTCGCCGTCGCGCCTCCGGTGATCGGCGCCGGGGGAGCCATGGGGCAGTGCTACGCCAAGAACATACACGCGGACGGCGGGGATGGGGGCGAGGGTGGCGGAGGGACGACCACCATCTCGGTCTCGGCGTCTGCCGCGGCTGCCGTCCAGGAGGAGCCCGCCGGCGAGAGGGCCACGGCAGGGAGGCGGAGCAGCAGGCCGTCGCCGGCGGGGACGCCGCGCAGCAGGGCGGGGGTGACGCCGGCCAGGACTTCGGCGGCGGCCGCGGGGAGCCCCTGGACCGCCAGCCCGCTCCCCGAGGGCATCGCGCCGTCCCCGGCGACGTCCGCGTCCACGCCCAGGCGCTTCTTCCGCCGCCCGTTCCCTCCGCCGTCTCCGGCCAAGCACATCAAGGCGTCGCTGGCGCGCCGTCTCGGCCACCGCTCCCCGGCTGCTACCTCTGCGCAGGCGCCGCCCGCTAAGCCGCCGCAGGAGGCCCCGATCCCCGAACAAGGGGCCGGCGGCGGCGGAGGAGAGGAGGAGCTCGACAAGAGCTTCGGCTACGACCGCCACTTCGCGGTCAAGTACGAACTGGGAAAGGAGGTGGGTCGCGGCCACTTCGGCCACACCTGTCTCGCGCGTGCCCGCAAGGGGGACATGAGAGGTCAAGTCCTAGCTGTCAAGGTCATCTCCAAAGCCAAGGTCGAACCCGTTCTTGATCTCGCACTCCTCTCACCTAAATGCATAATCGTCTCAGTTTCTACCAACTTAGATCTTGCTTGGTATCAAGATGCCGTGTGATCCTTTCAGTTGTTCACTTGTTCTACAATGAACTGTTTGTTACTTTTGCAAGAATTCAGCAACTCGGCAATGCCACTAGCACAGACATTGCGATCATAAGTTAATCATTCGTTTTCTTTGTCTGCCTTGCATAATGAACAGGGTATTGGCATTTCCTTGAAAGTAAGAAGTACATTATGGAAATGCCTGATTTTTTGTCTTCTATTTTGATCTCACTGTTTATCCATCTGACTCCTGTTCTTGTTTTGTTGTTCCTTTTTTTTTGGTAAGAAACCGGCAGGGGATTAGCTTATCCAGTGTTTGGTTACAGGATTAGAAGTGACTGATTTCTCAATGAGATCCCCTGATAGCTTGTCAAATAGTGGCAGAATTTTAGCTGGAGTAGTGTGGATATAGTGCATAACTACATGTTACTATCAAGAGTTCAGTAGTTATCAAATCCATATTGTGGCACTTTGTTAGTATGATCAGAGCCTAGAAGAATAGATAACAGTAAGGCATGGGAGGCACCTAACTGTATGTGATCAACCTTCCTACTTATATTGCTCTTCCAGGGAGCAATAGTATTGATTTAGACAGTATTTTTTAAAGTTTTCCAAGTCCTTGATGTTTTTCTTGAGATCTAGCATGTAAGCAGGTATACATATCGTTTACATTATTAGAGTGCTGAATTTGAGAATAGGTTTTATTGTGATGAATTGAGTACTTGTATTGCCCTTGCAGGGACTAATAGTATTCGATATTTTTTTGTTCAAGAAAATTAAGACAATGTCTAGTTTCATATTATTTCTTTCCTGGTGTTTGCTAGGATCTGTTGATAAAACTAGTATGCAATACAGCTAACTGAACTCTATGTACACGCACATGTGCATGCCGGCATTGATGTTTCTCATGCACGTAAATGTCGTTTTCTTTTCTGACCGTTATTACTTGTATTGATTACTGACTTTTTTTGGCTTGCTATATTGTCCTCGTTTGTCGAAGCCTACTTACATCAACTATTTGAACCCCTGACGTATCTATCAAGTTTAATGCATCTCTCGCTTTCACATTGTCGTTCTTTTATTCGCATCTGATATAATTGTGTTCCCTGTCATCAAATATCGCTCATTCATTTGCATCTAATACAAACATGTTCCCTCTAATAATCATATAATGTATGGTCATCATTCTCTTCACAGCTTGATCTTTTGTTGATAGAAGCTAATTAATGCTCAGACAATCTTCATTAAGCTTAACAGTTCAATATGAAGATATATCAATTAGCGCCAAGTTTGCTTGTCTAGCTCGTTAGGTTATGGACAACTGTCTTTGGCTGTTTGACTACCAATTTCGCATTTTATTCTTTACAAAGTAATCTCAACCTTTTGTTCTTCTCTAGCAGATGACAACAGCAATATCTATTGAGGATGTGCGTAGAGAGGTGAAAATTCTGAAGGCTTTATCTGGGCATTCAAATCTTGTGAAATTTTATGATGCATGTGAGGATGCCCTTAACGTCTACATCATCATGGAGTATGTTTGCTTTCTTCCCCTCACATATTGTTGACTTTGCATCCGTACAATGTTGTTATCAGAACCTGCAATATCTCATTTTAGATAAAGGACTTTCTATCTGCTAAAATGGATTGTCTTATTTCTTGAGTTCTATGCAAAATTACATGATTATTGATGCTTTGTGCACCTGGTATTGGTTAGGTTGTGTGAAGGTGGGGAGTTGTTGGACAGAATTTTGTCCAGGTATAACATTTTCCTTGAGAAACATTTCTTAGTACTAAAAACAAACATAGCTCTTACTATTAATAATTTCCTATTTTTCCAGAGGTGGGAGGTACACTGAGGATGATGCTAAAGTTATCATCAAACAGATATTAAGTGTAGTTGCTTTCTGCCATCTTCAGGGTGTTGTTCATCGTGATCTTAAGCCAGAGGTATGTGGAGTCTTTGTTGATCTCTTCTGTGCTGATAATCCAACCATTTATTTTTTATGACTTCATGCTTGATTTTGAACAGAATTTCCTATTCAGTACTAGAGATGAACATTCTCCTATGAAGCTCATCGATTTTGGCCTCTCTGATTTTATAAGGCCAGGTAGTACCTCCACATGAGGATTATACCCATAGCACGTTTTATCTACGTTCTTTGATTTTTGAATTTAAGAGCAATCTAGACATGAATAAAAGACTTGAATGTCTTGTTATTGTGTACCAAAGCCTAATACATTTTGTTTTTGCAGATGAAAGGCTGAATGACATTGTTGGTAGTGCATACTATGTTGCTCCAGAAGTCCTACATAGGTCATATAGCACAGAAGCAGACATGTGGAGCGTAGGTGTTATCACTTATATCTTGCTGTGTGGTAGCAGACCATTCTGGGCACGCACTGAATCAGGAATTTTCCGCTCTGTGCTGAGAGCTGATCCTAATTTTGATGATTCACCATGGGCATCAATATCTCCTGAAGCTAAAGACTTTGTCAAAAGACTTCTTAACAAGGATTACAGAAAAAGAATGACTGCTGCGCAGGCACTCTGTAAGTTGTGCCAATGATGATTCTTACTTTATGCTTTCTTTTAAAGTTTCCATAGAATATTGGCGATTTACTTGTGTGTTATGTCTGTATTGCAGCTCACCCCTGGTTGCGAGATGAGTGCTGCCCAGTCCCTCTGGATATGTTAGTTTTTAAGCTGGTTAAGGCGCATCTTCGTTCCACGCCTTTCAAACGGGCAGCATTAAAGGTTTTACTCTTTACCTAGTTCTTTCAAGTATGTAACTTTCGAACTATACTTCCTTTGATACTGATTTTTCCAAACTGCATTCGACACACGTGAGTAGTATGTACACATCATACATCCAAATCAATGTCACCTTTAATATCTTGCATTCTACAAACATGAGTATTATGTGCACATCATCCATCTAAATTGATACCACCTTTAATATCTTGCATAAATAGCCAGCTATGTAATAGACTGGTGTAGGGAGGTGTGAAAATTGGTTTCATTGCATGTACTGATTTTATTTTATTTTGTCTTGCTTAAACATGTTGAGCAATTCACTGCCATAATATTTCCGTCTTTTATTTGACAGGCTCTGTCTAGAGCAATTACAGAAGATGAGCTTATCTACACCAGAGCACAGTACAACTTATTACAACCAAGTAGTCAAGATGGTCAAATATGTATTGAGAACTTCAGGATGGTAAGTGCTCTTGTGTTGTCAAGTCTCTTAGAGCATGCACTAGGATTAATTGAAGTAATTTCCATATCCAGGATACCGAACTTGATATTTCTCTTCTTTTCCACCTTTAATTTATGCAGGCTCTTCTACAAAACTCCACTGACGCTATGAAAGAATCTAGAACTCTTGATATCTTAAGTGCGGTATGAAATGCGCACTCACTATACCTTCATTTGCACCATTGGTGTATATCATTCATTATTTGAACTTGCATGTATATTCATTTTCAGTTGGAGCCGCTTGCATATAGGAGAATGGACTTTGAGGAGTTCCGTGCGGCGACAATCAGCCCTTACCAACTTGAAGCTTCGTCTATGTGGGACGAAATAGCGAGCACCGCATTTGAGTGCTTTGAGCAGGAAGGCAACCGTGTTATCACAATTGAGGAGCTAGCTCAGGTATGCAGTTGAACCTTGAGAATGACACGAATCTTTCATCTTGTGCGTGTCACTAACCAATTGGCCTCCTTTCCCCATACAGGAGATGAATCTTTCTTCTGCGGCGTATTCTATCGTCCGCGACTGGATTAGGCCATCAGATGGGAAGCTTAGCTTTATAGGCTACACCAAATTTTTGCATGGATTGACTATGCGGAGCAGCAACGCGAGGCGCCATCACTGATCTGTTTCGCCTCAGCTGCTTAGATTTCTTTGATTCATGGGGAGTTTGATGGATGTTGGTGTTTTATCTGTGTTTTTGGCGGTTTAGCATTTGTAGAGAAAAAAAGAGAAAGAAACAGAAAGTGGGAGTTCATAATGGAGTTTTAGTGGCAAAGGATATGTTTTTACCTCTTTTTTTTACATCTTGGTGCTATTACATCATTCTTAATCTGGCTTATACATGGGCGCTGTACAGTTTGCTCATCATGCACCGTTCAACTTGCTACCCCAGTGTTTGTGTTTATCCAGGTGCTTGCTGTCTTGCTGCTCACTCCTGTTTCTCAGAGAAGCAGAGGCAGAAGCAGAAGTACAAGGTGCTGCTGCTTCTGAATGTGCGGCAGTTGGAAAGGGCCAAATATCTGGTGAGGGTGTTAAAAGACGT
>NC_041381.1:381461612-381479313 GCF_002162155.2 Triticum dicoccoides | reverse complement strand
CCTTCCACCACAGGCTAATATCAGATCTGTTTGTCCTCCCATGTTGTCTTCTCCTTCCACCACGTGCTTCGCACATGGAAGATTTTCCTCCCTCCCACCTTGTCTCTACTCCCCACCAGCGAAAAAAGAGTTGGTTGGCGAGAACCAGCAATTGTTCTTGCCACGCCCCGTCTCCTGGCCGCAACATCGCTCCTAGTTGTAGCTATCGGAGCCGCTCCGATGGTCACAACACGTCGACACAACGTCACCCCTTCCCCTCCTGGTTGCAGCTTCATGGCCGCTAAATGCAGCATGCGTGCCGCCCCTGGTTGCAGCACCGGCGACGACAACGTAGCGGCTCGCACCCCCGCTACGTCGCTGATTGTAGCATTTTGCTCCTCTGGTTGCAACTCCGGTGGCTGGTTCCAACACGTAGTCTCCACAGTCGTAGCATTTTCGTCGGTCGATTCTAGCACATCGTGTAGCCGATTCCACCACATGTGCGTCCGACGTCGTAACACGGTCATAACTCCCGTGGACATCGATCGCAGGTCCCGCTATCCATGGTTGCAGCTCGCCAGGGAAAAGGGTTGTAGCTTCGCGTCCATGGTCGTAGCTCCCCTAGGCACCGATTGCAGCTCCCATGGACATCGGTCCTATCTCTCACCATGCACGAGTCCAACTCACCGGAAAAAATGGTTGTAGCTTCGCCGTCGATGGTCCTTTCTCCTTTCGACACCGGTTGCAGCTCCCTCCATCCACGATTGTAGCTCGCCGGAAAAAAAAGGTTATAGCAGGTTGATGGCCTGCAAGTATACATGGTTTGGTTGTAACCTTTTCGAAGTAAGAGTATCGATCCCACATGGAGCACAATAAATGAGCTTTGTCTCTTGTAGAGGTTTATAATATTGTTCCTGCAAGTTAGTTGCGATCCAAAGAAGAAGTGGAAGTTTGAAATATTGCGAGGTTGTCGTGAACACGGTAATAAAATGCAAGAGTAAAATAAAAGAGTGTGAAACGTGAAACAATGGTGGTTGGAATAAATAGGGCTAAAGTGTTCTCAGGAAGTCCGGATTCCCTACTAATATGTATCTGACATGACCTATGCCTAAGCGTGATTCAAAATCAGATTCCTATGCCACTTTATATGTTTGTATAAGTGGGCAGAGCCAAGCACAAATACATGCATACATGCTACAACCCCGTATCACATATGCCACCACCGTTTATCCCCCTCCAGTTACCAGACGGTGATTAAGGATTTCCCGGGGGACACATCTAAGGCGGTCTCCGTTTATCCCCTATTGCAATGATTGGGTAAGGAGGGAGATAGGCACTGTC
This sequence comes from Triticum dicoccoides, assembly GCF_002162155.2. Taxonomy (NCBI): domain Eukaryota; kingdom Viridiplantae; phylum Streptophyta; class Magnoliopsida; order Poales; family Poaceae; genus Triticum; species Triticum dicoccoides. The sequence goes on along the minus strand of NC_041381.1, from coordinate 381,477,993 downwards.
ACTACCAACCTCCGCAAATCCACCATCACACAAACAATAATGACCTTTTATCCAAAAGAGGCATATGTTAGATGGCCGACTTCACTCAACATGGAGAAGATCATTAACGTGAACATATAAAGAGGATGTCAAATCCTACCAATGTTCAATTCCTAAGCATACTAGGGTTCTTCCATATCCCCGAGAATAAGGGAGATTACTCCCACGCAACGAGATCATAAATGTCGTGGGATGAATCATTGTAAACATGGATGAAGTACCAAAGTAATAGAAAATGGTTCCACATAGACTAATGTGGTACAAAGAGCTGGAGATGAGATGGTGATGACATAGAAGCATGGTGATAATGCCCTCTCGATGGGATGATGCCGCAGTGGACCCCTTCTAATAATTCCCCTGCGAAATACTTTTGGAGGCTAGGGTCCTTTGTTTTGGAACAATTTCTGGTGGCTGTGATCACCTAATCCATGACCCGATCGCACAGGGTATAATACTGGACCAGGCGGTGGCGGCAGTGAGTGGTATGACCGGAGGTACGAGCGTGCACGACCGTACCATGCGCCGTCGATTGCCGTGGTCTCCTCTATTGCGCCTCTTTCTTCTTCTTCCCTCTATTTATGCTTTTTATGGTAAGCCTGTCTTATCCCAATCAACATGATTATAACACCATATTATTAGGATTCTCTCCTTATGCCTCCAAATACTTTCGCTGAAGGAATACCGATGAAAATAGACAAAAAGGGTGCACACACGCGGTAAAATCTAGAGGATCCTAATACTATAGAACAAAATAAAAGGTGTAAATAAATGCAAAAAATGGACTCATCAACTCCCCCAAGCTTAGAGTTTTTATCGTCCCCGCGTACATGCCACATCTTGTAAGAACAAGGTCATCATATTCATGAGGTGTAGAAAAAAGTAAATGAGTGAGCCCAGCGCATGAATTGAAACCCACATTAAATACATGACGACAACAAGTATTAACACATTCCTACTATTGAGATGATCATGAAGGCTTCGACACCTCTGCTACTCGACCAGTTAGCAAATGTAATACAACTTCATGCAATAGGTTGCCCATCTTTCAATCGTACAATTACATTGGGCTCTCCTCATTTTATTTTTCATAACACCATGTTATTGCTTTCCTCCTTGTTCTCTAAAGGGCAGACTTATGTGCCCATGTTACATTTGTTTATCTTAACATGTGACATGCAAGCTAAGCATGCTCCCTTGTTGTGAGAGCAGGATTTTGAAGAGGGTTTATCTGTTTAGAGAGTTTTCACCTTGCTGCTACTTTCCCTATTTAATTTAATTCCATGGTTGGACTAATGTCACACTTTTCCATTCTTTGGTTATGTCCGGAAAGATAGAAATAAAATGACTACAATTTTGGGTAGTCAATTTGACCGGACTTAAGACTTTATTATATTTTCTGAGGTATCATAAATAAATGGATCCCGGTTACCAATTTACCAATTTATTTGTTGAACTTTAAAAAAAATGAAATTAGAGTAACCTATCCCATTTAATTGTTCACCTTTACTACCCGATCAACGTCGGAGATGTGTAGGACTTATAATCATCTAGTGAAAATGCACTAGCACACACATCTAATATATTTTTCAAGATGATGCAATGAAATTACTCATCAAAGCTATCATTACTCATTGGATAAAAATATTCCCTTGATAAAAAAGGAACCAAATGGTCCACTTTATTTAACACAAACAAACTAAACTTTAACTAGAAATTGCCATTCAGATCGATAAAAATAAGATACAAGGGCTTCAAAATCCCCTTTATTGTCGGTAGCGGGGTTCTTGGTTGGTGTAGGGGCGGGGAAATGAGTGATTGTTGCATGAAGGAGTTCATTGGTCTCTTCCAAGTTAGTGGCGTGAAGCTTGTGCTTTTCATCATATCCTCCAAGTTTGTAATGACCCTCAAACTCATGGCCAAGGTTGCATTGGTGCCTTCAGCGATCTTTTTGTTGGGTTATAAACTCGGGGTATGCCCAAGTGTACGAATGAACCAACAAGAGGCCATGGACATGACCCAGAAGATCGTGGGCCAAGGGTTGATGTCTACTACACAAGTTGTTCTTGTAGACTCGTGTTGGGCCTCCAGGCGCAGAGTTTTGTAGGACAGTAGCAAATTTCCTTCAAGTGGATGACCTAAAGTTTCTCAATCTGTGGGAGGCGTAGGATGAAGATGGTATCTCTCAAACAACCCTGCAACCAAATACAAGAAATCTCTTGTGTCCCCAACACACCCAATACAATGGCAAAATGTATAGGTGCACTAGTTCGGCGAAGAGATGGTGATACATGTGTAGTATGGATAGTAGATATAGGTTTTTGTAATCTGAAAAATATAAAAAGAGAAAGGTAGCAAGTAATAAAAGTGAACACAAACGGTATTGCAATGCTTGAAAACAAGACCTAGGGTTCATACTTTCACTAGTGCAATCTCCCAACAGTGCTAACATAATTGAACCATATAACAATCCCTCAAAGTGCAACAAAGAATCACTCCAAAGTTCTTATCTAGTGGAGAACATAAGATGAAATTGTTTGTAGGGTACGAAATCACCTCAAAGTTATCCTTTCCGATCAATCTATTGAGCTATTTCTATAAGTGTCACAAACAACCTAGAGTTCATGCTAGAATAACACCATATGATACACATCAACCAACTCTAATGTCACCTAGATACTCCAATTTCACCACAAGTATCCATGAGTTGATTATCCGATATGCATCAAACAACTTCAGATTCATAATATTCAATCCAACAGAAAGAAATTCAAAGAGTGCCCCCAAAGTTTCTACCGGAGAAAGTAGGACGAAAATGTGCATCAATGCTACTTCTTGAGCTTGCGTTGGTTTTTCCCTTGAAGAGGAAAGGGTGATGCAGCAAAGTAGAGATAAGTATTCCCTCAGTTGAGAACCAAGGTATCGGTCCAATAGGAGGAACACACAAGTCTCCAATAATTGCACCTACATAAACAAAAAAATACTTGCACCCAACACAATAAAAGGGGTTGTCAATCCCTTCACGGTTAATTGCAAGGATGATATATGATAGAGATAGGTATAAAAGATAAATAAAAGTGCAAAATAAAGTAAAGGTAAAATAAATTACAGCAAGTTTTTTTTGGTTTTTTTGGTTTTTATAGATCTAAAAATAATATCATGATAAATAGACCTGGGGGGCATAGTTTTCACTAGAGGATTCTCTCTTGAGAGAACACATATGGTGCGTAAACAAATTACTGTTAGCAATTGATAGGAAAGCGCATAGTTATGACGATATCTAAGGCAATGATAATAAATATATGCATCACGTCCGTGACAAGTAGACCGACTCCTGCCTGCATCTACTACTATTACTCCACACATCGACCGCTATCCAACATGCATCTAGTGTATTAAGTTAACAAGAACGGAGTAACGCCTTAAGCAAGATGACATGATGTAGAGGGATAGATCCAATTAATATGGATAAAACTCACCTTTATATCCTTAGTGGCCACAATACAAATACGTGTCATGTCCCCTTCTGTCACTGGGTATGAGCATCACAAGATTGAACCCACTACAAAGCACCTCTCCCATTGCAAGAAAAATCAATTTAGTCGGCCAAACCAAATCAATAGATCAGAGAGAAATACAAAGTTATCTTAATCGTGCATAAAAGAGTTTAGAGAAGGCTCAAATAATATCCATAGATAATATGATCATAAATCCACAGTTCACCGGATCTCAACAAACGCACCACAAAAGAAGATTACATCGAATAGATCTCCAAGAACATCGAGGAGAACATTGTATTGAAGATCAAAGAGAGAGAAGAAGCCATCTAACTACTAGCAATGGACCCGTAGGTCAGTGGTAAACTACTCACACATCGTTGGAAGGACGGCAAGGTTGATGTAGAAGCCCTTCGTGATCAATTCCCCCTCCGGCGGATGCCGGAAAAGGCCCCTAGATGGGATCTCACGAGAACAGAAGCTTGCGGCGACGAAAAAGTAATTTTGGTGTGCCCCCTGGTATATGGGGAATATTTGGGTATTTATGGAGCTGAGATTAGGGTTAGAGGTGCCACGGTGGGCCCACAAGCCTGGGGGCGCCCCCTAGGGCGTGCCTCTCGAGCTTGTGGCTCATCCGTAGCTCTTCTGGCATCCTCCCGAGCTTGTGGCTCATCCGTAGCTCTTCTGGCATCCTCCCGAAGCTTCCTAGGTTTATTTTGGTCCAAGAAAAATCGTCAAAAAAGTTTCGTTCCATTTAGACTCCGTTTGGTATTGATTTTCTGTAAAAGACAAAAAGAAGGAAAAAATAGCAACTGGCACTAGGCACTAGGTTAATAGGTTAGTCCCAAAGAATGATATAGAATAGCATAATAATGCATGTAAAACATCCAACATGGATAATATAATAGCATGGAACAATAAAAAATTATAGATACGTTGGAGACGTATCAATCAACCCGTATGCATAGATTACCCCAATGTCACCTCGGGAATCCGCAAGTTGACTGCCAAAACATATATCAAGTGAATCAATAGAACACCTGTCACGCCCAATATGCGACCCTATCCTAAAGGAACTCAAAGGTCCCACCAAGGATAGAAGCGCATATTGGAGACGCTTTTGCAAGGTGGATATCATTGCATCATATCATTACATAATAGTTGGGGATACATACAAAAGGCATACAATGCCACACGAATACAACATCACAATACATAAGAGCAACATCCGACTACGGATGAAACACAAATAGAAACTCAATTGACATCCACCCTGCTAGCCCAGGTTGCCGACCTGGAACCTATCCCCTGATCAAAGAAGAAGCAGAAGACGAAACTCCAAAACAAGAAAGCATCGCTCTCGCGTCAAGATCATCGCATAACCTATACCTGCAACTGTTGTTGTAGTAATCTGTGAGCCACGAGGACTCAGCAATCCCATTACCATGGGTATCAAGACTAGCAAAGCTTAATGGGTAAGGAATGGATAAGTGGTGAGGTTGCAGCAGCGACTAAGCATATATGGTGGCTAACATACGCAAACAAGAGCGAGAAAAGAAGCAACGGAGCGGTCGTAAAGCTAGCAATGATCAAGAGGTGATCCTGAACTCCTACTTACGTCAAACATAACCCAAAACCATGTTCACTTCCCGGACTCCGCCGAAAAGAGACCATCACGGCTACACACACGGTTGGTGCGTTTTAATTCGTATCTGGTGTCAAGTTATCCACAACCGGACATTAACAAATTCCCATCTGCCACATAACTGCGGGCACGGCTCTCGAAAGTTTATACCCTGCAGGGGTGTCCCAACTTAGCCCATGATAAGCTCTCACGGTCAACGAAGGATATTCCTTCTCCCAGGAAGACTCGATCAGTCTCGGAATCCCGGTTTACAAGACATTTCGACAAAGGTAAAACAAGACCAGCAAAGCCACCAGATGCGCCGACAATCCCGATAGGAGTTGCACATATCTCGTTCTCAGGGCAACACCGGATGAGACTAGCTACGAGTAAAACCAGCCCTCAAGTTTCCCCGAGGTGGCCCCACAGGCAGCTCAGTTTGGACCAGCACTTAGAGAAGCACTGGCCCGGGGGGGGCTAAAATAAAGATGACCCTTGGGTTGTCCGACCCAAGGGAAGGGTATAGGTGGTGGTGAGGCAAATGGTAAAACCAAGGTTGGGCCTTGCTGGAGGAGTTTTATTCAAAGCGAACTATCAAGGGCACCGGTATGACAGAAACTAGGGCGGCAAGAGTGGAACAAAACACCAGGCATAAGGCCGAGCCTTCCACCCTTTACCAAGTATATAGATGCATTAATTAAATAAGAGATATTGTGATATCCCAACATAATCCTGTCCATCATGGAGCAGTCTTCAACTTCACCTGCAACTAACAGTGCTATAAGAGGGGCTGAGCAAAGCGGTAACATAGCCAAGCAATGGTTTGCTAGGAAGGGTGAAAAAGGTTAGAGGCTGACATGGCAATTTGGGAGGCTTGAGAAACAAGTGATAGGTAGCGCAGCATAGCGATAGAACGAAGCAACTAGCATAGCAATGATAGTAATGAGATCCAGGGTGACGGTCATCTTGCCTGAAATCCCGCTAGGAAGAAGAGCGAGTCCATGAAGAAGACGAACGGGAGTAGTCGAACGAATCCTCACAACCGTAACATTACCGAAACTAAGAAGCAACACCGGAAAGAAACAAACAACATGGTAAACAACCATCACATAAGCATGGCACGATGCACAATGAAGTATGATGCATGTCCGGTTTAAAGAGGCATGGCATGGCAAAGTGCAACAAGCAATACCACACGTTAAGTGGAGCTCAATTTGCAACGAGTTGCATATTGACGAAACACCACATTCAAGTATTTGGTTCACTATCAGTTATGTACCCAACAATATTAAATATTATTAACATGGCAAGGGGTGAAGCATTACAAAACTACCTATCTAGATAAGTTTAAATGAGGCCGGAACAACAAACAAACAATTCCGGAAAATCCTCATGTGCATATTTCGAATTTGGTACTGTTCTGCCCCAAAACATATTTTATTGTTGTTAAACAGGAAAATAAAGTCCACCATGTTAAACTAGGCTTTTTCCACCCCATTTACATATAAAGTTTATTTAAAACCGAGCTACGGTTATTTAGTTATGAAATAAATCATTTTAACATGGCATTTATGCAAAAATTAAACGAACAACATTTTAAACATTTTAAACATGGATTAAAGTGGCATATTATTAATCTACACAAAATTCTAAGCATTTTACATGTTTAAAACATTTTAAACCGATGCACGGTTAATGAGTTATTATATGCATGAAGACTAGGGACTTTTCTGCAAAACTGGTAAATCCTGGGATAATGCCAAATTCGCAGGACCAGGAAAAAAATGTATCGGGCCGAATCTGCTCGCCCAGCAGTGCACAGGGGGGGCACTGGATCTGATGCTCACCATGGGATTGGCCCGGTTCGGAAGCAGAGGAGGCCTGGCGCTGGTAGCGGCTTGGCTGGGCCTTAAGGCGCATAAGTAGCCCAGGGCGTGGACGCGGTCAACGCGTGCAAGCGGAGCGAGAAGGACTTGGCGCGATGCCCAGGACATGCAGAGCAGAGGCAACAATGGCGGCTTGGCACAGATGCAGACGACACTGGGGACGGGGAAACGGGCGTAGGCGGCAAGATCCAGCGGCCCTGGCCGGATCTGGCGCGGAACGGCGGCAAGGAACTGCGTCGGAGCTCCACAAAGGGCAGTGGCAACTGTTGTTACCTGAAGAAAGGAGGGAGAGAGAGATATTCAGAGAAGCAGAACGGAAAGGGGAAGAAGAGAGAAGGCGAGGGCGACGGGCGCGCTGACGACCTACTGGTCGGGCAGGAGCAGAGCAAAGCAGAGGACACAGCAATGCGGCTTGGAACTCCGGCGATGGCGAGGCAGATGCGGACGAGGGCGACAGGCGGATAGCGAGGAGCTCGAGCACGGGCATCGAGGAAGGAGCTCCGGTGTGGCGACGCAGTCCAATGGAGACAAGGACGACAGGAGGCAGAGGCAAGGAGGCGCACGGGACTCGGGCAGGACGATCTCGGCAGCTGCAGGAGATGGACGGCGGCGTCAGAGTTCCTGGTCTCGGGAGGAGCTCGTCTCCCTGGTCTTGGGAGGAGCTCGTCTCCCTGGTCGACGAGGAGAGCGAAGACGACTTGGATCGAGGGGAGGCCTCGGGTGGAGTCTGGTTGGTGGGATTGGATCGGGGGGAATGAGGGGATCCCGAGGAAGAAAGGTAGGTGGGTGGCGGCGGTGGATGAAATGGATGGGACAAGGGGAGAAAATTTAGGGTTGTCCACAAATGGACTAGGGATGGACTATATATATGGAAAGAAGGAGAGTTTGGATCATTCGATCACGATCGAACGGCTCCGGGAAAATAGGTTATGAAGTCCAATAAATAAAACGAAGATATATTACGGATGTTTGGGGATGATCCGAATGCAACGGTGATGACTGAGCGGGTTGGGTTCAGGGGATTTCGGACGCGGGCAAGAGGGGGTCTGTGCGCTGTGCAGAGGAACAAGGCGATTGCGTGCAAGTGGTTGGTTGGTCTCAGAATGGTCAACGAAGACAAGCGGTCTGACAATTGGTCAATAGAGACAAAGGGAGAATCGGCAACTACGAACGATAACGAGTTTTATGAAAAAAACATGTGAATGAAATGCACATGATGCCATGAGATGAAATGCCTGACATGAACAAAATGCAAAACAAAAGACAAAAACCCAACCATGAAGGAAATATCATATCGCATCTCCGAAAAAGGCAAGAGTTAGAGTTACGAATGTGGAAAGTTGTATCCGGGGCGTTACAACACTCCACCACTATGAGAGGATCTCGTCCCGAGATCTAGGCACCGGAGGGAAAAGGAAGAGGAAGATAAGAGGTAAAATAAGTTGCTTCTTTGACAAACAAGTGAAACCATGAACCTTGAGAGGTTGAGCAAAATGAAAGAAAGAAAACAGCGAAGATGAACAAAGTTGAAAACACTCTGTTAGAAAAGAGGAACAAGGGATACGACGAGTACCAAGAGGTTTAGTGATAAGATAGATATTGAAACCCCTCTGGTTAAAATTAGATAGAGAAAGAATAAGATTCATATAATTTGGGCAGCACTCCGACTGATAGAAGAAGGAAAACTTGATAAGATGAAAAGAACTTGAAGAGAAGACACAACACTCCGGTTAAATGGATAAGCATGAAAAGAACACGATCCTCACAATTCGAGATTATGAGTGAAGAGAGCAACATCACCATGCCTCCGGAAGAACGAAAAGAAGATAGATCATTGGATAAAAGAACGGAGAATAAAATGCCAACTTTCGCCACAAATGATCTTGGAAAGCACCCTTCCAAGAAGGTTAGAACGGAGTTGTTGGAAAACCAACAACGAAAAGAACAAGATTGTTGTTTGTTTATGGAACACATCTCAAAATTATGGGGTGAGAACCCACCACTAACGGAAACAGTTGATTGGATTGAGATCAACAAGAAGATGAAAACTTCTTCACCAAGATGATAGAGAGATAACTTGGATCATTGATAAGCACCACAATAGCAACATTCCTTAGGGAAGGATTTAGGTGAAATATGACATAAGATAACTCCAACGAAGAGATATATTGGTTGAAAAGATTTTTTTAATGAAGATAAAATGATGGATTTAAATATGTCATTCTTGACAACATATGAATCATGAAACATGAAGGAAATTGTCAAGAGTAACATACACCACCTCAAAAGATAAGGTAGAAAGAATTGCACTTTGGAATGCAAGATGAAGAATGCTTGAACTCCTCAAAATAAGACATGTGTTGAACACCATCTTTTTTTAGAGTAAAGCTTGGTGGATCTTAACTTCATGAGAAATCTTGAAGAACAATTGAAGAATGAAGAGAATCCTTGATGAACCACCATGTAGAGCCTCCATGGAGAACTCCGGTAATAAAAGGATGATAGAAAGAAAGAGAGGTTGACAACACAAGGTGAAGCCTTGCAATGATTTAGATGGAGCTTCACGATGATATAACCGAGAAAACTTGGAACTCTGGAAAAAGAAAAGATGAAACACTAGAAACGAGAATTACTTCATCATTAACAATCTCCGGAAGAAAAGAATTGAATCACCTCAAGGAAATAAGAATAAGATTTATTGTATGATTATCCTTCATAAAATTAAATTGATGACAATCAATGGATTTGGCATACTACTTATTCCCATAGAAAGGATTAAGAGAGATATAGCGCAAACTTGAGAAGGTATTGATGGAACCACCGATAGGATTGGAAAGAACGAATGAAATGATACGGTAGCAAAGGAAGAGGGGTCTTGAACGAACCACCGTAAGAATTCAAAAATGAAAGTAGCAAAGGCACAATTCACCGGAAAGAATGAAGATACTTGAGGGGATTTAAATACATGAGAACAAAGAGATCATGAACTTATTGGAGGGTATTTGAACGATGCACCGGTAAGATTTGGAGAATGATAGCTACACGCTGAGAATGAAGAATTATGACATGATGGCCTTCGGAGGAAAGAAATGGAAACAACTCATTAAATGGTCCGGATGGGTTAAAGGAATTCCCACAATCGAAAACAATTATGAGAGGATGGCATCAAACTTGAACTACACATCTTTGGAAGAACGGGTAAGGATTTAAGAGGAACTCTTCTTCGATCTTCAAAAACCGAGAATGACAAGGAGAAACACCACCCAATTGTTTAGACACTCCAGAACAAAGAAGAATAGAAATGATGAACCAACGATGAAAATATTCTGAAAGCGATCTTGGAGAAGGAATATGACTGATGAAAATTCATTCTTACGTCAAACTTGGAAATGAATTTGAGAATGGCCCTAGAAAATTAGAAGAGTCAGGTAAGATCCTGGGAAAAGACCTGTGGGTTAGGGCCCACTCGAAAGAAACATCGTTGAAGGATTGCTTGAAATAGAGATTGCACCGGTAGAATTAAATAGCTTGAATGAGAGAAAAAACCTTGAAGTAACTCGAACGGATTAAGAATGGAAACATGATTCTTCTGAGATATCTTCAGCACTCCAGAATAATTGAATAGCAAGAGGTGAGTGATTGAGAGGTGCACCGGCATGAGAAAGCATTTGACACGAGGAAAGTATATGATCGACAAAGCTTGAATTGAATCCACCGGAGAAGAAAAATCATGAAGAATGATGAACTCAAAGCTCCGTTAGTATCTTCCTGAGAATCACCGGATAAGAACATTGACGGGAAAAGAATGGAGAAACTTCACATCCATAAGATGGATACTTGATTAAGATATCCGAGTCCTTGAAGAAAAGGGTGGGAGGGAGGGAAAACAAAGGCAACTTGGGGAACATGGAACAAACACCATTGACAAGACTTAGAATTGATCTTGCAGATGTTGAAAATGACCGGATCCACTTGAAGAGAAACACACCGGTTGGAAAAGAGTTGACATGACAACCTCAGTGATCAAGAAGGATTAGTACTCCCATAGAAATATGAGAACACTGTTTAGAAAAGGTATGGAATCAACACTTGACATTGAAGCAACTCGAATACCACAACTCAAAACAAAACAAAGATTGGCTTGCAGAAATAAGCCGGAACAAATACATATGATAGAGATTTACCCAATCCCATATCATGCATCTATCGGAAAGATATTCTAGGAGCTACTTGAATTCCCACCTATAAAACTCCCGAAACTTTCTGGTTATGCAATCTGGTGTTGGGGATACAGGGGAAGCAATATATCTCACCCAAACTAACAATCCCTACATCCAGCTGTATCCATCCGTCAACACATAACCAAGAAAACTCGGGAAATCGTGTACCTCAACCTTCGAAAAGCATCCGTTATACGAGCTATGGCAATACTCCCAAACTCCCCAGTATTGGGTGGCGTCGAGGTTATCTCACCAACAACTGCATAAAAGAGATTTTCGATGTCGGCAAAACTCAGGTATTCCAGAACTGCAATGATAAAATTGTGACGACAACACCTCGGAGCTCAACTCCCCGGGACACCGCCACAACCCCTAAATGTCAGGAGGCACCAAGAACAATGTTCTCGTCACAAGGCTATCGGAACGATTCCAAGATACCCGCGTGATCCTAAAAAAAATTTGTGAAAAATTGAGGAGAGGAAAGACAAAACATCTACATTGAGAGTCCTCACTAGAGCGACGAAGGGGGCTGAGAAGTAAAAAGAATCCTACTCTCTGATATATATAATACTAAGACTCAAAATAGTTTCTTCTAGACTCAACAACGGCCAACAATCAAGGGGGCTCCTATGGTCGGTCGAGGCTCTGATACCAACTTGTCATGCCCAATATGCGACCCTATCTTAAAGGAACTCGAAGGTCCCACCAAGGATAGAAGCACATATAGGAGACGCTTTTGCAAGGTGGATATCATTGCATCATATCATTACATAATAGTTGGGGATACATACAAAAGGCATACAATGCAACACGAATACAACATCACAATACATAAGAGCAACATCCGACTACGGATGAAACACAAACAGAAAATCAATCGACATCCACCCTGCTAGCCCAGGCTACCGACCTGGAACCTATCCCCTGATCGAAGAAGAAGCAGAAGACGAAACTCCAAAACAAGCAAGCATCACTCTCTCGTCAAGATCATCGCATAACCTGTACCTGCAACTGTTGTTGTAGTAATCTGTGAGCCACGAGGACTCAGCAATCCCATTACCATGGGTATCAAGACTAGCAAAGCTTAATGGGTAAGGAATGGATAAGTGGTGAGGTTGCAGCAGCGACTAAGCATATATGGTGGCTAACATACGCAAACAAGAGCGAGAAGAGAAGCAACGGAACGGTCGTAAAGCTAACAATGATCAAGAGGTGATCCTGAACTCCTACTTACGTCAAACATAACCTAAAACCGTATTCACTTTCCGGACTCCGTCGAAAAGAGACCATCATGGCTACACACATGGTTGATGCGTTTTAATTCGTATCTGGTGTCAAGTTATCTACAACTGGACATTAACAAATTCCCATCTGCCACATAACCGCGGGCACGACTCTCGAAAGTTTATACCCTGCAGGGGTGTCCCAACTTAGCCCATGACAAGCTCTCACGGTCAACGAAGGATATTCCTTCTCCCAGGAAGACCCGATCAGTCTCGGAATCTCGGTTTACAAGACATTTCGACAATGGTAAAACAAGACCAGCAAAGCCGCCCAATGCACCGACAATCCCGATAGGAGCTGCACATATCTCATTCTCAGGGCAACACCGGATGAGACTAGCTACGAGTAAAACCAGCCCTCAAGTTTCCCCGAGGTGGCCCCGCAGGCAGCTCAGTTCGGACTAGCATTTAGAGAAGCACTGGCCCGTGAGGGCTAAAATAAAGATGACCCTTGGTTTGGCTGACCCAAGGGAAGGGTATAGGTGGTGGTGAGGCAAATGGTAAAACCAAGGTTGGGCCTTGCTGGAGGAGTTTTATTCAAAGCGAACTATCAAGGGGGTCCCGTAAATCACCCAACCGCGTAAGGAACGTAAAATCAAGGAACACAACACCGGTATGAAGGAAACTAGGGCAGCAAGAGTGGAACAAAACACCAGTCATAAGGCCGAGCCTTCCACCCTTTACCAAGTATATAGATGCATTAATTAAATAAGAGATATTATGATATCCCAACATAATCCTGTCCATCATGGAGCAATCTTCAACTTCACCTGCAACTAACAACTCTATAAGAGGGGCTGAGCAAAGCGGTAACATAGCCAAGCAATGGTTTGCTAGGAAGGGTGAAAAAGGTTAGAGGCTGACATGGCAATTTGGGAGGCTTGAAGAACAAGTGATAGGTAGCACAGCATAGCGATAGAACGAAGCAACTAGCATAGCAATGATAGTAATGAGATCCAGGGTGACGGTCATCTTGCCTGAAATCCCGCTAGGAAGAAGAGCGAGTCCATGAAGAAGACTAACGGGAGTAGTCGAACGAATCCTCACAACCGCAACATTACCAGAACTAAGAAACAACACCGGAAAGAAACAAACAACATGGTAAACAACCATCACATAAGCATGGCATGATGCACAATCAAGTATGATGCATGTCCGGTTTAAAGAGGCATGTCATGTCAAAGTGCAACAAACAATACTACACGTTAAGTGGAGCTCAATTTGCAACGAGTTGCATATTGACGAAACACCACGTTCAAGTATTTGGTTCACTCTCGGTTATGTACCCAACAATATTAAATGTTATTAACATGGCAAGGGGTGAAGCATTACAAAACTACCTATCTAGACAAGTTTAAATGAGGCCGGAACAACAAACAAACAATTCCAGAAAATCATCATGTGCATATTTCGAATTTGGTACTGTTCTGCCCTAAAACATATTTTATTGTTTTTAAACAGGAAAATAAAGTCCGCCATGTTAAACTAGGCTTTTTTCCACCCCATTTACATATAAAGTTTATTTAAAACCGAGCTACGATTATTTAGTTATGAAATAAATCATTTTAACATGACATTTATGCAAAATTTAAACGAACAACATTTTAAACATTTGAAACATGGATGAAAGTGGCATATTATTAATCTACACAAAATTCTAAGCATTTTACATGTTTAAAACATTTTAAACCGATGCACGGTTAATGAGTTATTATATGCATGAAGACTAGGGACTTTTCTGCAAAACTGGTAAATCCTGGGATAATGCTAAATTCGCAGGACCAGGAAAAAAACATATCGGGCCGAATCTGCTAGCCCAACAGTGCACAGGGGGGCGCTGGATCTGATGCTCACCATGGGCTTGGCCCGGTTCGGAAGCAGAGGAGGCCTGGCGCTGGCTATGGCTTGGCTGGGCCTTGAGGCGCATAAGTGGCCCAGGGCGTGGACGCGGTAAACGCGTGCAAGCGGAGCGAGTAGGTCTTGGCGCGATGCCCAGGACAGGCAGAGCAGAGGCAACAACGGCGGCTTGGCGCAGATGCAGACGGCGCCGGGGATCGGGAAACGGGCGGAGGCGGCAAGATCCAACGGCCCTGGCTGGATCTGGCGCGGAACGGCGGTGAGGAACTGCGTCGGATCCACAGAGGGCAGTGGCAACTGTTGTTACCTGAAGAAACGAGGAAGAGAGAGATATATTCAGAGAAGTAGAATGGAAAGGGGAAGAAGAGAGAAGGCGAGGGCGACGGGCGCGCTGACGACCTACTGGTCGGGCAGGAGCAGAGCAAAGCAGAGGACGCAGCGACACGGCTTGGAACTCCGGCGATGGCGAGGCAGATGCAGACGAGGGCGACGGGCGGATAGCGAGGAGCTCGAGCATGGGCATCGAGGAAGGAGCTCCGGTGTGGCGGCGCAGTCCAATGGCGACGAGGACGACAGGAGGCAGAGGCAAGGAGGCGCACGGGACTCGGGCAGGACGATCTCGGCAGCTGCAGGAGATGGACGGCGGCGTCAGAGTTCCTGGTCAGGGACGGCGGGGATCATCTCCATGGACGGGCGGCCATGGTTGCTCTCCTGTCCAGAACAAGAGAGAGAGATGAGTCCGAGGGGAACGGAGGAAGGAGAGAAAGGAGCCAGGGCGGCGCTCATCTGATATGGTGAGGGTCGAGCAGGGGCTGGTCTCGGGAGGAGCTCGTCTCCCTGGTCGACGAGGAGAGCGAAGACGAGTTGGATCGAGGGGTGGCCTCGGGTGGAGTCTGGTTGGTGGGATTGGATCGGGGGGAATGAGGGGATCCCTAGGAAGAAAGGTAGGTGGGTGGCGGTGGTGGATGAAATGGATGGGACAAGGGGAGAAAGTTTAGGGTTGTCCACAAATGGACTAGGGATGGACTATATATATGGAAAGGAGGAGAGTTTGGATCATCCGATCACGATCGAACAGCTCCGGGAAAATAGGTTAGGAAGTCCAATAAATAAAATGAAGATATTTTACGGATGTTTGGGGATGATCCGAATGCAACGGTGATGACTGAGCGGGTTGGGTTCAGGGGATTTTGGACACGGGCAAGAGGGGGTCTATGCCCTGTGCAGAGGAACAAGGCGATCGCGTGCAAGTGGGTGGTTGGTCTCAGAACGGTCAACGAAGACAAGCGGTCTGACAATTGGTCAATAGAGACAAAGAGAGAATCGGCAACTACGAACGATAACGAGTTTTATGTAAAAAACATGCGAATGCAATGCACATGATGCCATGAGATGAAATGCCTAACATGAACAAAATGCAAAACAAAAGACAAAAACCCAACCACGAAGGAAATGTCATATCGCATCTCCGGAAAAGGTAAGAGTTGGAGTTACGAATGTGGAAAGTTGTATCCGGGGCATTATAACACCCCATTGTCGCCACGGGTATTCATGTGCAAGACATACATCAAGTGTTCTCAAATCCAACAAAGTATTCAGACCTATAATAGTGAAACCTCAAAGGTAAAAAACCCAATTCATCACAACAAGATACAGAGGGAGAAACACCATATGATCCAACTATATTAACAAAGTTCGCAGTACATCAAGATCGTACCAAATCAAGAACACGAGAGGGAGAGAGAGATCAAACACATAACTACTGGTACATACCCTCAACCCCGAGGGTGAACTACTCCCTCGTCATCATGGTGGTCACTGGGATGATGAAGATGGCCTCCGGTGATGATTCCCCCCGGAAGGGTGCCGGAACAGGGTCCTGATGGAGATCACTTTGATACAGAGGCTTATGGCGGCGGAACTTCTCATCTAGGGTTCTTTTGGGAGTTTTGGGTATTTATAGGAATTTTTGGCATCG
>NC_041381.1:381408562-381461119 GCF_002162155.2 Triticum dicoccoides | reverse complement strand
GGGGCCCACAAGCTCGGGGGGTCATGCCCTAGGGGGGGCGTCCCCAGGCTTGTGGCTCACTCGACCACTTCCTGGTCCATCTCCCGTGCTCCATGGGTCTCTTCTGGTCCATAAAAAATCACCGTAAATTTTCATCCCATTACGAGAACTTTTATTTCCACACAAAAAACAACACCATGGTAGTATGATGAAAACAACGTTAGTTCGGGTTAGTTCCATTCAAATCATACCAAAACCATATAAAATTGTTGCAAACGTGGCATGAATACTTCATAAATTGTAAATACGTTGGAGATGTATCAACATCCCTGAGCTTAATTCCTGCTCGTCCTCGAGTAGGTAAATGATAAAAGAAACAATTTATGAAGTGTGAATGCTAGCATAGCACATAAATTTGATCAATGATAATTTCAATCACTTGCCTAGCATCAAAACAACAACATTTTCTCATAAAACTCATCATGACCAAGTAACACTCAATTCACATGTTATCATTCAAACAATGCATTCTCTTGGAACTTAACAACCTATGTTCTTAGTCACCAAACATTTGCAATTCAACTTATTTTCAACAAAGTCTAAGTAAGAGCTCCACATACTCAATTATCATGTAGTATTCTATGATTGCTAGTACTCAAAGCATATTTTTTAGAACAATTAGCATCCATCGAACGTAGAGAAAGATAGGGGCTTAATGTTTCGCCTCCTGACTTATTTATCATAGAGATAATTGTCAACAATAATAATTCATGATCAAATATATTTGAATGACCATATGTTCCTGGATCTTTCCCCACCACATGATACTTTCCAACTAGAGAATAATTGAGGTTGAAATGAGAAGGAATACTATTGACTCTTGCATAAAAGTAAATACATAAAGTAAAAGACATGCCCTTGGTAGAGGGAAGCAGAGGTTGTCATGCGCATTTTATTTTTGGATGTGCAAGCCCTTAATGCAAATTAATGTCACATTATATTGCCCCTTGTGATAGCAACCTTTATTATGCAGTTTGTCGCTTTTATTTCTTTTCCATCACAAGTTCGTACAATGCTTATTTTCCCTTGCAATAAAAGATCATACATATTTTTGCACCGATAACAACCTACTTGAAGGTTCAATCCATGGGTAGATATGGTGGAGACTCATGGAAAGAAACTGGTTTAAGAGTTTTTGGATGCACAAGTAGTATCTCTACTTAGTAGAAAATTTTGGCTAGCATCCTAAGAAAGCACCACATGTTAGAGGATCCATAACAATATAACTTCTATACAAATATACCCAAATATAACTCATTATGTTGTCTTCCTTGTCCAACTTCAACTAATTTTCTCAAGTTTGAAAATAATTAATGGGTATTCACAATCATAAAAGATGTCCAAGATAATATATTTATATGTGAAGGTTCTCTTCCTTATACCAATCATTCATGAATTGCTTGTATGACTAATATTGTGATTGTCAAACTTCAATAGATTTTGCTTTCTAAACCCAATGTGAAGCTACTACTAGGTATGATACAAGCATATTAAGCACATATAATTTCAACTTCATGATATGCAATTCATTGAACAATTTACTCTTAGGATATAAGCGAAGAACGAGAGTAAATGACAAACTACTCCAAAAATATATAAGCGAAGATCAATGCGTACTCAAACAATTAAGTACTATGTGAAGACTCTATCTAAATAAATATTTCAGATCCAAGTATTTTATTAAGACAACAAGCAAAACAAAATAAAATGACACACCAAGGATATCACACATCATGCGAAGAAGCAAAAACTTAGGCTCAACCGAGACTAACCGACAATTGTTGATGGAGAAAGGTGGGACGCCTACTGGGGAATCCCCAAGCTTAGATGTTTGAGACTTCTTGAAATATTATCTTGCGATGCCTTGGGCCATCCCCAAGCTTGAGCTCTTGTTTCTCCTTAATTCCTCTCATATCACGGTTTCCCTAAATCTCAAAAACTTCATCCACACAAAACTCAACAAGAACTCATGAGATAAGTTAGTATAAATCAGTGCAAAACCTTGTCATTCCCTACTTTAACAAATTAATAAAATTATAATTTAACATTGCATAATAAATGCTTCTTCATATTTAATACTCCTATCCTCAAATAGAATAATTAAACAAGCAAACATATGCAAACAATGCAATCATAATAGCAATCTATCTAACTGGACAATTTGTAAAGGATGAAGAAGGATCCATACTTATTTAACTCAAAATATTCTTTAAATTTACCACACTGTATAGAATTTATCATAGCTTATTGTATCAAAATTTCAACATTTTATCACATTCTGATTTTTTAGAGAATTCACGCAATAGCGTGCAACTTTCTTTTTTGATACAATAACTCATATACTTGCAAACTAAGCATGGTGAAGGCTATCCTTAACACTTTCATTGGAATAAAAGATACAAAACATTATTCCAAATAATAGCAAGCAAATATCAAGAAAATAAAAAGACACTCCAAGAAAAACACATGTCATGTGACGAATAAAAATATAGCTCCAAGTAAGGTCACGGATAATGTTGAAGACGAAAGAGGGGATGCCTTTTGAGGCATTCCCAAGCTTAGTTGCTTGGGTGTTGCTTGAATATCACCTTAGGATGACTTGGGAATCCCCAAGCTTAGGGTCCTGCCACTCCTTATTCTCCTCATATTGATATCTCACCCAAAACTTGAAAACTTCAAACACACAAAACTTAACCGAACTTCGTGAGATAGTATAGTATGATAAAGAGCAAATCATTCACTTTGGTACTGTCAAGACAAGGTTCATAATTGTTCTCACACAATGGCTACTGTACTATGTCATTTCCACGATTTATATTGACCAATATAAGCCATAAAAACTATAAAACAAGCAAACTATGCATAGAAAACAGAATCTGTCAAAAACATAACAGTCCGTAATGATCTGAACAATGACCATACTTATGCAACTCTAAAAATTCTGAAGAATTAGGAAAACGTAGGGAATTTTTATATCATTCATTTAAAAAAATCAGATAAAATTAATATTTCAGTAAATTATAGGATTTTCGGCACTGGACATAGAAGTTCCTATTTTTTGCACAGAAACAAGTCAACTATCATCCACACTATCCCAAAGGCTTTACTTGGCACTTTACTGAAACAAAATCTATAAAATATGATTACTACATTAGGTTAACCTTGTGAACACACAAAAACATTAGGTATAAGTATTGGGTTATCTCCCAACAAGAGCTTTGCTTTAATGCCTTTTTAGCTAGGCACGATGATTTCAATGATGCTCACATAGAAGTAAAAAAATTGAAACATAACGGGAGCATCATGAAGCATATGACTAGCACATTTAAATCTAACTCACTTCCTGTGCATAGGGATTTCGTGAGCAAACAATTTATGGGAATAAGAATCAACTAGCATAGGAAGGCAAAACAAGCATGACTTCAAAACTTTCAACACATAGAGAGGAAACTTGATATTATTGAGATATAAATTAGCATATGTTACTCCCTCATAATAATTTTCAATAGCATCATGAAGGAATTCAATAATATAACTATCACATAAAGCATTTCTTTCTTGATCCACAAGCATTGAATTTTTATTACTCTTCTCATAAGCAATTCTCTTCTCATTCGTAATAGTGGGAGTATCATATGAAACTCGAATACTATAGATCGTTTCCACATTAAAAGTGTAATTTCAATAAAAGGGTATTCATAATGATGACAAGTTTTATAAATATAATCATCACTACTTTTTATAAGATAAGTATCATCAGAATAATCATCATAAGTAGCAACTTTGTTCTCATCATAGTCAATTGAAACCTCTTCCAAGATAGTGGAATCATTACTAAATAAAGGCATGACCTCTCCAAATCCACTTTTATCATTGTAATAAGATTCAACACCCTCCAAAATATTATCTAAAGTTGACACTCTTCCAAACCCACTTTCATAAATATTGCAATCATTATAAATAGGAGCCATGCAATCATCATAACCAATTTGATTATTCAAAGTAGGGGGACTAAAAAGATCATCTTCATTAAGCATAGCATCCCAAAGCTTGGGACAAACATTAATTGCAGCAAATAAATTCTCAAGTATGTCATTCTCATCAAACATAACATCCCCAAGCTTGTGGCTTGGCATATCATAAGCATAATCACTCTCATCATTAATAGTATGAATAGGACCAATAGTATAACAATTATTCTCATCATAATTTTCTAAGTTGGTGCCAAAAAGATTATCAGATTATAAGAAGTACCATTATTTTCCGAATCATAATCATCACAATGAGTAATATGCATAATAAAATCATCCTCAATAGTTCCTTCGGACATTGTACCATAAGACAAAGAAGCAATATCATAATCAAGTGTATCATCTTCCACAATTATTTTTGATTCGTTCTCACGAGGCACAACAATAATAGGAGCAACATCATTTGGGAGGGATACCTTTTTACCTCTACTCTTTCTTCTTTCTTGTTCTTCACCACATCAAGTGTGGGTTAAATCAATTTTTCCGAGCTTCTTATTGATGAGATTGATTGAATAGGGAGCTCCTTCTCGTCGCCTGTTTCATCATGGGAGACAATAGGAGGAAAAGTGGAAATCTTTACCCTTTCAATAGTATTCCTTTTATATTCTATTAGTTTTCCTGTCTTTCTATAGTTGGCAATAAATCATTTTCATTGCAATTTACCACACAATAGATTTCTTTCAAAGTAGTTTCAACATGGTCTATGAATTTGAATGCTTCAAACCAACTATTTCTATGTGACAATTCTTCACACCCCAAAAATAAACAAAGTTCATTATAAAGTTCAAGGGTGATCAAGTCATTACAATATTTGACCATGATTCGCTCATGAAAAAGTTTGCATTGGAAATTAAGATGACCAACCCTATTGCCAAGTTCACAAGTAATGGGATTAAGACAACATAATTTTATAGCAAATTCATCTATCACTTTAATCCACCAATTGGTTTTATCATGTTTATGCTTCTTACAGAATCTATCATCCCTATAAGGCATGTCTCCACAAACTTTATGCACTCCACAAAAATTGACATGCTTATAAGAAACATTTTTGTCATGACTAGTGCAATCATCATTAGTATTTTGGATACTAACATAATTCATACTAACAACATTGAAATCATGCTCATCAATCAAAAAAATATGCCAAACATTTTATTTAATTCTTCTATCAATTGAGCACAATTTTCTGATCCATCCTTTTCAAGAAAGACATGATAAAGACGAAGGATATAAGGAAACCTCACTTCCATTTTTTTTTGTAGTTTTCCTTTATAAACCAAACTAGTGATAAAACAAGAAACTATAAAGATTCAATTGCAAGATCTAAAGATATACCTTAAAGCACTCACCTCCCTAGCAATGGCGACCTTGATGTCTACTACACAACTTGTTATTATAGACTCGTGTTGGGCCTCCAAGCATAGAGTTTTGTTGGACAACAGCAAATTTCCCTCAAGTGGATGACCTAAGGTTTATCAATCCTTGGGAGGCATAGGATGAACATGGTCTCTCTCGAACAACCCTACAACCAAATACAAGAAATCTCTTTTGTCCCCAACCACCCAATACAATGGCAAATTGTATAGGTGCACTAGTTCGGCGAAGAGATGGTGATATAGGTGTAGTATGGATAGTAGATATAGGTTTTTGTAATGCAAAAATATAAAAATAGCAAGGTAGGAAGTAACAAAAGTGAGCACAAGCGGTATTGCAACGCTTGAAAACAAGGCCTAGGGTTCATACTTTCACTAGTGCAATCTCTCAATAGTGCTAGCATAATTGAATCATATAACAATCCCTCAAAGTGTGACAAAGAATCACTCCAAAGTTCTTATCTAGCAGAGAACATGAGACGAAATTGTTTTTAGGGTACGAAACCACCACAAAGTTATCCTTTTCGATCGATCTATTGAGCTATTCCTATAAGTGTCAGAAACATCCCTAGAATTCGTACTAGAATAACACCATATGATACACATCAACCAACTCTAATGTTACCTAGATACTCCAATGTCACCACAAGTATCCATGAGTTGATTATTCGATATGCATCAAACAACTTCAGATTCATAATATTCAATTCAACACAAAGAACTTCAAAGAGTGCCCCCAAAGTTTCTACCGGAGAAAGTAAGACAAAAACGTGCATCAACCCCTATGCGTAGATTACCCCAATGTCACCTCGGGAATCCGCGAGTTGAGTGCCAAAACAAACATCAAGTGAATCGATGTACTACCCCATTGTCACCACGGGTATTCATATGCAAGACATACATCAAGTGTTCTCAAATCCAACAAAGTATTCAATCTGATAATAGTGAAACTTCAATGGTAAAAACTCAATTCATCATAACAAGATAGAGAGGGAGAAACACCATATGATCCAACTATATTAACGAAGCTCGCGGTACATAAAGATTATTCCAAATCAAGAACATGAGAGAAAGAGAGATCAAACACATAGATACTGGTACATATCCTCAGCCATGATGCTGAAGTACTCTCTCCTCATCATGGTGGCTGCCGGGATGATCAAAATGGCCTCCGGTGAAGATCCCCCTGGCAGGGGCCTGAACAGGGTACCGATGGAGATCGCTTTGGTACAGAGGCTTGCGGCGGCAAAACTTCTCATCTAGGATTCTTTCTTGAGTTTGGGGTATTTATAGGAATTTTTGGCGTCGATCTCACGTTAGGGGGTGCCCAAGGGGCCCACAAGCTCGAGGGGCACGCCCACCAGGCTTGTGGCTCCCTCGGCCACTTCCTAGTCCAGCTTCAGTGCTCCGTGGGTCTCTTATGGTCCATAAATAATCGCTGTTAATTTTTAGCCCATTCCGATAACTTCTATTTCTGCACAAAAAACAACAACATGGTAGTTCTGTTGAAAACAGTATCAGTCTGGGTTAGTTCCATTCAATTAACCAAAACCATATAAAACTGTTGCAAACATGGCATGAATACTTCAAAAATTATAGATACATTGGATACATATCAAGGGGAACCACTGCAACCCATCAAAGAATTGGAGGGTGGCTCGATCGGGACTAGGCTAAGTCGTTATAGTTGGATTTTGAGCCTCCTGACAGACAAGATCAAGTAGTAGGTCATGAAGATGATGAGAGCACTTGATTAGGCCTATAGTCGGCGGCTACCTAGGATAACCCATCAACCACTATGTCTTAATGACTTTAGTTACCCAATAGTGGTATACTCTAGTGAAATATGATACTTACTAATAGTCAGGAAACAATCGACTACACCTGAATCCATGAATAACATCAATACCAGCCCATTATGTACCCCCTCCTAGTGCACTATATAAGTCGGGAGGGGAGTGATGGAGTCAAATCCGGCATATCTCGTGTAGGGGATCCTGATCCGATAGTCTTGGCTAGATGGTAACATGACACATGGGTACACCAATGTTTACCCAGGTTTAGGCACTCTAGAGAGGTAAACCCCTATATCCTGCTTTGATTGTATTGATGGATGGGGTACAAAGTATAGGTTGATCTATCTTAAGATTAGGTATGAGTGACTTGGCCTCTACGGTGTACACCCCTTGGCTTATATAGACATCGGGGGTACCTAGAGTTACACATAGGTCTGTTACATTTGAAGATTAGCATGCCGAAGATTACATCTGTGCGTTGGAGTATGCACCAAGTCTTTGGAAGATTCCTCTGGGCCTGACGAATGTGGTCCACTGATTGGTCGTTTTGGGGTCCTCGGCCCGACCCACGTACTAGGGAGCTGACCTGGTTAGCACCCCCTTATCGAGCAGACCATCAATAACCCACGAACCGATCTTCAAGCCAAGGACTAACCTGGACTACTTCCTTCATCCTTGGTTTTGTCCTTCGAACTGGTTCAACAATATATTCGTGTGTTCCCCTCCCAAGGTGATCAAGTTCTGCTCGAGGAATATCATACTTTAGGCACCCGAGGAGCCCCAACCGAGCCTCCCAAGTTGCAGTTATCCACTTGTTGGATCCGAAGAACCTACCCGAGCAAAGCTACCTCAGTGTTGAACTCTTCCTGTGCCAGGATAATGGCGCCGATTTGGTCATGTTCTAACAACTTTTACCAAACACGGATCACCGCCGCGCACTAGAGAACCATGTGGTATTTTTAGATGTCATTATCGCGTGTGAGTGCAGCTCGAGGCCACTTCTATTGGCATGTCTAATCAATAAAGAGATCGTGCTCTGGATTTCTAGCAGCATTATCAGCAAAAGCCCTTGATTCACACAAGCATATAATGCACATTGCATAGGGAACCCGTGAAATTACTGCCACACAATATACCCTTTCGGTGTTTTCACCAGCCCATAAGAGGGGCATGGTAAAAATGAATCATGCTTCACGCTTTTATCTTGCTCCTACTCTCCTCATCTTCAAGCTCCAGCACCTGAAGAACCAAACCCCAAAATCTTCCAATCTCCCCCCATCTCGAGCGATGGTCAAAAAGTGAACTTGTACCACAACGACGAAGGCCTCCAAGGGTGAGCTGAAGGCCACCGCGGGGAGTCAGGGGGTCGCTAACAACACAAAGAAGGCAATGAGCAATAGGAGACAACAGTTGTCCTCCGTGGCCACCACAAGGACATCATCGAGCTCCAAGACCTTGGGTACCTTACGGCTTCCAAGGTCGCTCGATGTCGTTTGCCACTCGGCGGATGGTCATCGATACATTCATCTGTCAGGGTACCAGAGCCCCCCGTCGGTGAGCACGTTGTCTTTGTTTTGCATCTCCTCCAAGGTTTGGGATTTCCAATCCACCGCTTTCTCTGATTTCTCCTTTATTTTTATGGCCTCCCATTCCACCACCTTTCCCCAAATTCCATTCTCCACATCGCCTCTTACATCACTTTTTGTGAAGCCTTCCTCTGCATTGAGCCCCACTTCGGGCTTTGGCTTAAGTTGTCTTGTGTGAATATGCACACCAATGGGGGTCAACCCAGAGAGTGCGGAGCTTCCATGACTAGCAAGATCCCGAGTGCCAAATGGCTGCAGGGAAATTTCACTGAAACCCTGAAACTCTGGCAGGAGGAGTGGTTCTATACGGCTGATGCGTCATTGGGTATCAGGAGGGGGTTCTCGCCTTCTCGGTCGCTTCTCGAGAGAGGCTTCATTCGTGGAACCCCAGGAACCTGACTTGGGGAATGAGGAAAAACTGGAGGCACTTTAGGAGCGGGTGAAGTTCTTCATCGATCAAGGCATCACCCTTATCGATGTGATACACATCATGCTCCACCACAGAGTCCAACTTGTCCAAGCCCGAGCTTCTCCTTTGTGCAAGTTTGTCATTACAGGTGATGTGACCTTGATGTTGATGCTAAAACCAGCAGATCCCCGGTAGGGGGTCCCAACCTTGGTGATTTGAGCTAGATGGTAATAGGAGAAAATAGGGACATGATGTTTACCAGGTTCAGGCCATTTCAAGGAGGTAAAACCTATGTCCTACTTCTGCTATATTGATTGTGATGGGGTAGAGAGTATAGTATGATCTACCTCAAGATCGTATGAAGGAGTTCTAAGCTGTAAAACCTCATAATTTTCCTTCTACAGACTAAACCCCAAGACTTATATAGGCACCAGGGTATCTATGGCCTAGACAAGGTCGGTTACAATCTAGGGATAAACATGCCGATAGTTTGAACATATCTTGAAGTGTACACCAAGTCTTCATCAGATCTTCACCTTGATCACGTCGAGGGCCAGGCCTGGATGGCCCATTCATCAATCTTTGGTGGGTCCTCCGCTCAGCCCATAACTGGCGGGCTAACATGGCAATCACCCCCTAATTCAGGACACCAACAGTAGCCCCTGAACTAGTCTCCAAGCTGAGGGCACCGGGTATCTTTTTAAGGATAATCTTAAGTCTTTGGCTTCATAGGCGAGTTCCATCCTCCACGCCAGCTCCTAATTTCGAGGTTATGCTTGGCTTCAAGGTCTTCTAGGCCTTATTGATTGTGTCCATGCGTCAGACATGATAATCAAATAATAAAAGATATCTTTTAATAGGACCCCATCCTCTACAGACTTCACTAATTAGCAGGGCCGATGCATTCCTTTAGCTTAGCTAAGAAGACTTGCCACCAGAGTGATGTCTACTATGCAGCCTTCTTCTTGTAGACCCGTGTTGGGCCTCCAAGCGCCGAGTTCTGTAGGACAGTAGCAAATTTCCCTCAAGTGGATGACCTAAGGTTTATCTATCCGTGGGAGGTGTAGGATGAAGATGGTCTCTCTAAAACAACCCTGCAACCAAATACAAGAAATCACTTGTGTCCCCAACACACCCAATACATTGGCAAATTGTATAGGTGCACCAGTTTGGCAAAGTGATGGTGATACAAGTGTTATATGGATAGTAGATATAGGTTTTTGTAATATGAAAATATAAAAACAACAATGTAACTAGTAACAAAAGTGAGCAAAAACGGTATTGCAATGCTTGAAAACAAGGCCTAGGGTTCATACTTTCACTAGCGCAAAATCTCTCAACAATAATAACATAATTGGATCATATAACAATCCCTCAAAGTGCAACAAAGAATCACTCCTAAGTTTCTATCAGAGAACGTAGGACAAAAATGTGCATCAACCCCTAGGCATAAATTACCCCAATGTCACCTCGGAAATCGTGAGTTGAGTGCCAAAACATACATCAAGTGAATCAATAGAACACCCCATTGTCACCATGGGTATCCACATGCAAGACATACATCAAGTGTTATCAAGTCCAATAATCAATCCAACATAACGAAACCTCAAAGTGCAAGATTCGATTCATCGCAAGAAGGTAGAGAGGGAAGAACACCATAAGATCCAAATATATTAACAAAGCTCACGGTACATAAAGATCATGCCAAAACAAGAACACAAAGAGAGAGATAGATAGAGAGAGAGAGAGTGAGAGAGAGAGAGAGAGAGAGAGAGATCAAATACATAGCTACTGGTACATACCCTCAACACCGAGGGTGAACTACTCCCTCCTTATCATGCTGGCCACCATGATGATGAAGATGGCCTCCGGTGATGATTTCCGTCTCCGATAGGGTGCCGAAATGGTGTCTCGATTGATTCGTGGCTATAGAGGCTTGCGGCGGCGGAACTTCTCATCTAGGTTTTTTTGGGTTTTTTGGTATTTATAGGAATTTTTGGCGTCGGTCTCACGTCAAGGAGGTGCTCGAGGGGCCCACAAGCTCAGGGGGCGTGCCCCTATGTTTGTGGCTCCCTTGTCCACTTCCTGGCCTTGCTCCGATGGTTCAGGGGTCTCTTTTGGTCTATAAAAAATTACTGTAAATTTTTAGCCCATTCTGAGAACTTTTATTTCTGCACAAAAAATGACACCACGGTAGTTTTGCTGTAAACAACGTGAGTCCGGGTTAGTTCTAGTCAAATCATACGAAAACCATATAATTTTTTTGTAAACATGGCATGAATACTTCATAAATTAGAGATATGTTGGAGACGTATCAGGGAGGCTTGGCCAGGTCAAACCCTGATAGCGTTTTCTGTCGAGAACCAAAATGTTGCCTCTAGCGGTCAAGTCGAGCCATCTCATCGATAGTTTTTATTGAGCATATCATTGCTTGAGGCAGTTTCCATTGGCACATCTCATCAATAAAGGGAGCATGCTCCCGATCTTTTGGTGACATCATTAACAAGAATGCCTCAATCCACAAGCACATATACTGCATGATGTATCGGGAACTGACAATTTCTACTGCGAGGCGGGTTAATCCTTGGTATTTTACTAACCTATAAAAGGGAGTTGGGGTAATCGATCTAATTCATGCTTCCACCCCCCTAGATTCATTGCCTCCAAGATTCCCCAATGCTCCAGCGCTCCGTGATTGTCTCTTTATCCAATCCTCTCACCACTTCCGGCCTTGCCATAAAAATGGCTAGAGAGGGGGAAGACACGGCCCCCTGATGCTTGAGGCTGCCAATAGGAGAGGGCAGTGGCTACCATCCAATGTCACCATCGACACTATCACCAAGGTTTAGACGGATGGTACCTCCCATCCACGGTTAAGTTCTGGTCTGCCTCCTTGCTAATGAGGTCCGTTCGGCCTCCGCTATTCCCGCTCCTCATAAGTGGGAGAGGGTGGCATTCATCTCCCACTTCCTTCAGGGTCTAGTATTTCTCCTCCATCCCTTTGTTAGGGGTCTCTTATTCTTCTACAGTCTGGACTTCCACCACCCCGCTCCAAACTCCATTCTCCACATCGCCTCTTTCATCATGATCCTCGAAGCCTTCCTTCGCGTGGAACCTCACTTCAGGCTGTGGCTCATGATGTTCGACATCAAGTCACACAGTAGCTGCTCCAAGATCACCGGTTACGGAGGGGCTATGATAAGAAAGATCTCCAATGTTACCTGCCCGAAGGGATGTTTATCGAAACCTTGAAGCTCTGGCAGCAAGATTGGTTCTACATGACCAAAAGAGGAAGGCCCAACCTTCTCGTCTGAACCACCGAGGAGGTTAGTCTCCTGGGCCAACAAGAATATCGTCAGGGTAAATGAAGAGGAGGTGAATGTGCTCCAGGGTCTGATGAAAGCTATGGTGGATTCGGGCATCACCTTGATGGACATAGTCGATGTGATGCTTCTCCATTGCATCGTTCCTCCAAATTTAACATATTCCAATGTGGAGGTACAAGCCTGACGAGGAAGCAGCGCTCAACCATCTTTACCGAGGTACAAGCCTCGTTGGGATGTGGAAGCTTCTTTTCAAAAACAAAGAAGGACGCATCCACACCCCAAGCTGAGGACATGGGCTATGGCCATGCGTATGCTGCCACCGAGGTAATTGCTTTATTGCTAGTATTTTTGCGTTTATTTTTCTGCCACTGCTTTCTAATTGAGTGGTTACTTTATGTGTTTCACACATAGGAATGGCGTTCGTGCGCTAGGAAGATGGTGGCTCCTTCCCCATTGCCAGAGGACCCCATGACCCCTGAGCCCGAGAGGCTCCTGTCCGAGGACCCCTATGAGGTCTTGATCAGGAATAAGAAAGGGGAGATGAAGGGCTGGACCAAAAGCTTGTCTAGCCACAACTCTTCCTTGGAGCCAACCGAGGAGGTAGAAGAGAGTGGAGGGCCTTCTTCCAAAGGTGGGAAGAGATCAACGTCCGTAAAGGTCGGGGAGATTGCTCTTCCTCAGACGTTCAAGCGTCCAAGAAGGGCTCACGTCACCTCGACGGGTAAAACCTCAGCAATCAGGGAGACTATCGGCTCGAGCTCATCCGAAGACAACCAACGTCTCCTCGGGAACACCCAGAGGCAAAGACGTAACGATCATCTTTGAAAGATATTTCTGGCTGACATCTTCTACCTCACTTACTAGATGCTTTGTTCCTAGCCCGATGAAATGTCTCCAACATATCTATTATTTATTAAGAATTCATGCCATGTTTATTATATTTTTGTATGATTTTGGTGCACTTTTATATGAATTTTATATGATTTTCATGGACTAACATGTTGACCTAGTGCCAAGTGTTAGCTGATGTTTTCTGCTTCTCTTTGGTTTTCCAAAAAATCCATATCAAATGAAGTCAGAATACAACCAAACTTTTTGACGATTTTTTCTGGAAGGAAAGGGACCCAGGAAGCTTTGGGAGAGTACTAGAAGACCCACAGGGGCCCCACAAGCCACTTGGGCACACCCAAGTAGCTTGTGGCCCCCCTATGGCACCTCTTTGCATGATTCCAACGCCAAAAATTCTTATAAATACAGAAATCCTCGAGAGTTAACCTAGATGAGTTGTTCAGCCACCGCAAGCCTCTATACCAAAGCGATCCCACCTGGAGCCTTGTTCTCGCACCCTACTGGAGGGGAGAATCATCAAGGAGTCCATCTTCATCATCCCGATGGTCTCCATGACAAGGAGGGAGTAGTTCACCCTCTGGGCTGAGGGTATTTACCAGTAGCTATGTGTTTGATCTCTCTCTCTCTCTCTCTCTCTCTCTCTCTCTCGTGTTCTTGATTTCACATGATCTTGATGTACCGTGAGCTTTGTTAATATAGTTGGATCATATGGTGTTTCTCTCTCTATCTTGTTGTGATGAATTGAGTTTTGACCTTTGAGGTTTCACTATTATCGGATTGAATACTTGTTGGATTTGGGAACACTTGGTGTATGTCTTGCATATGAATACCCATGGTGAGAATGGTGTGTTCTATTGATTTACTCGATATATGTTTTGGAAATCAACTTGCGGATTCCCGCCGTGACATTGGGGTAATGTATGCATAGGGGTCGATGCATGTTTTCATCCTACTGTCTCTGGTAGAAATCTTAGGGCACTCTTTGAAATTCTTTGTGTTGGATTGAATATTATTAATTTGAAGTTGTTTGATGCATATCGAATAATCAACTCACAGATACTTGTGGTGATATTGGAGTATTGATGTCTACTACGCAAATTTATTCTTGTAGACATGTGTTGGGCCTCCAAGCGCAGAGTTTTGTAGGACAATAGCAATTTTCCTCAAGTGGATGACCTAAGGTTTATCAATCCGTGGGAGGTGTAGGATGAATATGGTCTCTCTCAACCAACCCTGCAACCAAATAATAAAAAGTCTCTTGTGTCCCCAACACACCAAATACAATGGTAATTTGTATAGGTGCACTAGTTCGGCGAAGAGATGGTAATATAAGCGTAATAATGATAGTAGATATTGATTTTTGTGATAGGAAGAATAAAAAACAGCAAGGTAGCAGTTGATAAAACGGAGCACAAACGGTATTGGAATGCTTGAAAATCAGGCCTAGGGTCCGTACTTTTTCTAGTGCAATCTCTCAACAATGCTAACATAGTTGGATCATATGATTATCCCTCAAAGTGCAATAAAGAATCACTCCCGAGTTCCTATTAGCAGAGAACAAAAGATAGAAATTGTTTGTAGGGTACGAAACCACCTCAAAGCTATTCTTTCTGATCAATCTATCCTAGAGTTTGTACTAAAATAACACCATATGACACACATCAACCAACTCTAATGTCACCTAGATACTCCAATGTCACCACAAGTATCCGTGAGTTAATGCTGTGATATGCATCAATTAACTTCATGGTCATAATATTCAATCCACACAAAGAACTACAAGGAGACCCCAAAGCTTCTATCAGAGAAAAGATAATAAAAACGTGCATCAGCCCCTATACATAAATTACCCCAATGTCACCTCGGGAATCCGCAAGTTGAGTGCCATAACATACATCAAGTGAATCAATATGACACCCCATTATCACCTCAAGTATTCATACCGCAAGACATACATCATGTGTTCTCAGATCTGAACATTCAATCCGACAAGACAACTTCAAAGGGTAAAGATTCAATTCATCACAAGATAGAGAGGGGAAAACACCATATGATCTGACTATATTAACAAAGCCCATGATACCTCAACATCGTGACATCTCAAGAACACAAGAGAGAGATTAAACACATAGCTACTGGTACAAACCCTCAGCCCCAAGGGTGGACTACTCCCTCCTCATTGTGGTGGCCACCAGGATGATGAAGATGGCCACCGGTGGTGATTCCCCCCTCTGGCGGAGTGCCAAAGAAGGGCTCTAGATTGGATCTCGCGGTTCTGGAATT
Source organism: Triticum dicoccoides (assembly GCF_002162155.2). Lineage (NCBI taxonomy): Eukaryota > Viridiplantae > Streptophyta > Magnoliopsida > Poales > Poaceae > Triticum > Triticum dicoccoides. The sequence continues at coordinate 381,445,424 of NC_041381.1, read as the reverse complement.
GGCGGCGACTGGAACAAAATTTCGTTAACTCCCCTAGGGTTTTTGGAATATTTGGCATTTATAGAGCGAAGAGGCGGTGCGGGAGGCCACCGAGGTGGGCACAACTCAGGTGCTGCTCTGGCCCATTGGATGTCTTCTGGCCCATAAAAAACCACAAAAAGTTTCACCGTGTTTGCACTCCGTTTGATATTGATTTCTTGCAATGTTAAAAACAAGCAAAAACATCAACTAGCACTGGGCACTATGTCAATAGGTTAGTCCCAAAAAATGATATAAAATTGCTATAAAATGAGTGTAGAACATCCAAGAATGATAATATAACAACATGAATACTTCATAATTATAGATACGTTGGAGACGTATCAGCATCCCCAAGCTTAATTCCTACTCGTCCTTGAGTAGGTAAATGATAAAAGAAATAATTTATGAAGTGTGAATGCTAGCAAAGTGCATAAGTTTGATCAATGATAATTTCACTCACTTTCCCTAGCATCATAACATCAACTCTTTCTCATAAAACTCATCATGATAAAGTAGCAACCAATTCACATGTTATGGTTCAAACAATGAATTATATTGAAACTCAACAACCTATATTCTTAGTCACCTAACTATTGCAATTCAACTTATTCAACAGAGTCTAAGTAAGAGATCCACATAACCATCATATAGTCTTCTATGATTGTTAACACTCACTGCATACACATAAGCAAAACGTTTCAATCGGACACATAGAAAGATATGGGCTTATAATTTCGCCTCCCAACGTATTCAACTCAAGGGTGATGTCAACAATAATAACTCATGATACCCATATCCAACTGGATATATGTGCCTAGATCTTTCCTCACCACATGATGCTTGCCAAAAGAGAAAAATAAAAAGAAATAGAGAGAAAAACTTTGACTCTTGCATGAAAGTAAATACATAAAAGTAAAAGGTAGGCCCTTCGCAGAGGGAAGCAGAGGTTGCCATGCGCTTTTTGTTTGTATGATCAATCCCTTAGTGCAAGAAAACATCACATTATATTGCCCCTTATGATATCAACCTCTATTATGCAGTCTGTCGCTTTTATTCTTTGCCATCACAAGTTCGTACAACACTCAATTTTCCCTTACACTAAATGATCTAACAGTTTTAGAAGCAATTTTTATTGCCTTATTGCACCGATGACAACGTACTTGAAGGATCTTACTCAATCCTTAGGTAGGTATGGTGAACTCTTGAGAATAAGATTTCTGTTTAAGAGTTTTTGGATGCACAAGTAGTATCTCTACTTGGTGTGGAATTTTTGGCTAGCAAAGATGGGGGGCAAGCACCACATGTTGAAGGATTTATGACAATATAACTTCTATGTGAATATGAACAAACATAAATCATTACGTTGTCTTCCTTGTCAAATGTCACAATTTTGGCATATAATATTTTGATAGGGGCTCACAATCACAAAAAATTTCCAAGATAGCATATTTGCATGTGAAAGTTCTCTTCCTTCTACTAATCATTCATGAATTTCTCGTATGACCAGTATTGTGATTGTCAAGCTTCAAAAGATTTCACTTTCTAAACCCAATGTGAAGCTACCACTAGGCATGATATGAACATACAATTTCAACTTCATGATATTCAATTCATTCAACAATTTACTCATAGGATATAAGTGAAGCACAAGAGTAAATGACAAGCTACTCCAAAAAGATATAAGTGAAGATCAAGCGAGTAGTTAAACAAATGGGTAGCCAATTGTGGATTTTCTCTTATTTTGAAACTTTCAAACCTGTTGGGAATATAACTCCTAGGCATGAACCGCCCAGGAGGGGCCGGGTCATACCATTGGCGACTTAAGATAAGAGGGCCAATAAGGCCCAAGAATCCAGATGGCAGTTCATGGCGCAAGCTTCTTGCGGGACCAAGGACCAGAAAGGCTCGAGGCCCGAGAGCGTGAGCCGTCATATGTAAAACTTGTTTTGCAAGATAGGTTCGTTAGAAACCAAACATGTCATGTCTGTGTGAGCCGGTAGGGACTCTGTAAGCCGCTGATGACATCAATCTGTATATAAAGGGGTGACCCGGTGGCGGGTTAAGGCAAGAAACAAGCAGTCAAAATCTAGGTCAAGTGTATCTCGCTCCCTGGTAATCGAAACCCAAGCAATACAATCTAAAGCAGGAATAGGCTCTTACCTCGATCATGAGGGGCCGAACATAGGTAATTCTCGTGTCCTTTGTCCCATTCAACTTGTCGGATATCGGGTTCTGGCAAACCCCTTAAGGTTCGAACTCTGGGGTGCGCACGAAGATCTTCTACCTACCGATACTCGCCCACAACCTCGCTGCGATTCTAAGCTAGCATGATGAACAACACAAGAGACATGAGGTTTATACTAGTTCGGGCCACCGTTGTGGTGTAATACCCTAATCCAGTGTGTGGTGTGGTGGATTGCCTCTTGGGCTGATGATGAACAGTACAGAGGAAGAACAACCTCGCGAGAGGTGTTATTGTGATGGAGTGGATGAACTAGGTCTCGGTCGAGATTCCAGATGCCCTCCTATTGTGGTGGCTATCTCTATTTATAGAGGCCCTGGTCCTCTTCCCAAATATTGAGTGGGAAGGGAGCCAACAACGGCCATTTTGAAAGGGGACAACTAGTACAAGCTATCCTGACTAAAGGTGGTCTTCGACTGCCAAAGGCACTGGTGATGACGCCATCTTGGGCTCCAGGGTGACCTCCGTCCTGTCTTCCTGCTGGTATTGGTCTTGTTGCACTGATATGGAAACCTTTGCTTGATGCCTCGGTACTCCGCGCCTGCGCTTGCCCCCTTTGCACCAAAGAGGAAACGAGGATGCTGCGTAGGCTGGCGCCCGCCTGGTCTTGATCGTCATGGCTTGCGTCACGAGCACCTCGCGAGGTACCCCTTGCCTTGATCTCTACGCCTCCTCGCGAGCCTGCCTGGTGAGGCCGCCCCTGAGGAGGCCTTGTGTCATGCGCCCCGCGAGGCTTGGCCCCTCTCGAGGGTGTTGAGCATTTGTTGATGAAGTCGGGCCATACTGGGCCGCTAGCTGAGCCACGCTGCAGGCCGCAGGCAGGCAAGTCTGGGGCCCAGAACACCGACAGTAGCCCCTGGGCCCAAGGCACGCTCAGACTTGGCTTAGCGGTGAAGCCAAAGGGCAGGTGCGGAGCGCCACGGGCCCCAACAGCCTGCGGCCTTGGTCGCCGCGTGGTAGTTGATTGGATGTGGGCGTCTCTGCTTCCCCACACTGCCTCGGCAACTGCCCGATTTGACGAGTCCCTGCTGCATGCAAAAAGAGTCATCATTACCTATGATCGTGGAGGCCGACGGTTGGCCTCCCCTGGACTATAAGTACGGAGGGGCAGGAGCCCCCGTTGCACATCTCCTCTTGCTACGCCTGCTTCTTCCCCCCTACTCCACCTTCATTCTCGATGCCAATGGCACCGATCCGCAGGTTCTCAGCCGAAGAGAAAGGAAAGCCCCCCCGGGAGGGGCTTGACCCGCTCCCGCTGAAGAAGCTGCCGGTCCCGTGCCGCCGTGACGAGGTTGCGAGGCTGGAGATGATGAGGCCTTGGTGCATGTTGTGGTCCTAAGACTGACAGTATAAAGGGGGTAGGTATGGAGAGGCAAGATCTCAGCTATGGTGAAGATGTACACACGAGATTTACGAGTTCAGGCCCTTCATAGTGGAAGTAACAACCCTACGTCTCGGTGCCCGGAGGTGGTCGATTGGATTATGTGTGTGATATTACAGGGGGTGCGAACCCTTGTGCCAGAGGGGGAGGGTGGCTTATATAGAGTGCGCCAGGACCCTCGGCCACCTCCATTACAAGGGACTTAATGTACATAAAGTAAGGGGCGTTACTGGTAACGTCTGCCTTAAGTGTTATTAATGATCTTAATGACTACGGAGTGAATGCCTGACCATTACAGTGCTGAGTGACTCCAGGTCTTCAGTAAGGTCGAGTGACTCTCCATATGGTCGAGTGACGGTAGGGAGGAGGACCTCCGAGTGATGTGGCTGTCGAGTGGATTGCACTCGACATGTACAACCGGGGCTCTCCTGTTGTCTCTTGGTCCTTTTATCTTCCAGGGTAGTGACCTTGGGTAGGGTGCATAGGTCAGGCCTATGACCCTACCCCAAGTCTGTATCCTCATCAGTAGCCCCCAAATGGATTAAAGTGCGAGTGGAAAGTAGGTCGAAGTTGAACCTGCTCTGAGCTTAGTGTCTTCATGAGTGTTTTCTGCAAGTCTGAACGCATGCGTAGGTACTTTGGTGTCAACTCAGTCGCCTTGATCCATTCAGAGAACTGTCGAATGAACTAGTGCCTCGATTTCCACGCCGCCTTTTTCACCACGTATGCTGCGCGCGACTGTTGCGGGATTTGACAGAATCGCCTGGTCCCACGCGTCAGTCACTCGGAAGTGACCCTTTATAAGGTGACGGAACCGAGGCGCCTGCACTGTGCACACCCTTTCCTCCTTCTTCCTTCTCCATCGCGCCCTGCTCTTCTGTTCCGCCGCTGCCGCTCCATCGCCACGGTGAAGGACAAGACGGCAGCGCTAGAACGCGCAAAGAAGACGAAGGGGGCAGTGAAGGGAAAGAAGCAGCAACGCGGATTGTCTTCGCGTGCGGGGCTGCCGCCGGGCTGGATCCAGGGCGATTGGATCTGGTCTTCCATTCGGCAGGCAGATCTGGACGAGCTGGCGGAGTCTGGGCTAATCGCCAAGGGAGAGGCAAGGCTGCCGGAGGGGAGATGAGTCCCCAGCCTCGACCGGGTGAGTTCGTTCTGCTCGCCACCCATGTCGACCGCGGTTTATCGCTTCCTCCGCATCCTTTCCTCCGGGGGTTCCTGAAATTTTTCGGTGCTCAGCTCCACCATTTTTCTCCCAACACCATCACGTATTTAGCTGCGTTTGTATCAATGTGCGAGAACTTCTTAGGGTGTCGACCGCACTGGGGTCTTTTCAAACACATCTTCACCATTCATTCCCAGTCGGTAAAAAAGGCGAAGTCGAGTGACTCGAAAACCCATGTCATCCAGATGTGTGGGGGTTTAGGTATCCAAAAGAGGAATGGGAGTGCCTTTCCCGCCGTGACTCTCCCTGATTCCGTTAGAGGCTGGCAGTCGACCTGGTTCTACTGCCAGGACGTCGCAGCTCCAGGTCAGTCGACTGGTCTTTCCCACTTCTCGCTTGACTGTGTTCAGACCCCTACTCCACTGAAAGTAACCACTAATGAGACCATGGAGACAAGGATGTTGGTGGATAGAGTGGTCTAGCTCATCAATGATGGCGTTACTGGCCTGGACCTACTGGAAGTGTTCCTCAGTCAATGCATCCAACCTCTCCAGGCCCGTGATCACCCGATGTGGCTGTATTCCGGACCGGACGACACCGCTCAGGTCCATCCAGAAGAAGTGCCGTCCGCAACTGTAGCCTTGTGGATGAGGAGCATCATAGGCAACCAGGACAACCCCAGAGGATCCAGGCGAGTCGTCCCCTTCAGCGATGGGAACCCACCTGACAATGTATACTTTTTGTTCCGACTGCTTCCCGCTCACGCTCCGACTGTACTTGATGTTGACTGACTCTGACTCGACCGATTTGTTCTGCAGGTATTCACTGAGATGCATTCGATGCCCAATGGTGAACAAGCTTTGGAGCAGGAACAGGAGGGAGGAGACAGTGCGGAGGAGAGTGGTGAGTGGGAGTCTCTGGGAGAAGAGGAGGAGGAGGAGAGCGAGGAGTCGGACGAGGAGGAAGAAGTCGACTCGCCGCCACGCTCCGAACGCCGATCCAAACAACAGCATGACCCGTCTGGCGGGCGCGGAAAAAGCGTGGCCCCGAGTGCCCATACTCAGAAACGCACTCGGACGTCGACCCCGGAACCGACGGAGAAGGTGGCCAAGCAGCCTAAAGTTGGTCCTCCCAAGGCTCGGAAGACATTGCCACGGATTAAGATGGACATCCCTGTTGCTTCGGGGTGAGTATCTTGCTTGTGTTTTCGTAGGTCGACTGAAGATTTACTTGTTCTGACCGACCAATTCATGTGTCTTTCCAGTCCCACCTCTGCTGCCATGGACATGGACATTGACAAGGCGCCAGGAGACGAAGAGGCCACCTCACGAGTCGGTAAGTCCGATCGACCAAGCTTCATTAAGTTGGGTAGACCATCAATCAGCAGAATTTCTGACATTTCTCTCTTTCTGTAGTTCCGCAAGAAGTTGTTGTGCTTCCTGACGATGAAGAAGAAGTGCCTCTGCAGGAGAAGAAGAGGAGGAGTGGGAGCACTGGCAGGAGGAGGCTTGAGGTTCAGGTTCCTCAGTTGACGCCGACACTCGAGGCGGTGGTCGATCATTCTGGAGAACCTGTTCGGACTAGCGTCACTTTTGCCAGCCCACTTACGACTGATCGTCCGGCAGACTCGACTGCACCTACTCCTGCTGCTCCAGTGCAACTCCATGCCTCTGACCTAGCGACTGCTTCGGCTGCTCTGCATCCATCACTTTTTGTTGTGTATCAAACTCCAGATGACTCGCCGGGCGCCGCTAGGGAAGCTCTTCGTTAGGTGAACCTTGTCATGGAGCAGGTGAAACTGATGCATGAGGCTAGTCAGGTAGCTTACAACGCCAGCACCGCTCTTCAGACCAATGTTCAGGTCAGCAAAATTTCGACTAAACTTTTGAGTGTTGCCTTTATATCTTTGTATATGATCACCCACTGGGGTGTTCCTTTGCCTAGAATTTAGGAAAACTTCAACTCCGCTCGCCTTGAGCTGAGTCTCAGTAAATTGTTTGAACCAGTGGGGGCACGCCGAGTGTACCCACTGTTGTAGTCTCCGAGACCACGATCGACTGCTAGCAGTCGACTGAGGTCTAATGTTGTATCCTCACGCTGAGTAGGCCTTGCTGAGTATTGATCTGATCCAGTGGGGGCACGCTAAGTGCAACCACTGGGTGTAGTCCCCGAGACTACTGTTGAATATTTGATTCAGCAGTAGTCTTAGAGTAATTCTTCTCCGTCACTGTCACTTATTTCTGTCGACTGACAGTCTGTCTTTCTGGTTGCAGAGGTCTTGTGATCTTGGAGATCGGCTCACCGAATTAAAGAAGAAGCATATCAGCATTGAACTTGACCTTGAACTCGCGAAGAAGAATCTCAAGACTGCTCAAGAAGAAACGACCATCATGGGAGGTAAACACTCGACTGTTTTGTCTGCTTTGTAGCTCCCACTTCGCACTGGTTTTTTCTTTCAGTCTCTTTGAACCGAGTGATTTCACACAAGCAGATGTGCGTAGTGAAAATCGCCAACTTCAGTCCCGTTTGAAGAGTGTTGTTTCTTTAGAGAGGATGAAGGAGGCTTTGGAGCAGAAGGATCTAGATCTGGTAGCTGCTCAGAAGGAAGCACGTGAGAAGATGAAGCTTGCGGACCAGAAGCTGGCTTCAGTCAGCAAATTGGAGGAGGAGAACGTGAAGCTGAAGACTGCCATCTCGGACGCTAATCGAGAAGTCGAGCAGCTGAGGAAGGACAAGGAGAATTTGACCACTGAAGTCGGCGGCCTCAGGACCAAGACAGACAAGCTAGAGTCCTATCTGGAGAAACTCGCCTCAAAACTTGTTCTGAAGCTTGAAGGTATGATCATCGACTCCGGTTACTTTGTCGCCAACTAAACTTTGTTGTCATGCCGTCAACTCATTGTTTTTCGCAATGGGACAGAACTGTGTCAGGACTTTGAAGCTGAAACTGGGAGGGTCGAGACGGGTCTCGACCCCATCAATTGTCTTGTGAAAGATGACGTTGCAATGAATCTGCTGCGATTGGAGTCGCGCTTGGATGGTGCAGTTGCTTATCTGGCTCGACTGAAGGCAGCGATGACTCAAGTGGATGCTGAACTCTGGCCTCAGGCGGAGCTGTCTCAAGATCTCGAGTTCCTGATGACTCGACTAAATCAGATTCCAGCCCGAGTGCAAGAGTGGAAGAAATCTTTCGCTCGCTGTGGTGCCTATGTCGCCTTGTCGTTGGTCCGAGTGCACTGCAAGGAGGCTAAGGAAGACAAGCTGGTAGCTCTGAAAGTGGACACCTTCCTCGAGGCAGCCACTCGCATTGCTGACAGCATTAACCTCGACAACTTTTGTGATCCGGCCAGTCCTTCTCCCGCCGAGTGATTGAAAAAAACATTATGCTTCACCTTTATTTGCCTCGGGATGCCAAGTGATTTTGTAACCATTAAAACGGCTTCAGGTCTGGTGCACGAGTACTTTTAATCTGCGGTTAGGAAACTCTGGATTTGTCTTTGAATATATTGGGTTTATCTTCGAGTGAAGTCTGTTCTTCACTTGGATCGGTTTCCCATCGTCTGATGCAGGTGCTGAAGAAGGATCAGTAGTCGACCCATTGATGAGCCCTTGGTAGCATTGATCAGCTCATCAGCGAGGTACTCAGCAATGGTCTTGATGTTCCTGTCATCAGCGAGGGGCCAATCATTGGGTGCATACAATCTCGTCCTTCTTCTTGACGGTGCAGCCCCTGGGTGGGGGGGGGGTGTGGTCAACCTGCAGCCTCACTCATCACTCAATATGATTTTTCAAACTTAGGCGAGCACTGGGCTGCAGCTAAGCCCCCGAGTGGGAGGTCTGCTCACCACTCGGTAGGATTTTTCAAACTTAGGCGAGCACGGGGCTGCAGCTAAGCCCCCGAGTGGGAGGGCTGCTCACCACTCGGTAGAATTTTTCAAACTTAGGCGAGCACTGGGCTACAGCTAAGCCTCCGAGTGAGAGGGCTGCTCACCACTCGGTAGGATTTTTCAAACTTAGGCGAGCACTGGACTGCAGCTAAGCCCCCGAGTGGGAGGGCTGCTCACCACTCGGTAGGATTTTTCAAACTTAGGCGAGCACTGGGCTGCAGCTAAGCCCCCGAGTGGGAGGGTTGCTCACCACTCGGTAGGATTTTTCAAACTTAGGCAAGCACTGGGCTGCAGCTAAGCCCCTGAGTGGAAGGGTTGCTCACCACTCGATAGGAATTTTCAAACTTAGGCGAGTGCTGTTCACCACAATCTCGTCCTTCTTCTTGACGGTGCGACCCCCAGAGGAGAAAGGGTTGCGACCGGCCCACACCGATTAGGAGGGCTCTTTTTTTATTACTTAGGCGAGTACTGGACTGCAGCTAAGCCTCCGAGTGGGAGGCAGACTCATCACTCAGTAGGATTTTTATCACTTAGGCGAGTACTGGACTGCAGCTAAGCCCCTGAGTGAGAGGCAGGCTCATCACTCGGTAGGATTTTTTCACTTGGGCGAGCACTGGGCTGCAGCTAAGGCCCCGAGTGAGAGGCAGACTCACCACTCGGTAGGATTTTTGTCACTTAGGCGAGCATTGGGCTGCAGCTAAGCCCCCGAGTGAGAGGCAGACTCACCACTCGGTAGGATTTTTGTCACTTAGGCGAGTACTAGACTGCAACTAAGCCCCCGAGTGAGAGGCAGACTCACCACTCGGTAGGATTTTTGTCACTTAGGCGAGTACTGGACTGCAGCTAAGCCCCCGAGTGAGAGGCATACTCACCACTCGGTAGGATTTTTATCACTTCATCTTAGGCGAAGCAGATTCGCAGCTAAGGCGATACGTACAAAAGAAATAAACAACAATCATTCGGAACAAAGTAAAATTATGTCTTTTGATAGCCGAACCAAGAGGTATTTCTTATTACATCCTCTCAGTCTAAATACTTAAGAGTAAAAAGGGCGGAGCAAATCCGCATTCCAAGCGCGCGGTTCATCTTTGTTGTGCTCGACATTGAAGAGATGGTATGCTCCGTTGTGGAGCACCTTGGTGACGATGAAAGGGCCCTCCCAAGCAGGAGCAAGCTTGTGTGGATTCTGCTGATCCACTTGAAGAACCAAGTCTCCTTCTTGAAATGCCCGACCCCTTAGTTCTTGGCATGGAATCGATGCAGGTCTTGTTGATAAATGGTCGACCGGATCAAGGCCATCTCTCTTTCTTCCTCCAGGAGGTCGACTACATCTTGTCGAGCTTGTTCTGCTTCCTCTTCCGAGAAGAGTTCAACTCGGGGAGCATTGTGGAGCAAATCACTCGGAAGTACGACTTCGGCTCCGTAGACTAAGAAGAATGGAGTACGTCCGGTCGACCGATTGGGAGTTTTTCTTAGGCCCCAAAGCACTGATGGGAGTTCATCAACCCAAGCTCCTGCTGCATGCTTAAGGTCACGCATCAACCGGGACTTCAGTCCCTTGAGAATCAATCCATTCGCTTGCTCAGCTTGCCCATTCGACTGAGGATGGGCGACCGAAGCATAATCGACCCTTGTACCTTGGGTGGCACAAAAGGCTCTGAATTCATCGAAGTCAAAGTTCGATCCGTTGTCCATGATGATGCTCTGTGGCACACCATATCTGAATATCAACTCTCTGATGAAACTCACGGCAGTACTTGCTTCAAGGTTTTTAATGGGCTTAGCTTTGATCCACTTGGTAAACATGTCGACTTCTACAAGCACGTGGGTAAATCCACTCCTGCCAGTCCTCAGGGGTCCAACCATGTCCAATCCCCAAACAGCAAAAGGCCAGACAAGTGGGATAGTCTTCAGAGCTGATGCAGGTTTATGGGACATGTTGGAGTAAAACTGACAGCCTTCACACTTGTCCAGTATTTCCTTTGCCATCTCGTTGGCACGAGGCTAGTAAAATCCGGCTCGGTATGCTTTGGCCACGATGGTCCGAGAGGACGCATGATGACCACAGGTCCCCGAGTGAATATCATTGAGGATCATTCGGCCTTCTTCTGGCATGATGCACTTCTAGCAAACCCCAGTTACACTTTCTTTGAACAACTGATCTTTTATCACAGTAAAGGCTTTAGACCGTCGGACGATATGTCGAGCCTCCCCTTCATCCTCTGGAAGTTCTTTCCTAAGATGTATGCAATGTACGGCACTGTCTAGTCGGGAGTGATGACTACAACCTCCATGACTAAGTCGACCACGGCTGGGATTTCGACTTCAGTCGGATCTGTGGCACTCTTGGGCTGTGGTGATTCTTCGGTGAAAGGATCTTCTTGAACTGAAGGTGAATGAATATGTTCCAAAAACACATTTCGGGGAATGGCCTCCCTCTTTGAACCTATCTTGGCCAATTCATCTGCAGCTTGATTTTTCAGCCGGGGTATATGGTGAAGCTCCAAACCTTCAAACTTCTTCTCCAGCTTTCTCACTGCATTGCAATAACCAGTCATGGCTGGGCTCCTGACATCCCATTCCTTCATCACTTGATTAACCACCAAATCTGAGTCACCGTAGACCATAAGGCGACGGACGCCGAGTGAAATGGCCATACGCAACCCATATAAAAGTGCTTCATATTCGGCTTCATTATTGGAGGAATCAAAATGAATCTGGAGAACATAACTAAGCTTGTCTCCGCGGGGGTATACCAAAACTACCCCAGCGACTGAACCATTTAGCATCTTGGAGCCATCAAAGAACATAGTCCAGTGCTCCGAGTGAACTTGAGTCGGCAATTGCTGCTCAATCCACTCGGCAAGGAAATCTGCAATTGCTTGGGACTTGATAGCCTTCTTTGCCTCAAACTTGATATCTAATGGAAGGAGTTCAATCGCCCATTTTGCCACTCGACCAGTTGCATCTCTATTATTCAGAATTTCAAATAATGGCGCGTCGCTGATGACTGTAATGGAGTGATCAGAGAAATAGTGTGCAACCTTTTTCATGGTCATGTATATTCCATAAACAAGCTTCTGATAATGTGGATATCGTTGCTTGGATGGAGTCAAAACTTCAGAGAGATAATAAATTGGGTGTTGAACCTTGAAAGCTTTCCCTTCCTCTTCTCACTCGACTGTGAGCACTGTACTGACAACTTGTCCAGTGGCTACAATGTAGATCAGTAAAGGCTCTTTGCTGATTGGCGCAGCGAGCACCGGCTGGGTGGAAAGCAGGGTTTTGAGCTCTGCAAGCGCTGCATCAGCTTCCTCAGTCCACTCGAACTTATCAGGTTTCTTCATCAGTCGGTAAAGAGGCAAGGCCTTTTTACCGAGACGAGAAATGAATCGACTCAAGGCGGACAAACAACCAGTCAGCTTCTAAACGTCATGCACTCGCACGGGGCGTTTCATTCAGAGAATGGTATCGACTTTTTCTGGGTTGGCATCGATCCCTCGTTCGGAAACGAGAAAACCGAGTAACTTTCCTCCTGGAACTCCGAATGTGCACTTTGACGGATTAAGCTTGATATCGTACCTTCTTAGGTTGGCAAAGGTTTCTGCGAGGTCAGTCAATAGGTCGGAACCTTTGCGAGACTTGACCACAATGTCATCCATGTATGCTTCCACATTCCGACTGATTTGAGTGAGCAGGCACTTCTGAATCATTCTCATGAATGTGGCTCCAACATTTTTAAGACCGAATGGCATGGTGACATAGCAAAAGCACCCAAATGGGGTGATGAAGGCTGCTTTTATTTCATCAGGACCATACAGTCGGATCTGATGATACCCAGAATATGCATCTAAGAAAGACAAGCGCTCACACCCTGCAGTCGAGTCAACAATCTGAACGATGCGAGGGAGAGGGAAGTGATCTTTCGGGCAGGCCCGATTGATATGCTTGAAGTCAATGCACATACGAAGTGAATCATCCTTCTTGGGGACCATGACTATATTGGCTAGCCACTCGGAGTGGTAGATTTCACGGATGAACTCTGCTGCCAACAACCGAGCCACTTCTTCGCCAATTGCTTTTCTCTTCTGCACGGCGGACCGCCGAAGGTGCTCTTTGCCGGATTTTACCTTGGGGTTAACACACAAACGGTGCTCAGCCAGTCCCCTAGGTACACCTGGCATGTCAGAGGGTTTCCATGCGAAGATGTCCCAGTTCTCATGAAGGAACTGGATGAGCGCTTCTTCCTATTTGCTGTCGAGTGTTGTTGATATATGAGTCAGTGCAGCATTGGGATCGGTTGGGTGAATATGAATCGGCTTTGTTTCACCGGCCGACTGAAATGCTGAGTCTGTAGCAGGCTTCTTGGCTCGGAGCAAATCACTCAGATCTGCACTCTTCTGATACTCTTGCAATTCAATCGCTGCCATCTGTGCATTGGCGATTTTGGAACCTTTTTGGAAACATTCCTCTGCCTTCTGCCGATTGCCAGTAACTGTGATCACACCTTTGGGGCCAGGCATCTTCAGCTTGAGATACACATAACATGGCCGAGCCATAAAGCATGTATAGGCTGGCCTACCCAGGATGGCATGATAGGCACTCTGGAAATCCACGACTTCAAATGTCAACTTCTCCTTACGGTAATGCTTGGAATCACCGAAAACCACGTCGAGGGCGATCTGGCCGAGTGATTCGGCTTTCTTTCCAGGGATTACACCATGGAAACTCATGTTTCTCTCGCTAAGTTTGGACATCGGAATGCCCATACCCTTCAAGGTTTCAGTGTAAAGAATGTTCAAACCACTGCCACCGTCCATCAGTACTTTGGTCAGTCGAGTGCCCCCGACCACGGGGTCGACCATCAGTGCTTGCCTCCCAGGGGTGGCTACACAAGCAGGATGGTCGGACTAGTCGAATGTGATGGCTATCTGAGACCATCTCAGGTATGTGGTCGTCGCTGCTGGAGCGGCCATGTTCACTTCTTTGTTGATGACCTTCAATCGACTCTTGCTCTCAACATCAGCAAAAATCATCAGAGTTGAATTGACTTTGGGATAACCATCGTCTTCCTCTTCATCCTCATCTTTGTCCGACTCCTTCTCCTTCTCATTGGGTTGTTTCTCTCGGAACTATTGGATAAGCAGTCGACATTGCCGAGTGGTATGTTTCGGGTAAATCAGATTACCTTCTTCATCCTTCTTCGTGTGGATGTGACATGGCAAATCCAGCACATCATTTCCTGCTTGATCCTTTACCTTCTTAGGGGGCCAGGGCCCTTTAGGTTTTCCCTTAAACTTTCCTTGAGCCACTACTGCAATCTCTCCAGGTGCGCTGGTTTGGCCTTACCCTTCTGTTTCTGACTGGAGTAACCTCCACCGGCTTCTTGGCCGACTGGTTTACTCTTCCCGCTACGGAGTCGATCCTCTTCTTCTCCGTTAGCCTACCGGGTTGCTATCTCCATCATCCGAGTCAAAGTCATATCCCCAGTCCGACCGAACTTCAAGACCAACTCTCTGTATTTGACGCCTTCCGTGAAAGCACATACTGCTTGGTGCTCTGATACATTCTCAACGGTGTGATGCAGAGTGGTCCATCTCTGAATGAACTCCCTCAAAGTTTCACTTGGCTTCTGCACACAATGCTGCAACTCGGGTAACCCTGCTGGTCGCTTGCACGTGCCCTCAAAAGTTCTTATGAACACTCGAGCTAACTCCTCCCAGCTGTGTATACTGCCTGGAGTCAACTGAGTCAACCACGCTTGGGCCGACCCTTCCAACATAAAAGGAAGATGCTTCATCGCTATCTCATCGTTTCCGCCTCCAATCTGTACAGCCACTCGGTAATCCTCGAGCCAGGTTTCGGGCTTGGATTCTCCAGCGAACTTATTGACTCTGGTTGCCAACCTGAAGTTTGGAGGAATTATTGCCACTCTGATGGCTCTGCTGAAACACTCTGGGCCTGAAACATGCAGTCTGCTGCCACTCGGACGATCCCTGCCAAGGTCTTCTCTATGTGCTCTGTTCTGGTCGACCAAGCCTTGGACGAGAAGGGATCTCGCATCGAAGCATGGCTCTCTTGGGTCGACTGGAGCTCTGTGCTTGCCACTGTGATGGCGTCTGTCATGATTCTGCCAAGGCACGTACGACGCACTCCTCGGAGGAGGCGTAGGCACTCGACAATGATTGTCGTGGTCGAACTGGCGATCATACTGTCCACGGCCTTCCTGCCGCAGGGGCGATCTTGGGCTATGGGCTGACTGGACTGTATCCGCTACTAAGGATCTGCTGTGAATCCTATTCTGCGACTAAGACACTGCAATGTTCTGCTCTCCTACTGCCCGGAGTAAGGCCCGGATCTACATCAGCCCTCTGCCAGCCTCCGACTGGGAAGGCTTAATCGACTCTGCTATTCGGGCCGCAACTGCGAGGTTTTGAATCGGAGTACGATATACCTTAGGTGTAGGTGGAAAAAGCTGTCGTCGACTGGATTCATGAATCCGCTCCTGAGCGTGCTTGTCGAGAGCATGCTGAAGGTTATACAGTCGAGTGCGCTCAGCCATATTAGCTAGGCGTACCTCCTCCAAGGCCCGAGCTTCGGGGGTTTCTCCAATGATGGGCGTATGGAGTGCATCCATGTTGCGGCGACGAAGTTCTTCTCTCTGCTGCGAAGAGAGGGGTTCGGGTCGGTATTCCTCGTGGACACGCGGCAGATCGCCGTCTCTGTCTTCGCCGTCCTCACGGCGAAAACCAGGCGGACTGTGAGGCCCGTCGACCATCAAAACTTCTACCGTAGGGTCGTTGCTATCGCATTCGGATGCGGTCTCTGCGGAGCCAGTCGACAGATCAAACAGGCTGTGGAGGGTTTCGTCGGGCTCGATTGCCGCGACTTGATGGGTGGTCAAACGCCGAGCCACCACGTGCTTCACCCACCGCTAGAGTCGCGAACGACCGGATCGCTTGCGACGGCGGACAGCTGGGAGGGAAAACACAGTCGGAGTCGACTGATACTGAGTCGACGGCTGCCAGAGAAGGACGCCGCGGACAAACACGCGGAAGTGCATCGCCCCTTGGATGGGGAGCACCTCGACGTCCAGGGGAGCTTCTTGAAGCCACGCGGAGTCATTGGCGATGAAAACAAGCGCGCCGAGACGGATCTCACGACCCTCAGCAAGTCCGCCGCTGGAAACCATGATGATGATGATTGGTAAACTTGCAGCTTCACCAACTAATCGCCAAGACACCTTGCCCCATGGTGGGCGCCAACTGTCGTGGTCCTAAGACTGACAGTAGAAAGGGGGGTAGGTATGTAGAGGCAAGATCTCAGCTATGGTGAAGATGTACACACGAGATTTACGAGTTCATGCCCTTCACAGTGGAAGTAACAACCCTACGTCTCGGTGCCCGGAGGCGGTCAATTGGATTATGTGTGTGATATTACAGGGGGTGCGAACCCTTGTGCCAGAGGGGGAGGGTGGCTTATATAGAGTGCGCTAGGACCCTCGGCCACCTCCATTACAAGGGACTTAATGTACATAAAGTAAGGGGCGTTACTGGTAACGTCTGCCTTAAGTGCTATTAATGATCTTAATGACTACGGAGTGAACGCCTAACCGTTACAGTGCTGAGTGACTCCAGGTCTTCAGTAAGGTCGAGTGACTCTCCATATGGTCGAGTGACGGTAGGGAGGAGGACCTCCGAGTGATGTGGTCGTCGAGTGGATTGCACTCGACATGTACAACCGGGGCTCTCCTGTTGTCTCTTGGTCCTTTTATCTTCCAGGGTAGTGACCTTGGGTAGGGTGTATAGGTCAGGCCTATGACCCTACCCCAAGTCTTTGTCCTCATCAGTGCGAGCGGCCACCTCCTGGGTTCCCGCTACCCCTGTATGCCCGGGTCGAGGGCCCTGGAGAAGGAGACGAAGAGCGTCGCCACCCGCGCCGCAGGCGAGGTCGACGAGCCACGACGGCGTGCGCCGTCGCTCCTGGGGTCCACGCCACGGACTCCTCTCGCGAGCTCGTGCTTCACGCCATGATGCCTCCAAGCACTTGGATCAGCTTCCGTCCATTCTTCGCCTTCGAGATGCCACCGAGGGGGCCTCTCGAGCTTTGGCTGTAGCACGCCGACTGCGTTGCTCCAGCGACCAGAGCGGAGGTTGAAGTCATCGCTCCGGGCAAGGTCTTCATAACCCAAGGCTGGGGCGAGGTCGCCCGGGTCTGCCGGACAAAGGGTGCCCTTGTGATTCATTTTGAATATGATGGCGCCTCCTTGATGTTCTTCAAGGTCTTCGACGCAAAAGGCCGCTGGCTGGAGTGCTGCCCTAGGGGAGGCAGCCGGGACATCATCGCGGCAAGGGCTAGACCTGCCACCCGCTTCCCCAATGGCTCCTCCGGCAGCAGCGGTGATGCTTGGGAGTCCAGCGACTCTCCTGAGCTCTTCGCGACTCCGGAGACGAGCGATGACAGCTACGTGCCCCCGAGCTTGCGCCGTGCCCGGAGCAAGGCGGCTGCACCAGGCCATCGACGTAGCTGATCTGGATGGGGTTGGCACCGGCCTCCCGTGGCCGACTGTTGATGATGGCATCGGCCATGGAGGCAGGTGTT
The DNA here is from genome assembly GCF_002162155.2 of Triticum dicoccoides. NCBI lineage: Eukaryota > Viridiplantae > Streptophyta > Magnoliopsida > Poales > Poaceae > Triticum > Triticum dicoccoides. The sequence goes on along the minus strand of NC_041381.1, from coordinate 381,428,127 downwards.
GTTAGGGCTCCTTATGACTCGCGTCTTTTGTTCCCTGCGAGGAATCGAGAAAACACCCCGTGGGGCATGTAAAGGGTCCGTGATGTATTTTGTTGATATTATCCTTATTATGAAGCAGTGCGAATGCTTGTCTTATCCCGGCTTGGTTCCCCCTTTCTAACCTGGCGACGACTCGGTGCTTTACGCTGACAGGTCCCGGTCCCCAGGCAGGCTTCAGCCGTCGCTGGTATGCCAGGTCGCGATGCCATGGTCAAGGCCAGGAGGTGAGCGGCCCGAGGTCCAGTAAGAGCCCCTAAGGAGCAATCCTCAGGAGGTCCCCTTTAGCGCACAAGCAGCCGCCTAAAGATGAGAAAGGAAGGCAATGTTGCCGTCACAGAGCCGCATTAGGTGGAGATTCTATGTTGCATCAATTAGCTATTCTAGGTGCGAAACTTATCTCGAAAACATGGAGTCGTTTCTTCGCGTTGCACCGGACTTGTAGGTCGGCAACTGGGATGTAGCTAGGTTAGGCCCTCACAAGCTTCCCCTCTCTTCCTCACACTCTCCTTTGTGCTCTACGTCCTTAGGTCCCGTCCCTTGAGCGAGCTCAGCCGCCGCTGGTATGCTAGGTCGCGATGCTGTGGACAAGGCCAGGGGGTGAGGGCTGGAGAGCAAGTAAGAGCTCCCGAGTCGTGATGCTCAGGAGCCCCCCTTTCAACGTGTAAGCAAATCATGCGGGAAAGAAGGAGAGAGCTCGTGGTGCCACCCGCTGTAGACCTCTGGAGGTTCCTGTAAACCAACATGAGAAAAACATGGGTTGCCATTATGATTGCCGACCGGCCATTGGTTGCTCCGAGAGAGTGGTGAGGGCACTGAGGTCCTGGTGAGGTGATGCTTGCGAGGCTGCCGTGGGCTAGAGCTCGACCACTCAGATTTGTCGACATTGCAGGGACGGACCCATGCGCAAGCGCCGTGCCAGAGTAAGCAGCTCCAGAGGTAGGTATCAATCGAGCAGGCGATAATCACAGGAAGGTTAAGCATGAAGGGAAAATCAGCTTAGATAAACGTAGAAAGGATACATGCCACTGGGCCAGGCCCGAGCGGCTTGGGGATGATGCAGCCCGAGGGGCGCCCCCAGCAAGGTAAACTAAAGACATAAGCAGAAGAGATACATGCCGTAGGGACAAACCCACACGACCTGGGAATGATGCAGCCCTGAGAGCGCTCCCAACTGAAATGAACTCGGAAGATGTCACCTGGTACCATTGTAGAGGGGGTGTTGGAGTAGCTGATGATGCGCGGTGAAGAGGCCGACCCTCACGAGCCACCGGAGCCCTGAGCCTCGGGAGGCTCTGGGGGTCTAGACGGTTCCTTGAGGACCTTCTCCATCTCCTCCAGTACCGCGTGGTGCCTGGCCTCCTGAGCCGCCAGAATGCTCCGCAGATGGCGCTGGTGAGTAGCAGCCACGTTCGGCAGGCCGAAAGGCATGCAAACGTAGATGTGCGGCGGACCCTCGCAACGTCCCACGCACGAAGGCCAGAGGCGCTCCTGAGATGCCGCTCGGTTGAGCCCTGGGAAATTGATGCAGATGTGCAGCCCGCCATCCCCGCCTGGATGGGGAGCTACGCCAGGCAAACAACGATCGTCGTGCATGGCTCTTGCTTCCGGAAGCTCTTGTGTGGTCTCGGTGATGAACTCCTGAGGGTTGGGCTTTCCACGCCCCATGCCTTCCTGAGGGAAACATGCTGTGAAGCACGCTGAGGGAGTCCCGGACTAGGGGGTGTCCGGATAGCCGAACTATCATCATCGGCCGGACTCCAAGACTATGAAGATACAAGATTGAAGACTTTGTCCCGTGTCCGGATGGGACTTTCCTTGGTGTGGAAGGCAAGCTTGGCGATACGGATATGTAGATCTCCTACCATTGTAACCGACTCTGTGTAACCCTAGCCCTCTCCGGTGTCTATATAAACCGGATGGCTTTAGTCCATAGGACGAACAACAATCATACCGTAGGCTAGCTTCTAGGATTTAGCCTCCTTGATCTCGTGGTAGATCTACTCTTGTAACACACATCATCAATATTAATCAAGCAGGATGTAGGGTTTTACCTCCATCAAGAGGGGCCGAACCTGGGTAAAAACATCGTGTCCCTCGTCTCCTGTTACCATCCGCCTAGACGCACAGTTCGGGACCCCCTACCCGAGATCCGCCGGTTTTGACACCGACATTGGTGCTTTCATTGGGAGTTCCTCTGTGCCGTCGCGATCAGGAAGGATGCCTTCTCCCATCTTTAAAGGCGGCACCGTCGTCAAGAGAGCTTTGGCCGCCGGCCAAACTGTCCGGCTAGGTGGTTTTCTTATGACCGCCTGTTCGGCCACCGCTCCGATGATGACCTCTCAGGTCATCAAAAGCGATCTTCACGTCAGCCCGGAATTCGCCGAGCAGTTAGATCCGATTGAGCTCTCCTTTGTAAACGAGCTCTTGGATCGCATCGCCGCCCTGGGAGTCGCCACAGACTACGATCAAATTGGGCTTAAACCCGATCTGAGAGAGATTAACTCTCCTCAGGCCACCCACCATGTTGTCGTGGTAGAGGAACAATGCGGCAACCCTTCTTCTACGTTGAAAACCAACTATGTCCGGATTCCCGATCCCTCCAAGTCGGATTCCCGTGAAGGGATGGACGCTAACCAAATACTGAACTTAGAGTCAGGCATCGGACTAGATTCGTTGGAAAGCATCCAGCAAGTCAAGCTTCCAAATCCGGAAACTTCTTGGCCTTTGAGCCTTAGATCGGGCAGGGTTCCGAACTTGATTCCACCCGCCCACCCAAACATAAGCGATCTATCTTGAATACGGCAAGAGCCCGATGAAACAGTACATCATTACTGGGCCAGATTCCTCCTGGTTATGAACATGATAAAGGACTGCTGCGAAGAAAGTGCGATTTCAATTTTCTGCAACAATTGCACGGACAAGGGAATCATGAACACCATAAGTCGTCGCGAAGTTACACGCTTCATCGACCTAGCGGCTATCGTACAAAAATACTGTGCGGTAGAAAGTGCCAGGAACACCGAAACTAGGTTTTGGGACAGTCCGGCCTTGACCACAACCCTAGTCCGAAGTAAAAGGGTGCGCCATACTCAAGCACCTGGGTTAAAAACCAAAAAGCAAAGACCCCCTAAAGGGCATGGAACCGTACTGGAGGGCTGGCTCAACGGACCCTGCAAAATCCACAGTACGGAGGGCGCCACTCCAACACACAGCCTTCGAGCATGTTGGATACTATGGCAGGTGGCCAAAAGTGGCGAAGGCTTTTTAGCCCCGGGCAAACAGCCCAGCAGTACCGGTACGGTATTAACAGTCTTCGAGACTTTCACATCAAATAACATGCGAAAACGAACAATCCGCGGCCTCGCCGAAGTCTACCAAGTAGCAACAGCAAATCCATGGAGTGACACGGCTATCACCTTCAACGCCAGCGACGAACCTAAATTCCGAACAACTAGAGCACCAGCCGCATTGGTCCTCAGTCCGATAGTGGACGGCTTTCGCCTTACCAAGGTACTCATGGATGGCGGCAGCGGATTAAACCTCATCTACGAGGAAACCCTTCAAAAAATGGATATTGAATGGAGCCGCATAGAGCGAAGCAGCACAACCTTCAGAGGGATAATCCCTAGTTGAGAAGTACGCTGCACAGGAAAAATCGCACTAGATGTAGTGTTCGGCTCACCGAACAATTACAGGTCCGAGGAGGTCACGTTCCAAGTGGCCCCATTCGGCAGCGGATATCACGCTATGTTAGGGCGAAAGGCATTCACAATATTCCAAGCTATACCCCACTACGGGTACATGAAGCTCAAAATGCCCGGACCCAATGGGATAATCACTCTTGCCAGTGATCCAGATACAGCACTCCGTGCTGAAAATAAGACAGCCGCACTGGCCCTAGAGGCATTGTCCGAAACCCTAGCGGCAGAGGAACTCACTACGCTGCGCTCCACGGTGGATAGGGACAATGTGATACTCGATAAGAGGTCCAAGTCCACCTCTTTTAAACCAGCAGACGAAATAGTCAAATTTCAGGTCCATCCAACGGACCCCAAAAAGACGGCCTCCATTGGGGCACAATTAAGTCCTGATGTCGAAGCCGTACTACGAGAATTCCTTCGGGAAAATTTGGACATTTTTGCCTGGCACCCTTCAGACATGCCAGGAGTCCCACGCAGGCTGGCAGAGCACAGCCTAAACATCCTAAAAGGATTCAAGCCGGTCAAACAAGCTCTTCAGTGATTTTTCGAACCCAAAAGACAGGCAACGGGAGAGGATCTAGCCAAACTCTTAGAAGCCGGATTCATCAGAGATATAAAACATCCGGACTGGCTAGCCAATCTAGTAATGGTACCAAAAAAGGACAAATCTTGGCGCCTCTGCGTCGATTTTAAAGACCTTAACAAGGCCTGTCCAAAGGACCCTTTCCCCCTCCCTCGCATCGACCAAATCATCGATGCTACCGCAGGGCACGATTCATTGTGCTTCCTCGACGCATACTCTGGATACCATCAAATCAAGATGGCGGAGAAAGACCAGGCCGCAACGGCATTCATTACTCCATATGGGCCATTCTGCTTCAACACAATGCCCTTCGGACTCAAAAACGCCGGCGCAACATATCAGCGCATGATTCAAACATGTCTGGCTACCCAAATAGGCAAAACAGTAGAGGCATACGTAGACGATGTGGTCGTCAAGACCAAACACGTCGAAACTCTAGTAGAAGACTTGCGGGTGACATTCGACAACCTCCGAGCATATGACATTAAGCTCAATCCGGAAAAATGCGTCTTCGGCGTACCAGCCGGAAAGCTCTTGGGCTTCATCGTATCCGGTAGAGGAATTGAAGCAAACCCGGCCAAAATTCGAGCTCTGTCACAATTGGATATTCCAAAAGACCTCAAGCAAATACAAAAACTAACCGGATGCGTAGCAGCCTTAAGTCGCTTCATCTCCCGTTTGGGAGAAAAGGCTCTGCCCCTCTACCGCCTCCTCCGGCGCACCGAACATTTCGAATGGACGGATGCTGTCACAGCCGGACTCGAAGAAATAAAGGCCATACTAGCAACAAATCCGGTCCTGGCCGCGCCCACCCTGGGCGAACCTATGTTATTATATATCACAGCAACACATCAAGTTGTCAGCGTGGTACTCGTCGTCGAGCGAGAGACAGAAGGGCACAGATTCCCTCTTCAAAAACCAGTGTACTACATATCCACTGTTCTAACTCCATGCAAGTCCCGGTACCCACATTATCAAAAGATAGCATACGCGGTGTTCATGGCATCCCGGAAGCTGCGACACTACTTTCAAGAGTGTTCCATAACGGTGGCCTCCGAAGTACCTCTCAACGATATTATAAACAATCGCGACACAACGGGCAGGATTGCAAAATGTGCTATTGAGCTCTTACCATTTGACATAACCTATAAACCACGGCGAGCTATAAAGTCGCAGGTTCTGGCCGACTTCGTCGCCGAATGGACCGAAGCCAAACTCCCTAAAGAGTACGGCGCATACTCCAATTGGATCATGCATTTCGACGGATCCAAAATGTTGTCTGGCTTGGGGGCTAGCGTCGTCCTGACGTCCCCAACTGGAGACACAATCCAATACGTACTTCAAATAATGTACATGGACTCCAATAACGCAGCCGAATACGAGGCCCTTCTACATGGCCTCCGGATGGCAATCTCCATGGGCATTCAACGCCTAGAGGTGCGCGGGGATTCAAACCTCGCAATATCCCAAGTAAATGGAGACTTTGATGCCAAAGATCCAAAAATGGCAGCTTACCGCAACGCCGTCCTAAAAATGTCAGCTCGGTTCGAAGGACTCGAATTCCACCATGTAGCCCGGGATAATAACCAGGCAGTAGACGTGTTAGCACGCATCGGCGCGAAACGAGACGCCGTCCCTCCAAACATCTTCCTGGAACGGCTCTTCAAGCCATCCGTGTTATGGGAAGAGGAGTCCGGAAATAACAATCCGGAGCCAGCTGCATCACCGAACTCAGACCATTCTAACACAATCGGCGGCTACGCCAACGAAATAACACCTCCAGCTCACGAAATAATGGCAGTAATTGCCCCGTGGACAGAACCATTCCTAGCCTACTTAATTCGGCAGGAACTTCCTGAAGACCAAAATGAGGCCCGCTGCATAGTTTGGCGATCTAAAGCCTACAAGGTCCATGAGGGAGAACTTTAGAAGAAAAGCACAACCGGAGTCCTTCAAAGGTGTATCTCGGAAGAGGAGGGGCGGAATCTCCTGGCTGAAATTCACCCCGGACTCGGCGGGCACCACGCCGCAGCCCGGGCACTCGTAGGCAAGGCCTTCCGTACATGATTTTATTGGCTGAAAGCCCGGGCAGATGCTCAGGACTTAGTCCAACGATGCGTCGGTTGCCAGCTCTTCACTAATCAGAGCCACATGCCACCCACCGCCCTCAAAACTATACCCATTACCTGGCCGTTCGCGGTTTGGGGGCTTGACATGGTTCGACCCCTTAAAGGGGGAACCCACAAGCACAAATACTTATTGGTCATGGTGGACAAATTCACCAAATGGATGGAGGCCAAGCCGGTTAAAACGGCAGAATCTGGACTGGTAATAGACTTCCTATCCGGGGTAGTACACCGTTTTGGCGTCCCCCACAGCATCATCACTGATAACGGCACGAACTTCACTGCCGACGAGGTTAAACTCTGGTGCAAAAACATGGGCATCAAGCTCGATTACGCTTTAGTCTATCACCCCCAAACTAACGGTCAAGTCGAGCGAGCAAATGGTCTAATCATGAGCGACATCAAACCCAGACTAGTGCGGTCCCTCAAGGAATCTAACACGCACTGGGTAGAGGAGCTCGACTCCGTACTCTAGGGGCTGCGGACCACGCCAAACCGAACTACTGGATTCACACCATTTTTCATGGTGTATGGTGCAGAGGCAGTTCTGCCTTGCGATATAATTCATGACTCACCTCGTGTGTGCATGTACGAATAAAGAGAAGCCGAGTTGGATCGGCAGGACAGTTTGGACGCTTTAGAGGAGGAGCGGGATGTGGCAAAGGCTCGTTCCGCGTTCTATCAGCAGCAGGCTCGAAGATATTTAAGCAGAGAAGTACGGGCCAAAACTTACAATGTCGGCGAACTCGTTCTACGCCTGCCGGACAAGAAAAAGGACAAACTTAAGCCCAAGTGGGAAGGTCCCTTCATCATCGACCAAGTCCTGACCGGCGGAGCATACCGTCTACGTCAAGCATCTGACAACTGACTCGAGCCGAACCCATGGAGCGCAGCCCGTCTCCAAAGATTCTACGCCTAAACACCGGACTCAGAGTTTGTCTCACTCCCCCGTCCCCCTTTTTATATTTTTTATTGTCTCTTGTCCCCCTCCTTCTTCCCACTTTTTTTTCCTTCAATACCTTTTATAGGCTGATTTGCACTTTGTTCGCACACACTTGATGTGCTCCTAGCACTAATTATACCTGGGGGCTTCTTTACCAGAAGCTTATTGATATGGGCTTCACGCCCAATACATGTGTCATACTTCCGCATGTACCTTTTATTCACCATTATATGCATCGATATGACTTAAGTTTTGGCCAAGCTGGGTTGCCTGGCTCCTGTGCTTACCCTTACGTTCCCGATTGTTCGGCTAGGAGGTAAAGGGAGCACCTCTGCGATTGTTACTGCCGGGTCAGCCGGATGTGTACCTCAGACTGGGTGAAGCCGAAAGCTAGCGTTCTTAAGAGAATATTCGGTCGGTGACTTGAAAGATGATTTCTTACTTACTTATTTATAAGCCCCCAGATGCTTTTTCTGCTATTTTCGCAGTCCGGCATTGCACCTTAGGGCATGCCTCCCAGGGAAAGGAACCCTTAACGGAACTATTCTCCCTGGAAGATGTTACTTACTAACCATGTAATATAACATAACTAGTTGGGCACTTGTCTGATAAAGCAATTATGACCCCGACGCCTTGTCTCCATGCATGCCCCAGTTCTTTTATAACCGTAGGGGTATTCGGACACACTCCGGACTGTTGGGTCCCGAGGTTGAAGCGAAACGGTCCGCAAAGACAAACAATCTACAATCCGGCTAGAAGGCATCTTACATGTCATTTCAAATTACATCGTCAAACCGACTGATTGTATTCCTCCTCAATCCCATCTAACAGGCTGTCTAATTTACAGTCCTGTTGGGAATATTTCACGACCAGTTCTACTTGGCCATACATCAAGCTCACAGGGATCTCCTTCCCATCAGGCCCCGCAGGTCCGACCTCGGCCATGTGGTTTGGGTCAGCCTTCGGGTAGCGCGTCTTCACCATGGCCCAGGCCTCCCTGGCGCCCTGACGGCAGGCCGATATCTTCCACAAACGGAGGCGTCGCCGTGCTCCCTGGAGCTTCTCAGCAAGCTCACCAAGGCCCTCGAGTAGGGAGACGGATGGCCATAAAGCCTGAACGACGCCACTCATCGCCTGCCGAACACGTTCGAATAATTGCGCCAACTCGGGAAGTTGGTCACCTGTTGACCCAGGCATTTCCTCCGCAGGGCGACCTGTGAGCACACCTAAAGACATATTTCTGTCAAACGACTTCCTCGCCGAATTATTCTTTTCAAAGGAATTTGCTCAAGCACTTACTATAAATGCCGCGACGAAGTCGCTGATTCTCCATCAAGGAGCCAGACAGCTGGGCCCGAACACCTTTCAGCTCTTCTCCTAGCTGGGTGTGGGCATCTTGGAGCTTGTTTCTCTCCTTCTGCACCTTCATAAGCACCCTCTCGACAGCCTTTAGCTGACGCAGTAGCTGTTGCTTATCCGGACCTAGTCCGACGCCCTCTGCAATATTATTGTCAGATTCACGCCGCAGTTTGTTAATTAATTATCTTTTCAAAGTACGTCTTACCAGCGGGGGTCTGTGTGGCTCCCACTGGGGCAGCCAGTGTGGCCTCAAGTTGGACCTTGCACTCTTGGAGCTCCTGGGACAGATGGGCATTCTTCTCCGTAAGATCCTGCATAAAAATTGATCCTTAAATCAGTTATTTTAACCGTTTTAAGTCTCGGGGGCTACTGGCATATATAACTATTAAAATTACTTACACGTATGTCTTTCACATACTGCTCCGTGGCTCTGGTTAACCCATCTTGAGCGGCACGGAGGTGCGTGTTTCCCGCATCAAAGGCATTTAACGCCTCCGGGGAGAAACACGCGTCACGAAGAATTGTCCGGCGACGCCTGTGATTCATGGCGCTCTCCACCTCAGACCAGGTGGCGGACAGCCTGTCGGCATCCTCCGTCGGAGGAGCGTCCGACTCATGCCTTGTATTCGCCTCCCCTTCCGGGCCATGCGTTGGAGCATGGCTGGCGGAGGCTTGATTGGCAACCTCTCCGGACACTGTCCGGCGAGCGCTCTTTCTGGAAAAGTTATGAGCATTAATATACCTCTTGGGAATCCTTCCCTTAAAAAATAGCGGTGCTCCGTACCGTTGCGGCGATGTTTCAGTTCTCGTCGCACTCCTCTTCCGCCTGCTGGGCCGGACTGACCCTTGTTGTCCGGTCGCTGCATGCTCGACTTCCTACCGCAAAGGCGCTTCCCGTCAAACACCATTGGTGCACGGTGGTCAGAACTAAGTATTAAAGAAGTAACGGCGCCAGGACTTCGGTCGTACTCACCGGGGAAGCCGGACACAAACCGGGGTAGTCAGCCATAATGGCGACTAAAGCATTATCTATGCTGAGCTGGTGGTACACCCCGTCGATCAGTTCCACCGCTAAGTCCAGATCCTCTTCGGAGGCCGGATCAAGGTACCTTTCTGGGTCTTCGGGTTGTGGGGCTGGGCTTTTTATGCCCTCCACATCCCGACGCAGTTCCTGTGTCAAAATCATACAATAAGACAATTGCCTTTAAAGGCACGGTTCAGATATCCATGCGACCGCTTACCCAGCTCCGAGGGTTGTTCATGGAAAATCCGTTCAGAGGATTCGTGTGGAGGAAATCCTCCTTCTCCCCCTTGTACAAGCCGGACAGAATCTTCACTAGATCGTCGGCCGAGCCAGGTCCCTTGCGGCCGTGACGGGTGGCATCGTTGTCTCCGTTGAAGTCCCACATGGGGTGGCCCCTATATTGGAGCGGCTGCACCCCACGCATAATGCATATGGCCATGACTCCAATCATGGTTAATCCAGAATGGGCTAGCAGCCGTATCTGGCCCATCAAGTAATGGACGCTACTATCATATTCTCGTCGAGGGCTCCGTGGGCGCCAACTTAGGCGTTTCTTCAGGGGAGCGTTGCTGAACTCCGGAAGGCCGATCCGGACTGGATCCGGCAGCGGGGCGTCCTCCATATAAAACCACTCCGAAGGCCAATCTTCGGACGTCTTCTTCGGGGTCCCGGACAGGTATCCGGTCCCGGCGATGCGCCATATTTCGGCTCCGCCCACTTGATATATCGACCCCTCGTGAGAGCGGGGTACGAGGCAAAACAGCCTCTTCCACAGCGTAAAATGGGGCTCAATGCCCAAGATCAGCTCACACAGAGCTACGAAGCCCGCGATGTGCAAAATGGAGGCAGGTGTAAGGTGATGAAGCTGGAGTCCGTAGAACTCCAGGAGCCCCCGGAGAAACGGATGTATAGGAAATCCGAGTCCCCTTATTAAGTAGGAGACGAAGCACACCCGCTCTCCTTTGGAGGGATTAGGGGCGCTCTTCGCCTGCTTCTCACCTTTGTAGGTGGCCAGTCCGGCTCCAACCGGAACCATGAAGGCCGGGGGAAGATATTCCTCCGCTTGAAGCGTCACTAACTCGCTGTGCGGGACTGAGCATCTCCTCCAATCTCCTGGCTTAGGGCTGGGAGCGCGAGAAGAGGAGCCGCGTCGACTGTCCATGTTGGAATGGGTTTGGTGTCAGATGCGCCTCGATGAGTGCTTGTGGAAGGAGGATGATGTGATTTGGATCTGGATCCTTGCCTCTCTTATAGGCAGCTTACTTGCGCAACTAGGGGGTAAAACATAAAAATACCCTGGCTTTTCGCATTCGTGCGACGCGTGGAAGAAGACCATTATTGGACGCGGAAGCCAAGGAGCGCAGCATTTATGAAGCAACCGGACACTATCCGGCAAACACATGGAGCATGAAGAAGAACCCGCCTTGCAAACACCGAAGACAACATACGCGCCGGATTCGTCGTTATTGAAGCCTGGTTCAGGGGCTACTGAGGGAGTCCCGGACTAGGGGGTGTCCGGATAGCCGAACTATCATCATCGGCCGGACTCCAAGACTATGAAGATACAAGATTGAAGACTTCGTCCCGTGTCCGGATGGGACTTTCCTTGGCGTGGAAGGCAAGCTTGGCGATACGGATATGTAGATCTCCTACCATTGTAACCGACTCTGTGTAACCCTAGCCCTCTCCGGTGTCTATATAAACCGGATGGCTTTAGTCCATAGGACGAACAACAATCATACCATAGGCTAGCTTCTAGGGTTTAGCCTCCTTGATCTCGTGGTAGACCTACTCTTGTAACACACATCATCAATATTAATCAAGCAGGACGTAGGGTTTTACCTCCATCAAGAGGGCCCGGACCTGGGTAAAAACGTCGTGTCCCTCGTCTCCTGTTACCATCCGCCTAGATGCACAGTTCGGGACCCCCTACCCGAGATCCGCCGGTTTTGACACTGACACACACCTCCAAGTGGTGCCCGAGCGCCTCCCTCGTGATTTTGGCAAAGTCGGAGGCCCTCCAGAAGAGAGCTCCTATGCCCTGCCCGAGGAGGGCGCTGGGCACGCCTTCCTATGCGATGGAAAGAGGCGCCCCTTGCACGGGCGCAGATCCTGATGCGGCACCACCTGAAATGCCAACCTCCTGAAGCCTTGAGCTGGGCGATGTCTTCTTCTTCTTGGGGACCTCCTCAGGAGGGTTCTCGCCCTTGCTATCCGGGTCCTCACTTTATGCAGCTTGAAAGGCACGCTCGAGGGAGCACACCGCATCTTTCTCTTGGCAGGGGACTGTGATAATTCCGCCGCTTCCTGGCATCTTGGGGACATTGTAGCCATGGTGACACTACAAAAAAAAGACACATCCGTGACATTTTGGGCCGAACAAATTTTTTTCTGTCATACTTATGACACTTCTATGACGATAATAGTGACAAAGCCCAGTATCATCATAGATGTGGTGGGCTCCTACTTCTATGACAAAAAATCATGACAGAAAATGGGCTTTTCGTCCTGGGCGGGACGGAGACGCAGCTGCATGACATTCTTTGGGCCGTCCATGACGGAAAAAACCGTGGTAGAAGCGAGGGCGAGGAAAATTTCGAGGAGTTCCCGGTTACGGTGGGTGGTTGGGGGCCGAGCGATGCGCGTTTCTCTCATACACGTACGCGCATGTGTGCGAGGCGTTGGCTCTAACTGAACCCGAGCGAGGCGTTGTACTCTAACTGAACCCGAGCGATTGCACTGTAGGCTACGCATTACTGAACCCGAGCGATTGATCGATGGCTATTAGCTGAACCCGATCGAGCGATTCCTTCGCTACAGCTGCTAACTGAAGCCGATCAATGCTGCCTCTGGATGAATAGTGAGCGGTGGGGGTGGATGAACGGACCCCGTGGCGTTGCCTCTGGATGAACAGGACCCCGATCAATTGTGCCGGTTGGGGCCGGATGAACAGGACCCCGTGGAGGGCTAGATGAACAGGTTGCATGGAGGGGTGGATGAACAGTAGACGGTGGAGGGGTGGATGAACAGTAGCTTGTGGAGGGGTGGTTGTCGGATTTGGGGTTCCGGCAGACCCTCTAGATTCGAACACTGGGGTGCGCGTGGAGATTTCGCCCTCTGCCTACCTGCACCTCACCGCCTCGCTATGATCTAAGCAATCAAAGGAACAACACAAGGGACACATAGTTTATACTGGTTCAGGCCACCATTGTGGTGTAATACCCTACTCCAGTGTGTGGTGTGGTGGATTGCCTCTTGGGCTGATGATGAACAATACAAGGAAGAATAGCCTCGCGAGGGTCTGTTCTTGGATGGTGCGATGAACTACTAGGGGGAGTTCAGTCGCTCTCTCTACTGGTTTCCTGGTGAGGGTCTGATGCCTCTACCTTGTGGGTGGCTAGTCCTATTTATAGGCAAAGGCCCTGGGCCTCTTCCCAAATATTGAGCGGGAAGGGCACCAACAATTGGCCATTTTGAAGGGGAACATCTAGTACACTTATCCTGACTAAAGTTGGTCTACCAAAGGCTCTGGTGGTGACGCTGGCTTGGGCTCCACGATGACCTCCATCCTGCCGTTCTGCTGGTCTTGGTCTTGTTGCACCGAAATGGATGCCCTTGCTTGATGCTCTGGCCTGCGCTTGCTCCCTTTGCACCCAAGAGGAAAGAAGGACACTACGTGGGCTGGCGCCCGCCTGGCGCCCTTGGTCGTCATGGCTTGCATCATGGGCACCTCGTGAGGTACCCCGCCTTGATCTCTCCGCCACCTCGCGAGCCAGCCTGACGAGGCCGTGCCTGAGGAAGCTTCCTGTCGTCTGCCCCGCGAGGCTTGGCCCCTCGCGAGGGTCTTGAGCTCGTGCTGATGAAGATGGGCCATGTTGGGCCGCTCTTTGAGCCATGCCGTGGGCCGCAGGCAGGCAAGTCTGTGGACCCCCGTTCCCAGAACGCCGATAGTAGCCCCCGGGCCCAAGGCGCGCTCGGACTTGGCTGAGCAGAGAGGCGAAGGGGTAAGAGCGAAGCGCCGCGGGCCCTAACAGCCTGCGGCCTCGGGCGCCATGTGGCGGTTGATTGGATGTGGGTGGCCCTACTTCCCCACGCCTCCTCATTTTGCGCCCAGCTAGGCGGACCCATGGTTGTACACAGTCTTTCCTCTTTTCGCCGCTCGACCGTCCCCTGCTCTTCCTCCTCTCGAGCTCTAGTCTCTGCTTCCAATCCAATCTTGAATCCTCCCTCTTCCCGTCGCCATGGCTCCGACGAAGAAGGGAAAAGGGAAGAAACCGGTGCCTCCGCCTCGCTCGCCGTCATCGGCGGCTCCCACCGTTGATCGGTCGATCATACTCAACCGAGACTTGGGTAAGGTCAGCTCTGCTCTGGCCAGCATCTTCAACAAGGGCAGGAGGACGACAGCCTGGCCCGCATCCCACTTCTCCATCGACAGGGTGGTCACCGAGGTCCAGTACTTTGCCGACGCCCTGTGGGCGGGATTGGTTCCCCCCTTTTCCGATTTCTTCAATGCTGTGCTTTCCCATTACCAGATCCATATGATGCATTTGGGTCCTGAATCCATTACTCTTCTTGCCGTCTTCGCCTTGGCGATGATGGGCATCCCTCCTTCGATTGCCTTGCTGCGCCACTTCTTCTCTCTGCGCCTCGTCGATCCCACCCAATGCTCCGGGTGCGTGAGCTTCATTGCCGCACCAGAAACAACGGCTTCAGGGATTGATTTCAACCTTCCTCCGTCCACACCCGGGTTCCGTGAGCGATGGCTATATGTGGACGTAGGGGTGCCCAGCCCCCTGCTTTCGGAGCCAAAGTCGCCCGCTGTCCCCAATTCAGGCTGGGGCCAGGAGACGCTCACGAGCCCTCGGCTCATCTTCATCTGGCATCGCTTCACGCTCTTGAGGGCACTCGGTGTGACGGCGCCCAAGGTGGTGAAGGAGTTCCTGCTACGCTGCATTGCTCCTCTCCAGCGCCACTCCCGCCTGATGTGGTCCTTCAGCGGGCGTGAAGATCGCATGAGGCTCCAGGAGGAGGACCTGACGCCCGAAGCACTGAGGAAGGTGCTCTTGGTCTTGACTGGGGACCCTTCCCCCGGCAGCATCTGGCATGGGGGGGCTTTGCTGTACCTTTTCTCAAACAGGGGCGACTTTGTGAAGCAGATGCCCGGCTTCGGTGAATGGGGGCTGCGCCCCGCCGGCCTCAGGGGTCCTCGCGAGAACCTAGTGATGGTGACTGCCCTCCCAGTCACCCATGGCGGTCCTTCCTCGAGTGGTGGAGCAGGGAGGCATGGGCCGCCGGAGGCTGAGGGGTCCCCCGCCGGAGTGACGATGCCGGGCGACACTCCTGAGGGGGCAGCTCCTGAGGCCCGTACTGCTGCAGCTAGGGGCACTGAGCCGCTGCCCACGGGGCCTGTGGTTGAGGCCCCTTGGGCCCCAGCTATCCTTCTTGGTGAGGCGATCGGCGGCGTGCATAAGGACGACACACCAGACGCTGGGCATCTTGACGCTTCTTCCTCGTCGCAGGCTGACCCCTATGCTCAACTCCTGGGTCGCTTCTGTGTGGACTTCGAGGCTCTCCGGAAGAAAAGGGAGGCCTTGGGTGATGATTACCCTTATCGCCTGCTGAAGCGCCAGAAGTATTTCGCCATTGATGAGTAAGCCTTCCCCTTTCTTAGCTCCCGATCCGCCTTCTCCAGGCTCCGCCCTCTCCACCGCCTTCGAGCGCTTCGAGTTCCAGCAGAGCCCTCGTGGTAAGGCCGGCCGGAGAGGTGAGCCATCCTGTGGTACATCGCGGCCCTGCACGCCTCACGACCGTCCTTCACGAGCCTTCTCAGGGCATAGCCAGCCTGCCTTGGGCCTCGCGTCTGATCATGGATGGCGATTGGCTGAGGTCGGCCCTGCGCTCTTCATTTGGGGAGGGGTTGGCTCCTGGCCGGGCTTCTGGCGGGGCGTGCCCGGCCATCACGAGGGCGCCGGCCCCCAGCCCCCTGCCTAGAGGGGGAGTGCTGATTCGTGGCCCCCGACGCTTACTTGGGGCGGATGACGATGCAGAAGAGGTGCTCGAGCGCGCCCGGAGGCGTCGCGTTCTTCGCCAAGGGTTTCTCCGGAGGGCGGCTGACGCGGTGAGCCGGCTTGGTGAAGAGCTTGATGATGAAGACGCACGCCTTGAGGCTGAGGGTCTGCGCCTGGCTGAAGAGAGGCGCAAGCTGGAGGCGGTCGTTGCCCTTGCGCGCCACCAGCGTGGCCTCGACAATGAGGAGGCCGAGGCATCGATGGCGGCCTCTCGGGAGTTCCCGGGCCGTCGAGGAGGCCCGAGAGGCTGATCGGCGGCGTGAGGCGGTGGATGAGCGGTCGCGGAAACTCCTTGCCCGGTGCCCCTCCCTGGAGCAGTAGGTGGAGCTGCATGAGACGACCCTTGCATCGATGAAGGTGGCTTCGGTCGACCAGGCAGAGCTCCTGAGGCGTGAGGAGGCACTGACGCTGGAAGCTGCTGAGCGCGCACGTGATCTTGAACGTCTGGAGACGAGAGAGCATGAGGATGACGTTGCAGCACGTGAGGCCCGAGTCCTGGAAGAGGTTGAACGCGGGGTGACAACGGCTCGCTTGAACCTCGAGCGCGAGCTCGAGGAGAGGCTGGGGTTGATCCGGGTCGAGGCTGACGGCAGGACTGCCGCCCTGAGGGCCAAACTGGAGGAAGCGACATGGCGGGCCGACGCCTCCCGGGCCGCCCTCGGCGTGGCGCAGGAGGAGATGACTACCTCCCGCGTCGAGGCGCTTCTTCTCCGCTAGCGGGTGGACGAGGCTGAAGCCATTGCGCGGTAGAACGAGGACAAGATATGCCAACGGCGGATTCCGGAGCATGAGCATAGCCCCATGCTCGCCAGGCCCCGGGAGAGAGCCAACGCGGCCTTGGGTAACATCTGCAAGGCGGCTGTTGTCCAGCCCCACACAGTCAACTATGCCGGCAATCTTCTGTTCTTCACCGACATGGTGACGCAGCTCGAGGCGCGGTCGGTCAGAGCCAACAGGCTGGTGGAGGAGAGGAGTCGCGCCCGAGCAGGGCGCGACTCCTCTCGTGTCTTCAGCTACCTTCGGAACATGGACCCCAACTTCGACTTTGACGCCGCCATCGCCCCAGTACCCCAGGCCGTCCGGGGCGACCTGGCGCGCTGGGTGGAAGACAACGTGGATGCCCTTGTCAGGGCCTTCGCTTCTGATAACGACGGCGCGGTCATGGCCGCTGATGAAGGTGACGTGGTGAACGGCCCTGGCGCCGCCGCCGGCGACGCGGAGGGCGATGGCGAGGCCAGCGACGCCAGCGACGATTCAGGGGGCGCCCCTGAGGATGCATTGGGGGATTTATCTGACTGACCGTGTGTTGTCCCTGCTTCCTTACCCTGCGCAGATAGAGTTCGGGCCTTGCCCTGAAGGTTGTAAGAGCATTTTGGGAGGGGGAGCCCCTCATGTAAAAACTCGTATTCAGCATATTAGTAGATGCAATATCACCCGTACGCCTGCGCCAAGCGGCTGACTTGCGACGAGCTGGTTGGCTTGTTTACCTTTGACCCGGGTGGGCCTCAAGTCAGCCTGCGGAGGGCTGTGGCATCTCGAGCGTCTCCTGAACGAACCCATCGAACCTGTAATGAAAACCTCCTGAGAGGGCGCGGCGACGGCAGTCTGGGCTGCACGCAAGGTAGGCCAGGCCCGGCTCGCGAGGGGCTCATGAGGGGAGGCAGCTGAGGCAACGCGGTAACCAGAACGTGAGAGATTGCTCAAACGAGACTAAACACCCCTTCCCCAAACACACACAAATCCTCGAGCTCAAATCCAACTTAAATTCAAAAGGGGAAAACGACAACCAAGGGGGAAAAGCAACAAAAGCAGAAAAAAGGCCGCGTCCGGCAACTAGTCTAGTCTTGGACGTCTTCTCACCAGCGCGGAGCTAAGTGCTACCACTGGGCGTGGGAGGGAGCCCCAGGGCCTAAGGCCGGCACCCCTGAGACTCCGGGGCGTGTACATCCCCACTCATTATTACGTGAGAGTGTTACGGGGCGGCGAGCTTCACAGGCACTGGGCCTTCTTCACAGGTACCGGCCTTGCTTCATATCGCCAGATGAGGGGCCCGCCTTGCGCCGAAATCTAGTGCCACCGACGACGACCGGAAACCAGGATGCCGCCGATGGGGTAGAGCGGTCGCCAGCGGTTCCCCCGACGACCAAAGGTCCTCTGCCTGGGGCAGGCTCTGGGGCACCTCCCCAGCAGAGGGCCTACCTCCGAACACCGCGGTGGTGATGTCGGATCTTGGCCCCTCTCTTGCAGCCCCCGGCGCCCTCCTCCTGAGGGGTAGGAAGCTGCAGGAGTGGGGCAGCCGCCCGTTGTCGTGACCTGCACCTCCTCCGATCCATGGTTGGCGTATGCCTGCTCCTGAGGAATTAGTGGTACCTGATACTCATTGTTTCCAGCGTAGCCGGCAGGGCCTTCTCGGGGCTCCTAGAAGAGTTCAGCTTCTGGCGTCTCATCCCCCCAGCTTGGGCCGAGGAGCGAGCCTTGTTCGTCCTCTTGTGTGCGCCCATGGTCCATCATGTGGCGCACGTACTCTTCTGGGGTCACCATCCCGAAGGTCGCGCCGTAGCGCTCTGCGTGCCATGCAGTTCTGCTTGCTGCGCCCGCCTGGGGGTGATAGCGCGGCAGCCCACCGGGGCCGTGAGTTGTGGCGAGTCCTTCGATGGCCAGGGGCGGAGGCAGCGCTGCTGCTGGCCCGGGGCTGACGGCCTGGCCGGTGTTGGGGTGGCCTTGGAGTCCGCTTGGGGCCGCACGGGCGTGCACGGAGCCCCCGTGCGGGCCACCCTGGACCTGAGGTGGGAGTTGGGTGAAGAAGGGGGGAGCCCCCGAGGCGGCGAAGCCCAGGAGCTCTGCCACTCGCTCTAGCAGCACGTCGTGACCGCCTTCCAGCAGCCTGCACTGCAGCAGCTCTCGGGCCATGGTGAGCGCGGCCCTCGAGTTCGCCTGCTCCCGTCGGGTGTACGACGCCGTGGCCGCCGCGTGGTGGGAGGCCCTTGCCGCCGACTGCACCTGCCGCATCATGAGAGTTGTCGCCGCCTGTCCGTGCCGCCCGCGGCCCGCAGCACCCTGCGGACGGCGAGCTGCCTGGGGCGTGGGGTTGCCCGGGGCGAGCGGTTCTACGTGGGCGGGCCAGGCCGCCCAGGGATCAGGGTTGTAACGCCCCGGATCCGATGCGCCAGGTGTCTGCCAGTTATTCACCGTCGTTTCCATGTCATTTGATTGCGTGTTGCATTTCGTCATGTCATCATGTGCATTTCGTTTTGCATGCGTGTTCGTCTCATGCATCCGAGCATTTTCCCCGTTGTCTGTTTTGCAATCCGGCGCTCCTATGCTCTCCGGCGTTCCCTTTTTGTCTCCTGTTGTGAGCGGGTGTTAAATGTTCTCGGAATGGACCGAGGCTTGCCAAGTGGCCTTGGTGAAGCACCGGTAGACCGCCTGTCAAGTTTCGTGCCATTTGGAGGTCGTTTGATAATCCAACGGTTAACCGGGTAACCGTAAAAGCCCCTCTCTCTTTGCAGCCCAACACCCCTTCCAAACTGGCCCAAAACCCATCTAACTCCCCTCCATGCTCTTGGTCGTTCGATCACGATCGCGTGGCCGAAAACCGCTCCTCATTTGGACTCTCCTAGCTCCCTCTACCTATAAATATGCCCATCCCCCCGAAATTCGCGGTCTAATCCACCCCTAACCCTAGCCCCGCTCCTCTCTGCGCCGCCGGACACGTCCGGTCC